>NC_042991.1:12389780-12714780 GCF_901001165.1 Salmo trutta
ACGTGGCCACCCACCTCTCCAAAGTGTGCACAGTTCCTAAGCAATTCCAACACACTTTTATGACTCAAAGAAGATTAACTATAAGGTGGTTATTTTATTTAGATTTTTTTAGCTCTCCTAGCTCTGTCGTTAAGGAAGTAGATCAAGGACACTTGTAGTTGTTTTGTTTGGAACACAGCCCTGCATCCACGCCTTTACACAATTACCGTTGTTTACGCAATCCAAAAACAATCCATTATAAATCGCCGTCTGGGTCAGGGTGGGCATAATTTGAAAGCTTGTTCTATTGCCAACATGACTAGCTACATTTTCAAATACAGTCTTAGTGTTAGGCTTTCACTAGATATTTCAGAGTACCAACTTGTATACTGAAGTAGGGCAGAAAAATATAAATATAAATGCAAAAACAAAAATATAAATGCAACTATTTCAAAGATTTTACTGAGTTACAGTTTACATAAGGAAATCGGTCAATTGAAATAAATTGATTAGGACCTAATCTGTAGATTTCACATGACTTGGACACGGACGCAGCCATGGGTGGGCCTAGGGGAGTGCATAAGCCCACCCACTTGGAAGCCAGGCCTACCCACTGGGGAGGTCCTTGGCTGGCATGGTTACACGTGGTCTGCGGTTGAGGCTTATAGTAGAGAAATTAACAATCAATTCTCTGGCAACAGCTCTGGTGGACATTCCTGCAGTCCGCGTACCAGTTGCAAGCACCCTCAACTTGAGACATCTGTGGTATTGTATTGTGTGAAAAAATTGCACATTTTAGAGGCCTTTTGTCCCCAGCACAAGGTGCACCTGTGTAATGATCAGGGACGTAAACAAATTTGTGCTCAATTTGAAATAAGCTTTTTTGTGCGTATGAAACATTTCTGGGATCTTTTATTTCAGCTCATGAAACGACACTTTACATGTTGCGTTTTATAATTTTGTTTGGTTTAATGTTGGTGCGTATAGAATGGAGTCGTGAGTGCATTCAGATGCCTGTTTCCGCGGCAACAATTTTTTTTCACAATACAATAAACAGATTCATTCTGTTCAGAACAACTGTCAACACAACCCAGTGTATAACTCCATGTTGTCTTGTAACTGGACATTTTAAACATGGTGATCATAAACGTTAACACGGTATATGACATGAGTTTTATGATATGGAAGTGCGAAGTGCACATTTGGACTCATGGGTCTTTAACTTGCTTGTATGACATCCAAGCGGTATTTATTATAATCCTCAACATGTCATCTTTCAAAATACTGTACATCGAGTCCTCAATGTACAGCATTTCCCTGACTCGGACAACAAAACATGAGCAAAAGTTGCCCAATTAGCGGGAGGGATTGGGACCACTTCTTGTCATGTGCGGTGCTCAAGTTCAGAACAGCTGTCAGTCCAAATCCATACAGCGCTGTGAAGCGTGGAGCCTGAAGTCTGACGTCATGTATAGCATGTTACTGTGAAGCCACTGCATTCCAATTTAGGCGCTTATCAGTGTCCAAATCTGCCATTTTCAAACCGTATACAGGTACGAGTGTAAAGGGCTACGACCACCAACTGTCACTCAAAACTAAAGGCAATGTGTGTTGACAGTCACTCCTACACACACAGCAGAGCACATCCCCCTCTCAGTAGCACCAGGCTGGGTTAAAACCTCCGGACAGTCCCCTGCATCCATCAGAGGGCTCTGGGTGATTGAAGCCTGTGAAGTGGTAGCATGGACTTTCCCCACATAGAGCTTTATAGCTTTCAGATGTCTGTGTGTTGGAGCTCCATAGTGTCTGTGCAAAAGTGTTTGTCTTTGCACCTTCTAGCTGGGTACAAAGCGGCCTGCCGCTGGGGGTTAGAGTTCTAGGTGGCTCCCCTGACCTTCAGGCCTTCAGAGAACGAGCTGTGGTAAAACAGATTGAAACAAACGCGCACACAGCCCAGCGAGGGTCCGGGTCACTCCAGGGTTGTTACTCTAACAGGGAGGTTCCTCCCGTCTCCCACCAAGGTAGAAGTTGCGTTTAACCACAGATCTAGGATCAGATTACTCTATAGCCCAACATTACCCATTGGGGGATGAAAACATATATCTCACCCGGTATCAGTGGATAGGGACAAGTCTCTCCCAGGTGGGCCACAGTACAGCAAGGTTGTATTCATTAGGGCATGCAATGGTAAACGTTTTACAACGGGAAAAATTGTTATTGGATCAAGTCCAAGTAGGGCCTCACAGTTTCAGTCCATTTACTTCTGTTTGGTCCTCAATGAATATGAGCCTGATCTAACAGCTATGTTCAAACCAGCACAATGCTCCAGACCATTCTCTGACAAGCAGATGGATGGAAATGACTGATCTCACGGTCTTGTCTAAATCACTTGACAGTTCTCTCAGGAAAGAGTAACATTGGCAGTTCGATGGTTCCCAGCTCCGTGTGGGTTTGAGATTCAAGCCTTTGAAGTGTAGTCACTGCCAATAGCTGCATAACTAGTAGTGGCATCTAGGCTGCTAACGTTTTGGCCGTTGTGTCATGCGCCAGAATGACTGACAGGTTCAAAGCTTGGAGAGTTAATAAGTCTTGAGTGTCTCGGGCAAGGTTGCTCATCATATTGAGTGTGGTTCAGGGAACCACGTCCATAACACAACCAGAATTACTTTCTCTGGTTTGAAGCTCAAATCAAATATGTGGATGAGACCGGAGACAGACAGGACATTCCTACCAGGGAGCCCCTCAATATGAAAGGAATTTCAAACAAGTGGAAAGCAATTCCTTCTCCTGAAAGCATCACTCTCTTTTTTTTCAGCCTATATGTTTATCATTCTACAATTCTCTCAGAATGGCTTTGAATTCCAAAGCCAGGGACCAGGGGAAACGACTGTCTGTGTGAAATGAATTTAATTTCAGACTTGAGCCTGGAATGCTTTATGTTTTCAGCTCTGTGTTTCAAAATGAAATGGCAGATGCTGTTTTTTGAGTTTGAGCACCTAGATCAGTCAACAAGGAAGTTAGGCCTAAGGTTGTGGGCTGAAATAGTGTGTAAATGCCACAGTCCTTTCAATGGTTGTGGTTTACCTGTTGATGTTTTTACTGGTTAATGGTTGTAGTCTCTAATGGTTTAATTGGTTGTTAATGGTTCCAGGGGCGGAGCGTCTAAAGCAGTTGTCGGAAAATACTGTATACTTCAGAAGGAAACTCCGAGAGATGGGATTCATCATCTACGGAAACGATGACTCTCCTGTCGTACCCATGATGCTCTACATGCCGGCCAAAATAGGGTAGGTCTGGTAACTGCTAGTTCGTGATGTTTACAGAAACACAAACCTCGGCTAAGATGGAGTGGTTTTGATCCGTCAGCCAAGTCACACATCTTGGTCAGCTGACACCAGTTGCTGAGTAAATAACCACAGTGAACATGATCAGACTGTTTCTGTTATATTCACTTTTCTCTCTCACGATCAACATGACATTGCTCAGTCAGCCAGCCAGCCATAGAATAAGCAGATTGTTAACACATTGGTCACGTGGTCCATAATCCTGATCTCTGATTGGTTCGCTCTCAGGGCGTTTGGCAGGGAGATGGTGAAGAGGAACATTGGGACGGTGGTGGTTGGCTTCCCTGCCACACCCATCATAGAGTCCAGGGCCAGGTTCTGTGTGTCTGCCGCACACACCAGGGACATGCTGGACACGGTGAGTCACCGATCAGAGACGCACACATGCACCAGACATGCTTGACACAGTGAGTCAACTAATCACAGTACAGAGTAGTCAAAGGACTCCTCCCTCTCTCCATGGAGCCATCTCTATCTGGCTCTCGCTGGTACTTTTTCAAAAGTGTAGCCTTGTTTTGTCAGTCTCTCACTCAATAGGATTTGTGTTCAGAATTATTTATATTCTATTCAACTCTCTTTTATCTTAGTATAGGATGAAAGGAGGAGGAAGGGATACTAGGTGAGGAGACTACATTTAAGTATTGAGATGTACCCAAAGTTTCTATGTGGTCCTAGAATTGTGTCCAGTCCAATTGATGGGAATGGTTATGGTTAGTTACAATAGTAGGTGCATTGTTAGAATGTATGGTGAAGACTTTATTTTTCCCTTGAGACATCACCATCATCCTTTGATAGCTGATGGAATTCCTCCACATCTCTTCGTCTCCTCAAAGTAGTTACAGTGACTGACTGACTGTCTCCCAGCAGTGAGTCAGTCATGCCTGGCTTCTGACTGTCAGGGCTGATGTGCTGCAGGCATGGAGGACATGAAAGGCATTTCAATACATGCTTTATTAGAGGGGCGGGGGTGTGAGAGAACACCTGGGTTCAGCAAGTGTTTGTTTTCTTCAAATACTTAAGCTGAGCTCGCCTGGTGCAACAGAACCAACTAAATCATCCCATAAGTGCTAACCCCGCCCATCTGGCAATCCCAGGGAGGCTCAATTATGTGTTCAAAGTATTTGGAAGAACACAAATACTACTTGAACCCTGGTGTGGGAGTCTTGGAAGGAAGACAGCACAGTGCCATAACTATGGCGGAGCAGCAAGCACAGATGTAGTTTTATTTGGGCATGTGCGTTGTCTGTCCAAGGACAGTCATTTATCTTTTGGAAGAGCATGTCAACACTGTTTTAATGCTCCATTTAAAGCACATCAGCTTCACTTTGTTAAAATGCATGAAGCCACTTTTTTTTTCTTTGGAAAACTCTTCTCCCTCTTTACTCAAAGTTCAGAGAAGGTGTTGGAAAAAAGAGAAAATCAAGGAAGGTAAATTGTTTCCAGGTGGGTTGCGGACCGATGGTATCGCAACACAGAAAGTCTCTTGTGGAGAGTGGTGTAGGCCAATTTATTTGTTTTTGCTCAGTTTTTTTAGTTTTACGCAAGTAGACTCCATTTTTCTTCACTAACAATTTCGTCAGGTGAATGTCATGGTTCAGCAACCCTCACAATGGTGGAAGAAGCACACCTCTCCCCATTCAGTCTCTGTGATCAGCAGGAATTACTCATGGTTCTTAATACACACGATATGCTGCTGTTGTGTAGCTCCTCAATTCTCCCCTCTATCCTCAGTAAAGAATCCCACTTCTGACACCAAGTGTAGTAAACATAATGTCTTCTGTTGAGAAGATAACATCTCTCCTTTCTTCCCCCAGGCACTGGAGGCCATCAGTGAGGTTGGAGATGTGTTGCAGCTGAAGTACTCCAGACATCATCATTTCCCCTCCTCCCTGGGTCCATGGTCCTCTGCGGAGAGTCTGCTCCTGGAGCCCAGCCACGTCAAGCCTTCTTGTCATATAACTAACTGAACCAGCTGCACCAGGCATACTTGCACGTTTGTTTGTTTTTACACTTACCTGGTGCACCGGCTCTAAATCAGTCCCTGACTAAAGAATGAAAATGTAGAAGTGGAACTTAGTGGATTTGAGTATCTCTTGACCTACACTATAGTGGGGCAGGGATAAAAAAAAAGAAGTCACCAAGGTCTTATTGTGTGTGTTTGTTTCGAAGTGTGTAAGCCCCTATGGTTGTCTTAATGTATCTTAACTTATTGTGAATTCATTTTTTTGTGTTGGACCTAAATGTTGAATCTTATTTCCGTGTGCACACTGCATTATGGGGGCTTCTAGTGCAATAATAACAAGATGGGGAGGAAGAGTAGAATAAGACATGGATTATATTGCCATTAAAATACACAATTTGTTTGGTTGTACCAATGGAGGAAATGAATCAGAGAAATGGAATCCCTAGAACAGGGATCTACATTTAGTTCTAGGGATTATATTTCTAGGGGTTGGAAAACAGCAGAAGTTATAATGCGAGAAAGAAGTAAATAAATAATGTCATTCATGACTAGTAGGGCAACATATAGGCTTCATATCAAACGAGGTACATCGTCAAGTGTAGCTTATTTGATATTCAACTTTCCACTCTGATCGGTGTGTTAGACTTTAATATTGTCACTGGGCTCTTTCCCTGACCAATGTTGATATTATCTGCCGTTTACACAGTAAATGAACAGGTAAAATCTCAACGTCTTTGACCTATTATCGGAGCTAATCCCCTCTCTCGCACGCGCTCTCTCTCTCGCTCTGTGTAAGCTACATATTACACCTGTTTAGAAGGATAGGGTAAGAACCCTTTTGAAGAGCTGCCATGTTGTGAATATTTGTTATATATATTACAGCTTTTTTTTCTATCATTCTTCAGCCTTTAATATTTAGTGTTTATGCCTGCACTCGAATGACTTAAGCCCAAATGTCTTAAACATTTCTATACGCTCTAGCGTATTTAACACGTCTATACGCTCTAGCGTATTTAACACGTCTATACGCTCTAGCGTATTTAACACGTCTATACGCTCTAGCGTATTTAACACGTCTATACGCTCTAGCGTATTTAACACTTCTATACGCTCTAGCGTATTTAACACTTCTATACGCTCTAGCGTATTTAACACGTCTATACGCTCTAGCGTATTTAACACGTCTATACGCTCTAGCGTATTTAACACGTCTATACGCTCTAGGGTATTTAACACGTCTATACGCTCTAGGGTATTTAACACGTCTATACGCTCTAGGGTATTTAACACGTCTATACGCTCTAGGGTATTTAACACGTCTATACGCTCTAGGGTATTTAACACGTCTATACGCTCTAGCGTATTTAACACGTCTATACGCTCTAGCGTATTTAACACGTCTATACGCTCTAGCGTATTTAACACGTCTATACGCTCTAGCGTATTTCACACGTCTATACGCTCTAGCGTATTTCACACGTCTATACGCTCTAGCGTATTTCACACGTCTATACGCTCTAGCGTATTTCACACGTCTATACGCTCTAGCGTATTTCACACGTCTATACGCTCTAGCGTATTTCATAAGCTTGATAAGAGCCATGTCGTGTGAAGTGTTTCTCTTGGGGGTTGGTAATCACAGACACCGATTTTTAGGCTAGTCCTGGACCGAAAAACGATTTGAATGGAGATTATTGGCTTAATCTGTGTCCAGGAAACTGACCCTTACTGAAGAGCCACGTGGTTTGAGTCTCTAACTGTATATCTTCTATGTGCTTATCTTAATAACCAGCGTTGATGTCTTCGTAAACTATGACACGCTGGCCATAATGTGACCCACCTGTTTATCTGTATGCATGAAGATGCTGCATCCTAGCCATGCTGCTCTGATGTACAGATATGTCCTTATTTGGTAAAACTTCCTATTGATACCCTCTTCACAGTGCATTATAAGTGCATTTATAGTGCCTTATGAGCTATATATAATGCATGACATAGGAAGTGTTACGCCTTTATTTATTACAAATGTCATATCGTTTTTCAATCTGCTCTATTTTGTGGAAGATGTTTCTAATATAATGTCTCTGTGGCAGCTCGAAATATTTTCTACACCTTTGGGGGTCGGTCTTTGGTTATCTCTGTATAATCCTTTTTTTGGTTCCAGAACCTTTAAACCAAAAGGTTCTTTTGAGGGTTCTTTGTTGGGTGAAAGAGTTCTGCCTGGAAGCGAAACGGTTCTACAGGGAGAGCAGAAGAAACCTTTAGGAACACTTTTGATGGAGTATGTGTGTGTCTTAATAACAGACGGACCACATCTTCAGTGCTAGTACTACTGACAGGCATTGGAAATGCACAGATGATGTAGCCTCACTGAAATGACAGGCTTTACGGCTGGCTAACTGACAGTTGGTTTAAAGGAAGCATCTTTTCCCGCCAGCTGTCTCTCACAATGATTCTTCTCTAATATGGCATTCCAGAATTGGCTGATTTTTGTTTTAATTTTAGTTTGTTTTGTTTAAATGTTATGTTTGACTTTCCATGGCTCAATTTATGGGTCAGCTCAAGTATAATATTGTCTTTAGTCAAATATCCAGTTTGTAGTGTGTGTGAGTGTACATCATTTTTATTTGTATTGGAAGTAGAAATATGTGGAAGAGGGCTGCGGTTAGCACTGTGATCATTCCACTACTACAAACTCCTTATTAAACTATGGCTGAGATTTAAAGTGTCTATAATTTGTCCAGACGTAACATTTTAAACTTGCTACTTTTCTGTTGTGTTTAGTTAAATCTGGGTGGGCCCATGTAGTCTGTCTTCATCCCAAATGGCACCGTGTTCCCTATAGTGCACTACTCTTGACCAGAGCCCTAGTCAAAATGGTGCACTATATAGGGAGTAGGGTGCTATTTAGGATCACCCTCTGTATCCTGTTCCCATCTCCTTTCTATTGAGGCATGATGTGATTGCTGACATCCAGTAACAGGACCATTTATCTCAGGAAGGCTGTTTAGATTTCAATAATGCTATAAACATATGTAATTAATCATTATCTGACTCAAAGTAAATGTTTTTTTTAAATGAAAAGATTTAAAAGCCCTTTGATGTAACATTACATTGTTTAACTTGCCATGGAAAGAGAGATGTGATCTGGCCTACTCTGTAAATGCATATACACCTGTATGCTATCAGTAAGCTTTTACTCTTGGCAAGTTCAATGTTTGAAGATAAACCACTTGATGGAGTTTTTGAAGCTGTGGTTTGTGTTGACTGTGCTGTTGGAAACAGTGCTGAGATTAAATCAGTCTTTGTTTTGTTTCAAGCTCTTGGTTAGATTTGTCTTCTACAAAGGTCTATATACATATACGCACAATGTGTAACAATCTATCGAATAGACTTTACACAATGAATAGCATGAAATGACTTAGAAACAAGTTGTATCTTAAAGAAAGCATATTTTATTTAAAAGTACACACACAGCAGAGAGTGGACACACAAACCGACCTGAAATATATTCATATAGTAAAATAGGTGAATAACTGGGGCAATATCGGCATGTAAAACTGGATCTGTTACTGGAGAGTGACGCCTCTTGCCGTGAAGTTTGCATTGACACACCATATGTTTACATGGAGAGTAGTGTGAAAGTAGACCTATCGTCAGCTGTGATCAGCGCCTTTGCTCAGGGGGGAATGTTTTCTTGATGTGTGACAAACTAATGTGCCTAATGAATGTGTTGGCTCCCTGGTAATCCATTTAATACAGTCTACAAAGTCACTTATCTCCTCTTCCGTTATGCGCGTGCCAATTATCAGTCGTTTCTGTGTCCCGGTCACATCTCCAAAGGGCTCTCTCCCTCTATTTGGATAACTAGATCCACGAGACACCCCCTCTTAAGCATCACTCCTCTCTTCAACAGTGTAGAAGGTGTGAAGACGTGCGTATCCGAACCAGTGCGACTCAGACACTGATTGATTTGGACAAACCTGCGTTGTGGATAATCGACTGACTTCAATTGGATAATGGATGAACGCGTCAGAGATAACGCAAACGGGCTATTCTCAACTCCAGATGTCAATGTATTGGAAGAAAACACTCACCCATCCATAAGGAAGTGTACCCAACTCTTTTAACCTAGTTGAATAAACCGTTCACCGGTGCGCACTGAGAGAGCGCGTGGGTGTGTGTGTGTCTTTTGTACTTATAGCCCAAGTTGGTCTGGTTAAATGGGGAGGCTTGAAGAACCTAGACATTGACCTAGACGCAACATACAGGCAGGCAGACAGACAGACAGTGAAAGGAGAAATCAGTCGCTTTGAGAGTCGGAGTGGTCAGAGTTGCGTCGAAGTGCGGCAGAGGGATATGGATTGTGCGTCGGATGCCATCGGACATCAGCGCGCATCTCTATCAAGAGGAAGACTCTAAAGCTGTTGTTGCTGGTTGAATAGGTGACTTGCTCGTAAGGAAACAAGTTCTGGAAAGAGAACTTTTGAGAGGACAGAAAACGTTTCTCGCGCTACGTAAAGAATATACAAGTTAGGGATAAATTGGATAGATTGGGGACTTCAAATTACTCGTTAGTTGTCACTTCAATGGAGAAAATGGTTCAAGTCGGAGCGAGATGTCTGACAATACTGATGATATTTTTAGTACTTTTTGTTGGATTGGTGATGGGCTTTCCCACCAAACAACACAACAAACTGCATAACGGCGTGTCTTTGGAGGTAAGCAAATGTATTTTCTTGATTCTTTTAATCTACAAAGATTTGGCCAATTCCGTGCCATGCGTTCCAAATGTAACAAGAGTTAAATGTGATGCAAATTGTATTTAAATGAATTGAGCATGTGTAAAATATTTAATTACTACAATATTTGAATATATTACAAAAACATGTCTACGTGTAAATTACAGTATGAGTTCTTTTGATGCCATCATGCCAATTATTTAAGTCAAATTAAATGTGATAACTTAATTAGTTTCCAGAAAATAACTACTGCTCTCCTGCCAAAAACATTCTGCATTATCTTTCAAATCATTCAAAAGTTTACTTGATAGCAAACCATAATCACGGCATCACAGACAGACTTACAATGCAGTGCACTCATAGCGGACTGTCATTGCCCATTCCCTGTTCATGAACCAAAGGAAACGTGTTTCAATAAAGCTCTAGGGCCTTGGGGCAGAGTGTTGTCTGTGTTTCTCCATGTATAGTAAGGTGTCTGAGCATCCAGAGAAGGTCAGCCTGAGCTAAGCAGCATAGCATTACACAGCAGCTACAATACATTCGAAGGCTGTATTCCCTTTGAACACACACACACTATGCTCACATCTGTAACCGGATCCAATGGGGGTATTTGTGCGGCTCATGGACGTGTGTATAGAGGGCTTGAAGGTCACCATGAACAGAATCAGATGTATGAATGAAAGAAAGGTGCAAACAGACAGATTCCAGATCTGTGTTATGAAGTCGTTCCTTTGTACTTTCTCTCCCCTGGGTCTCCTCCAGTGGGTGCCTTATTGATGTCCCGATGCCCATAGCCTATAACTGATGGAGGATTCATGTCAGTTGGACGTCAAACAGCTAGGGAGAGAGAGAGGAAGAGTGTGACTGGTGGTGCTGAATGCGCGTTTTGGGCACCAGCGAGTGTGACCCTGTGTCACCTTTCTTGGTGACCTGTTAGTTGCCACTGTAAGCGGATAGAGGAGGGGCTGGTTTGTACAGTAGAGGAAGGAGAGGCACAATAACAAGGGCTTACATAACCAAGTGGGGTAAAAGGAACCCTCAGCAGCTCTCTCACACTGGAATAAGTTCAGAGGTCAGGCTGGTTGATTGTTTATGTTGGCTCTTTACTGAGTTAATGTGGAATTTCCTGTTTTTGGTTTCCCCCTCATCATGGGGGGCAGAGGAGGGGTGTGAAGTGTGCATGGCCTCATTCCCAAATATTGAGACCTGTTTGCTTTATTTATCTGTTCGGTTTCACCCCCCTCCTCTCCTTTCCTCTCTCCCTCTTTCAAGCGCTTGCACTTGTTTTTTCTTTTCCACATTTTCAAAGAGGCGATCAAAGGACCCCATAGTTTATTGTTCTTCTGTAATGGTTTGAAAATGGCCAAGTGCAGAGGCCTTTGATATCTGTGGACACATAAATCAGGCCTGCCTGCCACACCGCCCGCCCGCCCGCCCGCCTGCCTGCCTGCCTGCCTGTTTTCCTCTCCTCTGCTTCATCATCCATACAGTACTGTACATCCACCTCCCCTCCTTTCCTCTTCTGTCCCCGCTGAATGTGTGTCACCACCGACTACTAGGCCGGCCGGCCTAAATGGCTCCAGTGTCCCCCCAGCCACCCCCTACAAAGGACACTAAGCTTTGTTTCATGACGGAAGAGGAATTTAATGGTAATTCCTTTGTTGTGTGTCGGAAAGGCCAGGGCTCCCACTGCTGCACATCCATAGTGGCTCGTAAAGACAGACCGCATACCATCAACCAATAGGCCTTTGATCATCAGGGGAGCCCCGGAGAGAGAGAGAGGAGAGAGTGGGATCAGAGAGAAAGAGGAGGAGGGAGAGAGGAGGAGACTGAATACAGAATCCAGATGTGTAAAAAAGACAAGATGAGGAAGGTGTGAAAATATGTGGCCCTTCATGACTCCAATCTTAGTCTTGTCGGTGTATATCAGTGTGTCAGGAGTATCTTATACGAGCTCCTTTAACTAGATCTAACTTCTGACAATACTTCTCTAGTCAGACTAGGATACAAGTGGTAGAAACCATGCAGTGAAGATCTTTTAATGCTAAGCCTCAGAGGGACCTGCCTAGACCCCAGGGGAAGCCTTCCTGATCCCCCTCTGACTCGCTCTCCTCGTCAGACTCCTCTGTTTACTCTTTCTCATTCCCCTTTCTCTCTCCCCGTCTTCCTCTCCCGTCCTCATGCTGTTTGACAGGGGTTACCTCTAAATGGTGACCATGTGTTCTCATGGTTGGATCTGATCTGATGGACTTTTTTTACGGGACAATTGCAGCCACTGAAAAAGTATGGTCTGTTTTCGGCCCCATAACCACAATTGCTCAACTGTTTTGTCACAGCTCCAGATTTTTTTCCCCCTCATTGTTTTAAATGGCACCACATTTTCGACCGCAAACTGGCACGGCTCCAGACACTGAGGCCCCGTCAGATGTTTGGGCTATTTATTTATAGATGCTGGCTGAATTAAAAGCTTAGAGCAGTAGAAGTTACCCTTAGGCACTGATCTAGGTTCAGCTCACCCTCCCTAAATTCAAACTTTAACTATAAGAATGGAGAAACGTCAAACTGATCTTAGCTCAGAATTAGGGGAGAACTTCATCCTACTCTCTGATGCGCTTCAGTTCAGAAAAAGACATTGACAGGTGTCTGATGGTTGGAATCTGACTGAGGAGGACCCCTACAGCTTGTGTCTGTGTATAGTGGGTAGCTGTGTATAGCGGGTAGCTGTGCGGCGGCACGGCAGGTTGAGACACACAAGGCCAGCCTGCCCACCGTCCCAGGGGTCCCACGACTCCGAGGCTCTCTCATTAAAACTAGAGAATCTGGCACAGTCTCCTCTTTGTCAAAGGCCTGGATGCCAGGGCTTTGGCTGCTGTGGGAAAAAAGAGAAATGGATGGACTAGGTTGGTTGGTTTGTTGCCCTCATGGTTTTCAGAACTGTCTTACAACATGGACAGTGGAAACATGGTAGTAACATGGTGGAAATGTTACAGGAGGTTGACAATGAAAACCCCAATGTTTTTAAGCTTTCATATAACAACCTGCTAAGTTAAACTAGCAAGTTAATCTATGTGGCTTTAAACCAGCCAGTAGCAAATGTACTTACTGTGTGTTATTCATGTCATCCAAGTCTTCAAAATGGTCCAGTCCACTGTGTTTCATCATGATGCTTAATTGAGGTCTCCTATCTTTTTATTCAGGCTCGTGTTCAGTCGCCCGCCAGTGGGGTCCATCGTGGACCGGAGGCCCTGGAGCAGCAGAACCAGGTCCAGAGCCTCCTCCCCCCTGACACGGAGCACCGCCACAAGAGGAGGTGGTCTCACTCCCAGCACCGCTCCGTAGGGGTTCTGCCCCAGCCTGAGCCGGAGGAGGAGATGAAACCTTTCGTTCTGGACCTCAAGAACTTCCCTGAGCTGGCCAACGCAGACATCAGCTCTCAGAACCCCAACATCCAGGTGAGTGGTGATGATTATTCATTGGATATTTGAAAGAAAATCTCACTCTCAAAGAGATTTTTCTCTCTTTACATTGTAGGGTGGGAAACTCATCCAATACCAATGTGTAGCAGAGTGTCCACTTGGTTAGGCAGTATATAGACTTAATTATTTTCTATGGTGTTGATTTTCTCTGTGGCATGATGAGTGGGATATTTCAGAGAATTTCAGCAGAAGGACAAGTCAGCTCCACATCACATAAATCTACCTCTAGTAGAAAATCCCCTTCATTCCTCCCATTTCCTGTGATTTCTCCAGCGATTAGCCTCAATGCCCTTCCATTCAACTCAATCTCACGGTAGTTGGTTAAATCTTCTGGTCGATTCCAGGATGTGGTCAGCTGAAGCTGCACGTAATGACCTCAGGCTGGCTCTGCCCTCTAATGGGGATGGACGTCCCTCACTATAGCCCCCCTGTTGCCTGGTCCTGACATCCTCCACTATGGAGACTGTGGCCCAAATAGCACCCTATTCCCTGGGGCTCAAAAGTAGTGCACGATATAGAGAAAAGCATGCCAATTGGAGCGTTAACGTACAGGATGTCTTACAGTAGTCACCTATCAGTCTAATGAGGAATCACCTACCAGTCTAATGAGTAGTCACCTACCAGTCTAATGAGGAATCACCTATCAATCTAATGAGTAGTCACCTATCAGTCTAATGAGTAGTCACCTACCAATCTAATGAGTAGTCACCTACCAGTCTAATGAGTAGTCACCTACCAGTCTAATGAGTAGTCACCTACCAATCTAATGAGGAATCACCTATCAATCTAATGAGTAGTCACCTATCAGTCTAATGAGTAGTCACCTACCAGTCTAATGAGGAGTCACCTACCAGTCTAATGAGTAGTCACCTACCAGTCTAATGAGTAGTCACCTACCAGTCTAATGAGTAGTCACCTATCAGTCTAATAACTAATCACCTACCAGTCTAATGAGTAGTCACCTACCAGTCTAATGAGTAGTCACCTACCAGTCTAATGAGTAGTCACCTACCAGTATAGTGAGGAGTCACCTACCAGTATAATGAGTAGTCACCTACCAGTCTAATGAGTAGTCACCTACCAATCTAATGAATAGTCACCTACCAGTCTAATGAGTAGTCACCTACCAGTATAATGAGTAGTCACCTACCAATCTAATGAATAG
The DNA here is from genome assembly GCF_901001165.1 of Salmo trutta. Lineage (NCBI taxonomy): Eukaryota > Metazoa > Chordata > Actinopteri > Salmoniformes > Salmonidae > Salmo > Salmo trutta. Next base: position 12,404,450 of record NC_042991.1, read on the forward strand.
TCACCTACCAGTCTAATGAATAGTCACCCGACAGTCTAATGAGTAGTCACCTACCAGCATAATGAGTAGTCACCTACCAGTCTAATGAGGAATCACCTACCAATATAATGAGTAGTCACCTACCAATCTAATGAATAGTCACCTACCAGTCTAATGAGTAGTCACCTACCAGTATAATGAGCAGTCACCTACCAGTCTAATGAGTAGTCACCTACCAGTATAATGAGTAGTCACCTACCAGTCTAATGAGTAGTCACCTACCAGTATAGTGAGCAGTCACCTACCAGTCTAATGAGTAGTCACCTACCAGTATAGTGAGTAGTCACCTACCAGTCTAATGAGTAGTCACCTACCAGTCTAATGCGTAGTCACCTACCAGTCTAATGAGTAGTCACCTACCAGTATAGTGAGTAGTCACCTACCAGTATATTGAGTAGTCACCTACCAATCTAATGAGTAGTCACCTACCAGTCTAATGAGTAGTCACCTATCAGTCTAATGAGTAGTCACCTACTAATCTAATGAGTAGTCACCTACCAATCTAATGAGGAGTCACCTACCAGTCTAATGAGTAGTCACCTACCAGTCTAATAACTAATCACCTACCAGTCTAATGAGTAGTCACCTACCAGTCTAATGAGTAGTCACCTACCAGTCTAATGAGTAGTCACCTACCAGTATAGTGAGTAGTCACCTACCAGTATAATGAGTAGTCACCTACCAGTCTAATGAGTAGTCACCTACCAGTCTAATGAGGAATCACCTACCAGTATAATGAGTAGTCACCTACCAATCTAATGAATAGTCACCTACCAGTCTAATGAGTAGTCACCTACCAGTATAATGAGTAGTCACCTACCAATCTAATGAATAGTCACCTACCAGTCTAATGAATAGTCACCCGACAGTCTAATGAGGAGTCCCCTACCAGCATAATGAGTAGTCACCTACCAGTCTAATGAGTAGTCACCTACCAGTCTAATGAGGAATCACCTACCAGTATAATGAGTAGTCACCTACCAATCTAATGAATAGTCACCTACCAGTCTAATGAGTAGTCACCTACCAGTATAATGAGTAGTCACCTACCAGTCTAATGAGTAGTCACCTACCAGTCTAATGAGTAGTCACCTACCAGTCTAATGAGGAATCACCTACCAGTATAATGAGTAGTCACCTACCAATCTAATGAATAGTCACCTACCAGTCTAATGAGTAGTCACCTACCAGTATAATGAGTAGTCACCTACCAATCTAATGAATAGTCACCTACCAGTCTAATGAATAGTCACCCGACAGTCTAATGAGTAGTCACCTACCAGCATAATGAGTAGTCACCTACCAGTATAATGAGGAATCACCTACCAATATAATGAGTAGTCACCTACCAATCTAATGAATAGTCACCTACCAGTCTAATGAGTAGTCACCTACCAGTATAATGAGCAGTCACCTACCAGTCTAATGAGTAGTCACCTACCAGTATAATGAGTAGTCACCTACCAGTCTAATGAGTAGTCACCTACCAGTATAGTGAGCAGTCACCTACCAGTCTAATGAGTAGTCACCTACCAGTATAGTGAGTAGTCACCTACCAGTCTAATGAGTAGTCACCTACCAGTCTAATGCGTAGTCACCTACCAGTCTAATGAGTAGTCACCTACCAGTATAGTGAGTAGTCACCTACCAGTATATTGAGTAGTCACCTACCAATCTAATGAGTAGTCACCTACCAGTCTAATGAGTAGTCACCTACCAGTCTAATGAGTAGTCACCTACCAGTCTAATGTGTAGTCACCTACCAGTCTAATGAGTAGTCACCTACCAGTCTAATGAGTAGTCACCTACCAGTCTAATGAGTAGTCACCTATCAGTCTAATGAGTAGTCACCTACTAATCTAATGAGTAGTCACCTACCAATCTAATGAGGAGTCACCTACCAGTCTAATGAGTAGTCACCTACCAGTCTAATGAGTAGTCACCTACCAATCTAATGAGTAGTCACCTACCAGTCTAATGTGTAGTCACCTACCAGTCTAATGAGGAGTCACCTACCAGTCTAATAAGTAGTCACCTACCAGTATAGTGAGGAGTCACCTACCAGTCTAATGAGGAGTCACCTACCAGTCTAATAAGTAGTCACCTACCAGTATAGTGAGGAGTCACCTACCAGTCTAGTGAGGAGTCACCTACCAGTCTAATGAGGAGTCACCTACCAGTCTAATGAGGAGTCACCTACCAGTCTAATGAGTAGTCACCTACCAATCTAATGAATAGTCACCTACCAGTATAGTGAGGAGTCACCTACCAGTCTAATGAGTAGTCACCTACCAGTCTAATGAGTAGTCACCTACCAATCTAATGAATAGTCACCTACCAGTATAGTGAGTAGTCTCCTACCAGTCTAATGAGTAGTCACCTACCAGTCTAATGAGTAGTCACCTACCAGCATAATGAGTAGTCACCTACCAGTCTAATAAGTAGTCACCTACCAGTATAATGAATAGTCACCTACCAGTCTAATGTGTAGTCACCTACCAGTCTTAAGAGTAGTCACCTACCAGTCTAATGAGTAGTCACCTACCAGTCTAATGAGTAGTCACCTACCAGTCTAATGAGGAGTCACCTACCAGTCTAATAAGTAGTCACCTACCAGTCTAATAAGTAGTCACCTACCAGTGTAATGAGTAGTCACCTACCAGTCTAATAAGTAGTCACCTACCAGTATAATGAATAGTCACCTACCAATCTAATGAATAGTCACCTACCAGTCTAATGAATAGTCACCTACCAGTCTAATGAGTAGTCACCTACCAGTCTAATGAGTAGTCACCTACCAGTCTAATGAGTAGTCACCTACCAGTCTAATGAGTAGTCACCTACCAATCTAATGAGTAGCCACCTACCAGTCTAATGAGTAGTCACCTACCAGCATAATGAGTAGTCACCCAACAGTCTAATGAGGAGTCACCTACCAGCATAATGAGTAGTCACCCAACAGTCTAATGAGGAGTCACCTACCAGCATAATGAGTTGTCACCTATCAGTCTAATATGTAGTCACCTACTAATCTAATAAGTAGTCACCTACCAGTCTAATGAGTAGTCACCTACCAGCATAATGAGTAGTTACCTACCAGTCTAATGAGTAGTCACCTATCAGTCTAATGAGTAGTCACCTACCAATCTAATGAGTAGTCACCTACCAGTCTAATGAGGAATCACCTACCAGTATAGTGAGTAGTCACCTACCAGTCTAATGAGTAGTCACCTAACAGTCTAATGAGGAGTCACCTACCAGTCTAATAAGTAGTCACCTACCAGTATAGTGAGGAGTCACCTACCAGTCTAGTGAGGAGTCACCTACCAGTCTAATGAGGAGTCACCTACCAGTCTAATGAGTAGTCACCTACCAATCTAATGAATAGTCACCTACCAGTATAGTGAGGAGTCACCTACCAGTCTAATGAGTAGTCACCTACCAGTCTAATGAGTAGTCACCTACCAATCTAATGAATAGTCACCTACCAGTATAGTGAGTAGTCTCCTACCAGTCTAATGAGTAGTCACCTACCAGTATAGTGAGGAGTCACCTACCAGTATAATGAATAGTCACCTACCAATCTAATGAATAGTCACCTACCAGTCTTATGAGTAGTCACCTACCAGTCTAATGAGTAGTCACCTACCAGTCTAATGAGTAGTCACCTACCAATCTAATGAGTAGCCACCTACCAGTCTAATGAATAGTCACCTACCAATCTAATGAGTAGTCACCCAACAGTCTGATGAGGAGTCACCTACCAGCATAATGAGTAGTCACCTACCAGCATAATGAGTAGTCACCTACCAATCTAATGAGTAGCCACCTACCAGTCTAATGAATAGTCACCTACCAATCTAATGAGTAGTCACCCAACAGTCTGATGAGGAGTCACCTACCAGCATAATGAGTAGTCACCTACCAGCATAATGAGTAGTCACCTACCAGTCTAATGAGTAGTCACCTACCAGTCTAATGAGTAGTCAAAATCATAATAAATGCTCAGGAAGTAGGATCATCTGGTTGAGTGCTCAATGCATATCTCGTTTCTGCCTGGCCAAGTCAGAGCTATAAATTAGGCAGGTCAATTTCCCTGATACTTCCGGCGGTTGAGATTATTTCCGATGAGTTTGCTCAGTCATATCTTGGTTTCATTGTGGCTTTCGAAAACACCCGCATTATATACTGCTCAAAAAAATAAAGGGAACACTTAAACAACACATCCTAGATCTGAATGAAAGAAATAATCTTATTAAATACTTTTTTCTTTACATAGTTGAATGTGCTGACAACAAAATCACACAAAATTAATCAATGGAAATCCAATTTATCAACCCATGGAGGTCTGGATTTGGAGTCACACTCAAAATTAAAGTGGAAAACCACAATACAGGCTGATCCAACTTTGATGTAATGTCCTTAAAACAAGTCAAAATGAGGCTCAGTAGTGTGTGTGGCCTCCACGTGCCTGTATGACCTCCCTACAACGCCTGGGCAACGTCCTGATGAGGTGGCGGACGGTCTCCTGAGGGATCTCCTCCCAGACCTGGACTAAAGCATCCGCCAACTCCTGGACAGTCTGTGGTGCAACGTGGCGTTGGTGGATGGAGCGAGACATGATGTCCCAGATGTGGTCAATTGGATTCAGGTCTGGGGAACGGGCGGGCCAGTCCATAGCATCAATGCCTTCCTCTTGCAGGAACTGTTGACACACTCCAGCCACATGAGGTCTAGCATTGTCTTGCATTAGGAGGAACCCAGGGCCAACCGCACCAGCATATGGTCTCACAAGGGGTCTGAGGACCTCATCTCGGTACTTAATGGCAGTCAGGCTACCTCTGGCGAGCACATGGAGGGCTGTGCGGCCCCCCAAATGAAATGCCACCCCACACCATGACTGACCCACCACCAACCGGTCATGCTGGAGGATGTTGCAGGCAGCAGAACGTTCTCCACGGCGTCTCCAGACTCTGTCACGTCTGTCACATGTGCTCAGTGTGAACCTGCTTTCATCTGTGAAGAGCACAGGGCTCCAGTGGCGAATTTGCCAATCTTGGTGTTCTCTGGCAAATGCCAAACGTCCTGCACGGTGTTGGGCTGTAAGCACAACCCCCACCTGTGGACGTCGGGCCCTCATACCACCCTCATGGAGTCTGTTTCTGACCGTTTGAGCAGACACATGTACATTTGTGGCCTGCTGGAGGTAATTTTGCAGGGCTCTGGCAGTGCTTCTCCTGCTCCTCCTTGCACAAAGGCGGAGGTAGCGGTCCTGCTGCTGGGTTGTTGCCCTCCTACGGCCTCCTCCACGTCTCCTGATGTACTGGCCTGTCTCCTGGTAGCGCCTCCATGCTCTGGACACTACGCTGACAGACACAGCAAAGCTTCTTGCCACAGCTCGCATTGATGTGCCATCCTGGATGCGCTGCACTACCTGAGCCACTTGTGTGGCCACTTGTGTCTCATGCTACCACTAGAGTGAAAGCACCGCCAGCATTCAAAAGTGACCAAAACATCAGCCAGGAAGCATAGGAACTGATCACCTACCAGTATAATGAATAGTCACCTACCAATCTAATGAATAGTCACCTACCAGTCTAATGAATAGTCACCTACCAGTCTAATGAGTAGTCACCTACCAATCTAATGAGTAGTCACCTACCAGTCTAATGAGGAATCACCTACCAGTATAGTGAGTAGTCACCTACCAGTCTAATGAGTAGTCACCTACCAGTCTAATGAGGAGTCACCTACCAGTCTAATAAGTAGTCACCTACCAGTATAGTGAGGAGTCACCTACCAGTCTAGTGAGGAGTCACCTACCAGTCTAATGAGGAGTCACCTACCAGTCTAATGAGGAGTCACCTACCAGTCTAATGAGGAGTCACCTACCAGTCTAATGAGTAGTCACCTACCAATCTAATGAATAGTCACCTACCAGTATAGTGAGGAGTCACCTACCAGTCTAATGAGTAGTCACCTACCAATCTAATGAATAGTCACCTACCAGTATAGTGAGTAGTCTCCTACCAGTCTAATGAGAAGTCACCTACCAGTATAGTGAGGAGTCACCTACCAGTATAATGAATAGTCACCTACCAATCTAATGAATAGTCACCTACCAGTCTAATGAATAGTCACCTACCAGTCTAATGAGTAGTCACCTACCAGTCTAATGAGTAGTCACCTACCAGTCTAATGAGTAGTCACCTACCAGTCTAATGAGTAGTCACCTACCAATCTAATGAGTAGCCACCTACCAGTCTAATGAGTAGTCACCTACCAATCTAATGAGTAGTCACCCAACAGTCTGATGAGGAGTCACCTACCAGCATAATGAGTAGTCACCTACCAGCATAATGAGTAGTCACCTACCAGTCTAATGAGTAGTCACCTACCAGTCTAATGAGTAGTCACCTACCAGTCTAATGAGTAGTCACCTACCAGTCTAATGAGTAGTCACCTACCAGTCTAATGAGTAGTCAAAATCATAATAAATGCTCAGGAAGTAGGATCATCTGGTTGAGTGCTCAATGCATATCTCGTTTCTGCCTGGCCAAGTCAGAGCTATAAATTAGGCAGGTCAATTTCCCTGATACTTCCGGCGGTTGAGATTATTTCCGATGAGTTTGCTCAGTCATATCTTGGTTTCATTGTGGCTTTCGAAAACACCCGCATTATATACTGCTCAAAAAAATAAAGGGAACACTTAAACAACACATCCTAGATCTGAATGAAAGAAATAATCTTATTAAATACTTTTTTCTTTACATAGTTGAATGTGCTGACAACAAAATCACACAAAATTAATCAATGGAAATCCAATTTATCAACCCATGGAGGTCTGGATTTGGAGTCACACTCAAAATTAAAGTGGAAAACCACAATACAGGCTGATCCAACTTTGATGTAATGTCCTTAAAACAAGTCAAAATGAGGCTCAGTAGTGTGTGTGGCCTCCACGTGCCTGTATGACCTCCCTACAACGCCTGGGCAACGTCCTGATGAGGTGGCGGACGGTCTCCTGAGGGATCTCCTCCCAGACCTGGACTAAAGCATCCGCCAACTCCTGGACAGTCTGTGGTGCAACGTGGCGTTGGTGGATGGAGCGAGACATGATGTCCCAGATGTGCTCAATTGGATTCAGGTCTGGGGAACGGGCGGGCCAGTCCATAGCATCAATGCCTTTCTCTTGCAGGAACTGTTGACACACTCCAGCCACATGAGGTCTAGCATTGTCTTGCATTAGGAGGAACCCAGGGCCAACCGCACCAGCATATGGTCTCACAAGGGGTCTGAGGATCTCATCTCGGTACCTAATGGCAGTCAGGCTACCTCTGGCGAGCACATGGAGGGCTGTGCGGCCCCCCAAATGAAATGCCACCCCACACCATGACTGACCCACCACCAACCGGTCATGCTGGAGGATGTTGCAGGCAGCAGAACGTTCTCCACGGCGTCTCCAGACTCTGTCACGTCTGTCACATGTGCTCAGTGTGAACCTGCTTTCATCTGTGAAGAGCACAGGGCTCCAGTGGCGAATGTGCCAATCTTGGTGTTCTCTGGCAAATGCCAAACGTCCTGCACGGTGTTGGGCTGTAAGCACAACCCCCACCTGTGGACGTCGGGCCCTCATACCACCCTCATGGAGTCTGTTTCTGACCGTTTGAGCAGACACATGTACATTTGTGGCCTGCTGGAGGTAATTTTGCAGGGCTCTGGCAGTGCTTCTCCTGCTCCTCCTTGCACAAAGGCGGAGGTAGCGGTCCTGCTGCTGGGTTGTTGCCCTCCTACGGCCTCCTCCACGTCTCCTGATGTACTGGCCTGTCTCCTGGTAGCGCCTCCATGCTCTGGACACTACGCTGACAGACACAGCAAAGCTTCTTGCCACAGCTCGCATTGATGTGCCATCCTGGATGAGCTGCACTACCTGAGCCACTTGTGTGGCCACTTGTGTCTCATGCTACCACTAGAGTGAAAGCACCGCCAGCATTCAAAAGTGACCAAAACATCAGCCAGGAAGCATAGGAACTGAGAAGTGGTCTGTGGTCTCCACCTGCAGAACCACTCCTTTATTGGGGGTGTCTTGCTAATTGCCTATAATTTCCACCTGTTGTCTATTCCATTTGCACAACAGCATGTGAAATTTATTGTCAATCAGTGTTGCTTCCTAAGTGGACAGTTTGATTTCACAGAAGTGTGATTGACTTGGAGTTACATTGTGTTGTTTAAGTGTTCCCTTTATTTTTTGAGCAGTGTATAATTTATATAATTCTATATAATTTTTTACATAAAAGTACGTCTATGTACAGACTTTGTGGGCACAAATACACCAGAGTATGTAGAGGTTGCCAGTTTAGCATGCGCAGATCTTTGATACCAAACTTGTACGTTATGTAATAACATTTACTAACACCCTCTTTCCTCTCCCCCTGTCCCAGGTGACCATTGAGGTGGTGGATGACCCTAGCATAGAAGTGGAGATGGATCTGGTAAAGGACAAGGACTGGATCCCTCCTTCCTCTCCGTCCACTGTAGACTGGCTGGGCGGTAAGAAGCTGTTCTGGCCCCTGTTCTGGGGCTACACAGACGCTGACTCCAGTGAGGATGGGACGGGCCGCTCAGGGCTGGAGGAGACTGAAGAGGAGGAGGAGGAGGAGGAGGATTACCTGTTGGAGTACGGTAGTGAGGAGCCCCTCCCAAGTGGAGTGGGGGGAGACTGGGACAGTCGCTGGAACGAGGGTTGGGACGCCACTCATAGCTACTATGGTGAGGCTTCTTGTCTTCGCTAAGGCTGAGTTTACACAGGCAGCCAAATTCTGATCTTTTGCCAACAATAGGTTTTTTTGACCAATCAGATCAGATCTTTTGCCAATAATTGGGCAAAAGAACAGAATTGGGCTGCTGTGTAAACGCCTAAGTGGCACAGTGTCTGTCTAGCTGTCACACCAGCCATCTTAGTTAACACCTAACTTGGGATCACTTTGAGTACAGTACTGTAGAGTCAACATTTCTCTACATGCCAGTAGCAACTGATCATCTAGGCAATCATTTTGGCTTCCAGGCAACGGTTCTGGACCAAAGTCTTTCCAAAAATCGTTCTAATTGGAAAAACTTTCATCTTTGATCCACTGGTCTTTGGCATGCCTGTCTGAGAGTAGTTGATAAAATGGCATCCAAAAGTTGAGGATGTTTTGAAATGGTGGGAGATAAAATGGTGGGAGATTTATAGGAAGTTAATGTAGAAAAGTGGTACAATATAGACAGATAGAACACAGAATTGAGAGAGGTTGAGAGACAGAAGTATTGACTGAGCATGCGAGCAAGAGAGCTCTCCACTCTGCGAGCACTCGACCGTCATGCCCATTGTGGAGCCCAAGCCTTTGAAGTGGACACTGGGTCCCAGCTCGCAGCTCACTGTGGAGGCCTGCTGTCTTTTGAAGATGGGCCCGATGCACTCGCTAATGGCAGCGTGAGCCTGTTCCCCCTGACAGACAAAACAGCTCACTGCTTGTGAACAATTAGAGGGCAGATTGGGAAGAGGGGATGACAGGGGCCATTCGGCTGGGTCTTTCATCCCCCCTCCGGGACCCCAGGCCCCCAGACCCTGGCTCGGCCCTCTGCCCTGGGCCCTAGGCGGCGAGGCCTTTTGAGACAGTTCAAGAATTTGGGGGCTTTCAGGGCTGTGCAGAACATTTACTCCTCTATTGTTTTTTGTTTCTCTTAATTCTCCTCAGTCTGTTTTCTCCTTCTGCATGGTGGGAAAAGAGCAGCATGCCTTCTGGTTGCACAGGCAGATAGCTTTATTCAGCCCTGCAGAGCAGAGCCAATGAAAAGAGAAGGGAAGAGTATGGATGTGGAAACTTGTGGAAACTTGTGGAAACTTTAAAGGAATGGAAAAGACAGTGGGCCGGGAGAATCCGGCCTAGGAGGATAGGCAGAGAGGGGTTACAAGTTCGTAGTTTGATGAATTTTTACGTTGATAGTGCACAGGCAGAGGATCTCCCTGTTTAATTCTAAGTCAGTCATTTTAGCCAGTGTGCCCTTTGCCTCTACCCTTCAGATCAGACAAAGGGATTGATTTCAGACAAAAGAGACTGACTGTTAACTCTGGCAATTGCTCTTAACCTCAAACCTCAATGAACCAAAACACAGCACAATCTGATAACATAGTCAGTTGAACAATTTCACTGAGTATAGGATGTGAATGCACATGTGCATCTGGCTTGAACGTTGCTAAATGAGGTGTATGTTGGTTAGGAACAAGGCGACCATGTCTATTAAGTGGTCAGATGTAAAATTAGATTGTAGTGAACATAAAGTATTTATGCCAGACTAGCGTAATGTAATGTTGGGCTTCCCTTCTGTAATTAAAACGCTCCTGTACTGAGAAGAGTCTATTCCTGTGTTCTGGCCACATGGTGAGCTGGCAGCGCCACAAAGGCACAAGCTGCACTGCCAACAAAGCTGCCATTTCTGCGCCCACCTCGTCTTGTCTGTAATCGAGGGCGGACATGTTTTCGGTATCATTAACACCAGACTCAAACCTCTCAGAAGCAGATGGAGGACTTCAGCTTCATTGCAGAGACTTGTCTCTAATTTGGCAGAGTCTACATTACAGGATTATGGGGCTGGGAGAAGGTTAGACCCGAGGAAAATTATACTGTTGCCTGAGATAGAAAACTTATATACAGGCCTTGTTATGGCTTAGCTATAATAGCAAATATTAACATTTAGTCGATAGATTTTTTTGCAGATAATATTATTTTAGAAAAACTGCCAATTAAGGGGTCTTTGAGAGGGAAACGCTACTCCTGTGTAAGAGTCTACAGTATGTTCCGGCTTATACTTCGGTTCAGGAAAGGCATCTAAACCTAATCTAGCGTTGTTTCCCAGCATCACTATTTGATATGCAGAGTTTCCCTTCGTGCCCACTCCTAATCAATCCTTTCAAGTTGTTGTTTTCCTTTTCCGTGAGAGCTGTTAAATGTATGTGGTGAACAAACCAAATGCTTTTAATGGGAGTTCTACACAGTTACGGAACCTAGTTAGGGAACCCTACAGCTGGGAGAGGAATTCAACTCTCTCTGATTAGAGAGTGAGCATTAGGGGAATTCTAGGGGTGTGCAGTTGTGGTTCCTACACATCCGTTATGAAAGGAGTCAGATACTAGCTTACTGTGACCAGACAGAAGTTATTCTAGTTAAGCCAAAGGTGAAACAAAGAACTGTATTAGTCTGGTCCCAGGCTAATGAGTTACAGTTACCCCACAAAATGGAAACTACTATGTAAATCCAAATCCTTATCATTAATGAGTTTCGGTTTTGTTGTTTTGTCTTCCCCCGTACAGAGAAGGAGGGGACGGAGGAGTGGAGTGCCTGGTCTCTGTGCTCAGTCACCTGTGGTCATGGAGAGAGGAAGAGGACACGGTCCTGTGGATACAGCTGCACCCTGACAGAGGACACCAAATGTGACATGGAGCCTTGTCCAGGTGAGCTTCACACACAACGTTTATTCTACATTCCGGTCACCAACTCCTAGTCCTGAGCCACAGGATGTACAGGCTTTTGCTCCAGCCCAGCACTTACAAACCCAATTCAGCTAATTTAAGTTAGCTGATCGACTAGTCGATTAGCTGAATCATCCGTGAATGTGAGCTAGAGACGTGATCTAACTAAATGGTACCGTTCCTGTCTCTGCAGACGATGTCAACACAGTGGCTGAACCTTTCCCCTTCGAGATGGAGAACGGCACTGAACCGTTTGGCACAGGTATTTCGAATCAATGTACACTTAGCAAATGGTTAAACAAATAGGTTAATCAAACTAGCAAACATGGGTAGTTAGAATGTACCTACTGATCTAATTACATCTAACATGGTCTCTCTCTCCTCTCCCTCTAGATGTGGACACATGTGAGAAGTGGCTGAACTGTAAGAGTGACTTCCTCCAGAGGTACCTCAACCAGGTCCTGTCAGAACTACCCAGCTGCCCCTGTGCCTACCCCTCGGCCGTCGCCTACACCGTGGTCAGCGTTTTCGACGAGGGACACGACTGGACCTTCCGTTGGCATGACGCCAGTGGCCCTAAAGAACGCCTGGACATCTACAAACCCTCTGCGAGGACTTGCATCCGCTCGGCCCTCTCTAGCGATGTCACTACGCTCAGCGCCCAGCACTGTTGCTACGACGACCGTGGCTGTCTGATCACACGGGGTAAGGGTGCGGGAACGCCCAACCTGATCAGCACGGATTTCTCCCCGGAGCTCCACTTCAAGGTGGACGTGCTTCCCTGGATCCTGTGTAAAGGGGACTGGAGCCGCTTCCACGCGGTGCGGCCGCCCAACAACGGCCTGGTCTGCCCGGAGAACCCCCACCATGATGTGTTCATGAACGAGCTGGAGGAGGCCCGGGAATACTGAAAACACACGCAGCAGCCAAAACTACACTACCCAGAATTCACCCGTACAGTGGGGCCCAATCCTAACTTGAGAAGGGAGCGCATGTAGGACTGTTTTGCACAGCTTTTTGCATTTTGCATATAAGGAGGTATGGCGGTTGCAAGGTTGAGGTGGAAGTTGATTTCAAGTTAGGATTTGGCACATTAAACTACCTGTGACCAGACCCAACAGAACAGAACTGAACTTCATTGAACTGAACAACAACTAAAAAGACGCAGTCCTGTCAATGCTTGCCGACGTGTTTCGCATCCAGCATGGTACCAAGCTCTCTGTCTCTCTCTCACTGTCTGTCCCTTAGTCTGGTATGCACTTCTGTCTGTATGTAAGCATGACATTGTCGTCTAGACTGTTTGTGGCTTGTTGTAGGTGTTGTGGCTCTGTGTGACTGACGATAGCAACATAAACATCCCAAATGTACTTCCTGATTTGATTTTGCTGTGTGAGATGTTTGATACTGTAGTAAGTCTTATTTTGAAAAGGGGATTGTGGAATGTGTCATGCCCAACACATGAATATAGTCATAACTATGCTGCTATGAGAAGATGAAGTTAGATAGGTACCAGAGGGGGATATATGATTGAACAAACATGAATTTGCTGAAAGGTTATTCTTAAAATATATAATCTAAAGCTGAGGAGAGAATTTGGTCAAAAGAAAGAAGTTTACAAGCACGAACAACCACACCCAGCACCTCATGCTCATTCTTGATAATATGCCAACAGAACAACTTCTTAGAAGCTTGGAGGTGGAGACAGTCTTCTGGTCTGGACTGAACTTCTCGTCCTCTGTTTCAACAATGACAGTTTGAGAACCTTCAATCATGGATGTTTCTACAGTTTTCTCAGGGGGACTCATATTGTTAGAGATTATAGCCCATATGTACCTCAACAGTGGAGCAGCATTGGGAACCACTACTTCAGAGCGCACTTCAGAGTGCACTTCGGACTGTACTTCAGAGTGCACTTCGGACTGTACTTCAGAGTGCACTTCAGAGTGCACTTCGGACTGTACTTCAGAGTGCACTTCGGACTGTACTTCAGAGTGCACTTCGGACTGTACTTCAGAGCGCACATTAAAGATGAGAATGGTACCTGTTACGGAAACGAAAATGTTGGATCTACAGTGTAAATGGATGAAGAGCGGATAAATACAGTATTAATTCAGATAAAGTTATGAAATGATGCTCTGTGCGGTTTTTGGCAAGCCATTTTTTCTGTCAATGTAATTAAAGTTGAATAGCTGTTCTATTCCATTGCGATATGTTGCATTGTTTTTGCAAAGACTTCGTAGGAGTGGGAACTGTTGGCTTGAAGTCTTAACATTTATGCTCCAAACCTCTTTCAGGAATTCCATTTTTTTTAAATGTGTGCAAACATGCATTACATTTTGAAATCACATGTTGTTTGTTTTTTTAAAGGAAGGCACTTTATTTAAGGTATATATATATATATATATATATATATATATATATATATATATATATACAAATGATGGCATGTATGAAAATCAAATGTTTATATGTTATAATGTTATAATTGTGAAAGGGTAACTTGCCAGAAATGCTGCATTGTTCATTTGTAAAGTATATTATCATGTGAGTTTCTGTTTAAAAGCATGGTTGATATTTTGTGATTTCTTAAACTAGTATAACTATACTCATAGAAAAAAGGTGCTGTCTAGAACCTAAAAGGGTTCTTCGGCTGTCCCCATAGGAGAACTCTTAGAATAACTCTTGTTTGTTCCAGGTAGAATCCTTTTGGTTCCAAGTTGAACGGTTTTGGGTTCCATGTAGAACCATTTCAACAGAGGGTTCTACATGGAACCCAAAATGAATCTGCCTGGAACAAAAAAGGGTTTTACCTGGAGAAAAAAGGGTTGTCCTATGGGGACAGCTGAAGAACCCTTTTGGAACCCTTTTTTCTAAGAGTGTACCATATTGTCTTGTACAGTATTTATTGTCCGTTTTTTTAAGTCTGCTAAAGCTTTGAAATGACTCTACTAAAACCCACATGGTGCACTACTAGGGTTGCAAAATTCACAACATTCACTTTCCCAAAATACCCAGGTAAAAAAAATCCTAGCTGGAATATTTCTGGAATCAGCAGGGCATAACCTGCGAGGGAATCATCCAACCTGGAGTTCTTCAACTGGGATTTCTGGAAAACTCCTGGAATTGTTTCGGGAAAGGTTCTGGAATCTTTAAAACCTACTTCGGACTGAGACACTGACACCACGGTGATGTCAGAAGGGAAACGACCTGCCTCACATGATATGACCACTCCAACAGCAACTCCATCAAGTGTCTGTATCGTTTTATCATTTTATTGTACTTCTGTGCTATGAAAATATGTTGTGACAAATACAATGAGGAATATAAAGATGTTTGCATTGATTGTCTGGCTCATGATTGTCCTTGTTCTGTCCTTCTGTATACTATCAGATGTCTTTGAAATCCGCATAGTTTCTCTGTGTAGTTTCTCTGACTTCCTCATCATACACAAATCCACAACTCATCTACTAGATTTCAAAACACAGTAAAGCATAAGAAAAGTTGGCCGCAAATCTTTCTTTCTAGAGGTGCTTAAGTTTATTGATGTTTTGGCCCAAGGTCTTCATCAGAAAAGGCTGTCGACTACCCCCCACCAAAAAATAAATAAATTGAGAAGCAACATCGGTGAACTTTTAACGGCCCTGTGTTTTACTCAGTAGTATCACTTCCAAATTGAACGTTTTCACAAGAACCTGATCTGTGGAGCATGCCCTCTCTCTCTCAGGGTCTCAGGCAGGCAGAGAAGAAGAGAAGCTGACTGCGTTTTGATGTCTTTGTTTTTCCACTTGCTGTGCCTTAACCAGGGCCATCCAGGCATGGCCTGCTGACTGATCTTACAAGGCTCAACCCCAGCCTCAGCATGTGTGGAGCAATCTGCTTTCAATTGGAGACCAAACGGCCTGAAACGTTATACATTTTAGGACAGGCAGAATGTTTTATTTTTACATGTTGGTTATTCTCGGAGCGAGCTCCTCTATGTTCTGTTGGCTGCAAACAAAAAGGCAGGATCAAAGAGGCTTTTGTCTGTCGTTGTTGATTTTGTTAGTAAGTGGGGGATTGGAGAATGATTGAGTACACCGTTGAGGTGAGTTCTATTCTCCACCTCCAAATCCTGAACTTGAGCTGCAAGACACGAAGCAACATTGGCTCATAAATGTATCTTTATTATGTAGTTCAATGATCCTCTTTGGAAACAAAATGAAAAGTTAGTTCTGTGCCACGTTAGTCGTGACTATTGACTCTCTATACTGAAATGATGAGAAGCAGGGTTGAACTTTGCACCCCGATTCAATCACATATGGATGAAGAGTGCTCAGACTGGTTACGTTATTACATTACCGTAGTGAAACACCATGGATCAACAGAATCACACTCAATTTGCTTCGTCGACTGTGTTCTCCAGATGGCTTCAATTTGTTTTCAAAGTCCAACCCAGATTTTGGAGAACCCGGAGTTAATAACGGAACGAATGCTTCTTAGACCAAAACATGATGACCTATTAATTACTACAGAAATCACAGGAACCTCGTTCTCTTTCTTATTGACACATGGAAGCATCAATTGCAGGGGTGATAATGTGGTTTCACTTGCTATAGGAGGAAGGCACATCACATCCGCATTGACTGTTGATTCTATAGCTCACAGATGGCATCATAGCCAACAATCTCGTCTGTTTTCTAGGTTGTTCTCAGTTCTGTAATCTGTACATAATCGTGTCTGTCCGTAACTCCACATGTTCTTACAGCTTTGTTCTGGTCTTTAATGTGTAGCTACATGATCATGTCTATCCGTAACTCCGTATACTCTTACAGGGGGGTTAAATAATGGAGATTCAGAGGTCAGGGCAATGCAGATCCACAGGCGTATCATTCCTTCTCAAAAGGAAGGTACAGTCTTGAACTTTCTGTTACTTCTACTTTTTTGTCTGTCAAGTATAACATTTTTTTTAAACAATTTTAGATTCTCTTAATTCCTATAGGTCCTCACCATAATTCATAGCATAGCATTTTTTCCTGCCTCTCTGTCACCTGTAAGAAACGAGAACACCAGAGGAACACTGATACTTCTAGAACGGAACATTAGGTTGCTCATGGGTCAGGGTGGCAATTGAGTCTATACTGATTTGAAATATGTGTAATTAAAGAAGAAACACCAGTGTTGGTTCGCTCATTCACACAAATGCAGGACTGGTTAATAAGGAGTTGATGGTGTGTGTGTTCTACAGTTATATTGTTCCAAGTTTCTAAATTCAATCAGTCAACTTTATTTTATAAAGCCCTTTCTACGGCAGCAGTTGTCACAATGTGTATTACAGATACCTAGCGTAAAACCCTAAACAGAAATTAATGCAGAGGCAGAAGCACAGTGACTAGGAAAAACACCATAGAAGCAGGAACCTAGAAAGAAACCTAGAGAGGAACCAGGCTCCGAGGAGATGCCAGTCCCTTTCTGGCTGTACCCAAAATTGGTATGTGAAAGTATGCACACATATAATGCAGTATGTGAAGATTTGTATGTATTTGAGCTGCCGGTAGAATCGTTTAACTATAAACAAATCTGTGCTAGATAACGTTTTACAGTTAGTTCTAGTTCTAAGTTGACTACAGATGAGCTGTCTGTGGAATGCATCCAGACAGATGCTGACCACGTTTGTTCTCTGAAAAGTAGATAAATATCCACAGATGTGAAGACAGAACAGAGAAGCAGACATGGCTTCAAATACTCTTTGAAATCATTTCAAATACTTTATCTGTGCTTGACTGAGGTTGCCTGGCTTAATGGACCAATAGAATAGTCCCACAAGTGTAATCCCTGCCTATCTGGCACTCTAGTCAGGCTAAAACAAATGCACAAAGTATTTGAAAGATTTTGAATAGTATTTGAACCCAGGTCTACAGAGAAGGAGAAAATAAAATGCTCAAGGAAAGAGCATAAAAAGGATTGGAGACATTTTTGGAACTGACTAAAAATGTTATCTGAAATCTTGAATCATGCAAGAAAGAGGTGTTTTTCAATGAGCTGCATATATTTGCTCAACTCAACATGAGCGCGACACGCACATCATCTCACGGCATGGTTCTATCATTTCCATATTTCACCAAAACACAGATGTTCATAACAGAACTAGACATTCATTTATGGATCTTGAGATCAGAATACACAATTCACTATGCAGTTGCTGTACACTGTAATACACTCTCACAATACCATGCGGGATAAATCTTTGTGAAGCAAAGGGTGGACGAAGAATAAGGGAGAATAGAAAAGGCTACTAGTAAAAAAAATGTAAAAAATGTAAAAGCGACGTTACAGTAGGTGAGGCATCGGAGGGGAAGCTGTGCAGATGGATGACGTGAAAGTATATGGATGTAGTCTTAGTCATGACTGGCCAGGCCCAGAGCCAGGACTTGGTGGTTTCGCTCCTGTTAACTCTGCTAGGCTGACAGGAATATGAGATTTCCTCAGCATGTTTAGTGCACCGCAGTGGACCAGGACCGGCATATAGTGGACTAAGTTCTCCACCACTACACTCCCTATGTCCCCAACAGAGTCCCCAACCCCCAAACACACACTGTGGTCCGCATATGAGAGTAGTACACAGGCCACACATGCACACACACTTAGACACAAATACGGATCAATTACTAGAACTGACGCCATTGGAGACTGTCATACAGAAGTGATCTACTCCAGCTAATCTGTAACCCCAGGAGACCTGTAAACATCTGTGTGCCTCTGAGGCGGTCACATGCTTTCTTTCTTGTGAGCAGGGTTTTATGATTTACATGCAATTAACAAACAAACATAGCAACGCACACAGTCAATCAAAAGTACACAGAATGACAGGAATCAGGGGTTGTTTTTGGAATAAAAATGGTTCACATCCCTTCCACCCTGCATGTTGTTAGAATGTTGTAGTTGAGTATGTGTGAGGTCTCTCTTGTGGTCCCATTTCCAACAGACAGAGTTGGTAGATGATGGCACATGGTCTCTGATCCAATGTACCATCTCCTGCCATTGTGCTCTTGGGCAAGAAACTTAACCCCCCACAATTGCTCTCCATCCAGGGGCACTGCACTGCTGCTGAGCCTGTGCCTCTCAACGTGTGTTCTTTCTAACCAATGGATAATAAAGTTGTATTCTATTCCATGTATTCTATGAGTTCTGGAGAAGTTGTTAAAGCAATTGTGGTTGACATTGACATATCTATATAGTGGCATTACTTCCTACAGTGGAGTGATTCCAATACATTGTTTGAGCAATTTTCTGCACGATGATCCCAATATGGGACAGCAATATCCTCCTTAAAAAAGTCCTCCAAAAAAAGGACCAACAAATTCCTCTGTGAAATCATACTCCAGAAACGTTTGTTTAGATGCTGTTTTCCAGGAGGATAATACATTTTCTCTCTCCGTGTCTCTCTCTCTTTAGCGTTATCTGCTCTGTCTCTCTCTTTCTCTCTGTATCTCTTCCTCTCTCTCCCCGCCTCTCTCTGTCTGCTGTTAATGTAACCACAAGACGAGCCAAGACAATACCCTGCAACATGATGAGCCTCAGCCTTGCCTAGAGAAGAGAAGCCAGGCTAGTGATACTACTGGGACGGCAGCGAGCCAGCCATAACAATAACAACATTGAACAGCCTCCGGTGCTTATAGCCTTCCACTGAGCCAAGGACCAGTTCAAAATGATGATTGCTCCTCTTTTCCCTCTGTGAATAAAGAAAGCGGAGTACTACTGAGGTTATTGGGAACAATATGTACAGGTATGAAGTTGGCATAGAGGAGAATGAGATTTAGTGAAGTATAACCTACATACTGCCTGAGTTCATTTGGGATTTCATTTTATCTACCCAGTAGCCTGTATGGTTGGTATGGCCGATAACGTATCATTGATACGTCACCACACAAACAGTTCTTCAGAGAGGAGAAATCTGCAATCTATGGGAGGTTGTAAAAGATTGATAAAACATGAATAAATATGGTATTAACTCATTGGTTAATCTCATCCACCAGCCAGCTCACTCAATTGAGGCTGGGGACAAGGTTACTGATTGATTGAAATTGTGTGATTGAGAAATTGACCTTAGATCTGGGAGCAACTTCCTCATATTCCCTAACTCGGTGGTTCTCAACCTTTTTTGGTTAAGGTACCACCAAGTACATTTAGCTCTGTTTGAAGTACTGCTGAAGTACCCCCTCATGTGTATTTGACCAGTAGGCCTATGGTCTAATGAGTCTTCTCAAGTACCCCCTGTGGATAGGCCAAGTACCCCCAAGGGTCCTGTTGAGAATCACTGCCTTAACTAACCTATGTAAGTGAGGCAGTGCAAAGGCCCTCAGCATGACACTAGGAAGGAAGGATCTTCAAAACCTAACATAGAGTGACCCCTGCTGTTGAACATACCTCAATACATCGCTGACTCATGGGCTGCATCTCAATAGTCTAGTGCGGCGTCCTCTGTTGGACATACCTCAATGCATCACTGAGCCATGGGCTGCATCTCAATAGTCTAGTGAGGCGTCCTCTGTTGGACATACCGCAATGCATCACTGAGCCATGGGCTGCATCTCAATAGTCTAGTGAGGCGTCCTCTGTTGGACATACCGCAATGCATCACTGAGCCATGGGCTGCATCTCAATAGTCTAGTGAGGCGTCCTCTGTTGGACATACCGCAATGCATCACTGAGCCATGGGCTGCATCTCAATAGTCTAGTGAGGCGTCCTCTGTTGGACATACCTCAATGCATCACTGAGCCATGGGCTGCATCTCAATAGTCTAGTGAGGCGTCCTCTGTTGGACATACCGCAATGCATCACTGAGCCATGGGCTGCATCTTTTCTATTATTTTATATTTTTTTAATGTAACTTTTATTTAACTCGGCAGGTCAGTTAAGAACAAATTCTTATTTACAATGACAGCCGACCCCGGCCAAACCCTAACCTGGACGACGCTGGTTAGGGTTTGCGCCGCCCTATGGGACTCCCAATCTCGGCCGGTTGTGATACAGCCTGGAATCGATCCAGGGTCTGTCGTGATGCCTCTAGGACTGAGATGCAGTGCCTTAGACTGCTGCGCCTCTCGGGAGCATCTCAATAGTCTAGAGATGATTCCTCCTCTCCTCTCCTTTATTAATAGTGATCTGAACTGAAAACACTGGTCTTCTTTTTCACCTGAATTTACTGTTCTGTCTGGTGTGTGGCTGACAAATTAAAATAGAGTTCATCCTAAGCAAGGATGATAATTGTATTTCCATACCAATAATGACTTGTCGTAGGTAGGCTACAGGTTTTATTATGAAACAGAGAGCCTCTCACGTGGAACAATGACTTTCTTAATCTGATGCACGAAGACATTAGAAGTGATCAACTTTATTCCCTTGAAGAATCACAAACAGCAAGAACTCCCCTGATATCCTGTCAAAGTAAATCATGACCATGAAACTTCATGTTTAGCCAACAGATCCATAGTCATCCATTGTCTGTGCCCCTGCCTCTCTTCTCCCCCAACCACACATTGAGACAGCACTCCACAATGCATTCAACAAGGAGATATAAACATAGTCAGAGCAACGTACAGAACTATTCAACCTTCACATTGACAATGTTCACGTGCATCACTGCTTCCTCCTCCACAGTGAATTTCTATTTTGAATTCACTTTTGAACTCACTTTGATATCCGTTGACTCCCACAAATGACTCCCACAATTACCCCATCATCAGGGTGTAATTGTATTTCTAAGGGATGCCCGCTCTGCTCTGCAACCGAGAGGGATAGGTGTTTTTAGGCAGTGAAGTGTGGGATTAGTTAGCTCTACATACACCCTTCTACGCCTGGCTAGCAAAACAATGCTCCTATTTTGAGCCAAAGAAGGAATTCCCTGCCTCTTCATTGGAGCAGATGAGATTTCAACGCAATGTATGGGCAGAGAGAAGATACCCACACACACCTCTGCGCGCACGCACGCACAAACACACACACACACACACACACACACCTAACTGTGGATGAGAGGATATGGAGGTCTAACTCAATGAGAAGTTCAGAGACATGGAACATTATAATTCACCTCTCCTTAACACTCAATTAGGGGGAAATGCATGAGCAGATTTTTACAATGCAACAAGTGCATGTCACGTATCTATGACACATCAGTTAGGCCTAGGTTATATTTGAGCACCCAGTATATTCACATGAGTCATACTCTCTTCTCTCAATTGACTGAGCTTGAAGTTAGAACAAAGCTTTTAAAAAGCCTTTTTTTTATCAGTAGTGCAGTTTTGTGACTCCTTGGAACTCCTCTCACAAGAGACTCAAAATTCCATCATGATCACATTATCATTTCTATCTCTGTGACCTGTTATTACCGTCTTATATACATGTCATAACATACATAGGGCTATACACATGTTATTATTGCACCATAATAATGCACTCGCTTGCTTTTAGTCAACTGAAATGTTGACTAAATCCTCTTCACTGCTATGTGAAAATTATGATAGCTAGACTCATCCATACACTTGCATATTGACCCAATTCAAACAATGGATACATTGTTTATAAACTTTTGACTGGCCTATAGTAACATCATAGCTGAACATAGAAGACATTTCACACTTGGCTGAGTTTAAACAATGTGAGCATCATAAAAATCTAAGTATGATTCTTACACTTGCAATTCAGTCCACACGTGTCTAAAATGACATCCATCTAAAATGACACCCAAAATGAGTGCAAAATACATCAGATAAATGCCATGGTAATTTTATTGGTTATCTTCCGCAAGTTCTCAGCGACCGTGTGCAGCAGAAAAATGATTATTTTAGGCTCCAGCGAGGATCGAACTCGCGACCCCTGGTTTACAAGACCAGTGCTCTGCCACTGAGCTATAGAGCCGGTTTCAGCACGCAGAAACTACATTGGTAGTGTTCTCTGATATTGATGCCGCGACAAAACAACTGACAACTCTGAAATCTCCGACTTCCGAGTGGTTCAAGACAACTGGAAACTCGGAAAAAAACGAGCTCTGAGTCGGAATAATCTTTTGAACGACCAAATATCAAACCGTAAACTTTCCGACATGAAGATCACCGACGTCATGATTTGACCTCGTTTTAATCGGACTTCCCAGTTGTCATGAAAGCACCAAGAGTCCACGCAGCGAGGGCCTATAAGGAAACTCCTTTTCGAAGATATTTATAACTAACCCCCTTGTCTGTGGCATGGTGCCCAAATTGATGATGTATGTCGCGCAGCTGAGAGTAGAAAGTGGAGACGAATGGATTCGGCTCATTCAGTCTTTGACCTGATGAGCCCTTACTCAGCTAGCTAGTTTATGCTGGTTTTTTTTCGACGGGCGAGGTAGAAATAACTTGTAGTATCGGTCACCATCTGGACGTCACCGTGACATGCCAATTAGCTAGCGTTAGCCATTATTATTATACCTCAGTGAGATGTATGCTAGCACATATCGATGGCTGGAGCTAACGTGGGCAATTTGTTCCATCCCACTTGATTTTATTTCGAGTAGGATAGCAGCCTACACGACAAAATAACTTGTAATATTGGTAGTAACCATCTGTATGCTGGCCGTCAGTAGACTGTCACCATACAGTCTGCTGCTGAATGGGAAGTGTTTGATATCTACCCTCCCGTGAACGCGAACACACTCAATTCTTTAAGTGTCCATCGCTCCGCTTGCCGCAGGGAAGCAAGTAGCTATATAGTGCAGCCAATTTCAGGCCAGGGTGACAGCTAAAGAACATTTAATGTATTGATTTACCGAAAATGTACAATTACGGCATTAACGTCTACGTTTTTGTACAAAAATAAATAATAATAATGCAACCAATTATTCTGAATACTCCCAAGTCCCAACTTTGGCGGACAAGATTCACATTATCGATGAAGTTTCTTGACACAAGCGTAAACTCGCTAGCTGGGAAGGGTAGTAGGACGACTGAGCCGAATCTGTTCGTCTCGACTCACTTCGTGACTCACTTCATCATTTAGGGCACCAGGCGTGTCCGTATAACCTTTCCCGTCTACCTGGTCTTATACCTCAGTGGTCAACCCCGCATTTGTCTCATGTCAGATAGGTTTTGTCTAAATCGATACAGGTTTTCGTTGCAGGTTTAGCGAATAAGGTTAAGGTTCCGAAAGGGGCTAGGGTTAGCTAAATTGCACACCAAAAAATATCTACTTTGACGTCAATTTGACAAATGCTGTATCCCATCTAGACATGACCATCATATAGCGCGAAGGAAAAGATTATGGATACCAGACAAGACACGTCTCTCCGCCCTAACAATGTAAGTCTTTGTCCACAATGAGGCTCTTCTATCCTTTCTTTGAATTGGTGGATACATCTCATTGTTGTAATCTTTTTTAAAATATTGTATGAGGGTTGTTTGCCTGTATTCAATGAGACACTATGCTACTAGCTTCAAGCCAAGAATATGCATATGTGACCTTCCTGGCCATAGTGAGTCAAAACAGGAAGGAGTAATGGATGGATAGTTCATTTATTTCCAAAGATGCAATCGTGGGGGACACACAGTATGGATGGATGATGAGTTGTCGACGGGATATAAATAGCACTCCCACAGCAATTCTCCATAAATCTGCTGTATAATATACTAACAAAAGAACAATTGAAATGTCTATCAAAGTCATTGTGATCGTATAGTGGATTTAACAATTTCTAATAATTCATAATTTACTATAATAAAAATATATTGTTTTCATGTGTAATCTTATGTTCACAACATCAGAATAAACTATCATCCATTTTAGTATTCAAAATATATAAAATGACCCTGAAAAATGACTCAACGTTACACTCTTGTGGCGAAGAAATATATTACACATAAAATGTACCACATTTTCCTAAGCTAACAAAACCAGGATAATATGCTGCTAGCTGGTGCTCATGAATTTATAAAACATATACTTTATACATTTGTCATAAATTATCTGCAATCGTGGGACACACACAGTATGGATGAATGATGAGTAGTAACGGGATATAAATAGCACTCGTAAAGAAAATGCATTTTCGAGTTAGCTACCAACTTCAAAGAGGGAAATTTAGTTAGCGTAAACACACTAATCCACCACGAAGTGGCATATTTTATGCAGAAATGTAACAACCTATTTACACCGTTACACATAGCCATCTCGAGATAACGACGATATAAAGGGTTTTTTCTCAAAGTTAATGGGATGTCAAATGTCCTACTTATATCAGCACACACATAACAATTTATGCATTACGAAACTTCTATTAGATCAAGTAAACCACACAGCAAATAAGCCATACATTTGACACTAGCCTCGACACAAAAACTTGCTTGGTGGGCGAAACAACACCACCTGCTGGAGCAATACAGATATTCCGCCGAGCAGTGCCGCTCCCACTTCCCATCTGACAGAAGACATTGGGCGCGTTTGAGTGGCGAGGCGAAAGCAACAGACTGAAGAGGAAAGCAGGGGCACTCGGTTTTCCAACAGCAAGGCTCAGATCAACATGGCAGTGTTGCCATTGTTTCTAAAAGTTTTTCTTTATAGTGTCTAAATAAACATGGCTCCAACCCCCATATCACACACGCACAAACTGAAATCATTTGTGTTTAGCCCTACATTGTACAATCAATCATTGAGAGAGGTCATGGACAGATGAGCTCCTGCAGTTTTCAGCATGTTCTTGGAAAAATATAGATTTGGAGTTAGATAAACTTGGATTCTTTGGCAGGGACATGTACAGGATTCTACCCTCCACAGCATAACCTTCACTCCAGATCAAAACTCAAAACCAAAAACCTGATTTTGGACGGAATTACGGAATTACCTGGAAGGCCCAAGCTATACAGCAAATGCTCTCGTAAACAAACTGAAAACACCATCCAACCTGGAACTGAGTGAGTAATGTTTTGTCTGAAGCTATGTTTTATATTCAAAAGCCAAGAAGAAAAATACATTACAATGATATATTTGACTTTATGAGGAGTGAATGCTGAGTTGGACTAGCAAGTTTTCTAGGAAAAGGAGATACAACTTCAATTAGCACTGAAGTGTCAAGTGAGAGGAGTCCGAGCCCTTTAGCCCAACAATGGCAGGAGAATCAAACAGGCTACCCCAACCAAATGCAGAGGACTTTGAAGCTGCCTCCCGCTGTTCAGAGGTAATTAAAATACAGTACCCTCTGTATGTAAAAAATGATAAGGCAAGAAAAGTGTAAAAAATGGAGCTCCTTGTGGAAGATCAAGAGACACTTTTTGCTGACTGTTATAAAAATGGGAACATAAACAACTTAATCTTCCACACAGACCATCCCTGGCATGGCACAGTGTTATATTAACACACTACCCTTCTGTTAAGAGGGGGGGTGTTAACGAGGGGTGGAAACTCAGGATATTAGACAATGAGGACTCAGAGTCAGCTAATATAAATCTCTATAATTCTGGAACAGTATTGGTACAGGGCAAACCCAAACAGTTTCAGCTGGACTTTCACCAATCAAAGAATTAGCTCAGCAGGAGAAGCTCTCCCTTGAGAAAGATACCCCCACCCTGAGCGGGTCAGAACCAGACCTCTTCATTATATAACCCCACAGACGAGCAACCCCAAGCGGAAAGTCAACGACCCCCCCCCCCGGACCTGCACATAGAGAACCTACATCCAGACCACAACCCCCACCCCAACCAATCAATCAACATCCCCCCCAAGTCAACCATGCCCACACCCCATTTAGGCCCCCTCAAATCAGACCTATGCCCCTCCTGCCCACCCCATGTCCCCCACTCCCGCAAATAGGGCCTCAATATGGAAGTCGCACATACGCCCAGGCCGTGAGTGGGCAAACAGGCCCAACCCCCACTCTTATACTAGCCCAAGCCAATGGAATGTACCAGATGCTCAGCAGGCTCTGCTCACACTTACTTGCCTGAGGCCAAACCACACAACCAACAACATTGGACACTTTATGGAATACAAAGCCTTCACTATCTCATCCTGGAATATCCAAGGCCTGAGGTCATCCAATACTTCCGGCGCCAACAAAGATGGCCGCCTTGCTTCACGTTCCTAGGAAACTATGCAGTATTTTGCTTTTTTATGTGTTATTTCTTGCATTGTTACCCCAGGTAATCTTAGGTTTTACTACATACAGTCGGGAGGAACTATTGGATATAAGAGCAACGTCAACTCACCAACATTACGACCAGAAATCCGACTTTCCCAAAGCGGATCCTCTGTTTGGCCAGGACAATGGATCGGATTCCAGCCGGCGAGCTAAAACAACGGCGCAGTAGAAGAAGGGGCAGACGGAGCGGTCTTCTGGTCAGGCTCCGTAGACGGGCACATCGCGCACCGCTCCCAAGCATACTACTCGCCAATGTCCAGTCTCTTGACAACAAGGTAGACGAAATCCGAGCAAGGGTAGCATTCCAGAGAGACATTCGAGACTGTAACGTTCTTTGTTTCACGGAAACATGGCTCACTCGAGACACGCTATCTGAGTCGGTACAGCCACCTGGTTTCTTCACGCATCGCGCCGACAGAAACAAGCATCTCTCTGGTAAGAAGAAGGGTGGGGGTGTATGCCTTATGATTAACGAGACGTGGTGTGATCATAACAACATACAGGAACTCAAGTCATTTTGTTCACCTGACTTAGAATTCCTCACTATCAAATGCCGACCACATTATCTACCAAGAGAATTCTCTTCGATCATAATCACAGTCGTGTATATCCCCCCCAAGCAGACACATCGACGGCCCTGAAAGAACTTCATTGGACTCTATGTAAACTGGAAACCACATATCCTGAGGCTGCATTTATTGTAGCCGGGGATTTTAACAAGGCTAATCTGAAAGCAAGGCTCCCCAAATTCTATCATCATATCGGTTGTGCTACCAGGGCGGGCAAAACCCTAGACCACTGTTATTCTAACTTCCGCGACGCATATAAGGCCCTCCCCCGCCCTCCCTTTGGAAAAGCTGACCACGACTCCATTTTGTTGCTCCCAGCCTATAGACAGAAACTAAAACAGGAAACGCCCGCCCTCAGGTCTGTTCAACGCTGGTCCTACCAATCGGATTCCACACTTCAAGATTGCTTCGATCACGTGGACTGGGATATGTTCCGCATTGCTGCGAACAACAACATTGACGAATACGCTGACTCGGTGTGCGAGTTCATTAAGTGCATCGGTGATGTCGTACCAACAGCTTCTATTAAAACATTCCCCAACCAGAAACCATGGATTGATGGCAGCATTCGCGCAAAACTGAACGCGCGAACCACTGCTTTTAATCGGGGCAAAGTGACCGGAAACATGACCGAATATAAACAGTGTAGCTATTCCCTCCGCAAGGCAATCAAACAAGCTAAGCGTCAGTACAGAGACAAAGTGGAGTCGCAATTCAACGGCTCAGACACGAGAGGTATGTGGCAGGGTCTACAGTCAATCACGGACTACAAAAGAAAAATCAGCCCCGTCGCGGATCACGATGCCTTGCTCCCAGACAGACTAAACAACTTTTTTGCTCACTTTGAGGACAATACAGTGCCACTAACACGGCCCGCTACCAAAACCTGCGGGCTCTCCTTCACTGCAGCCAACGTGAGTAAAACATTTAAACATGTTAACCCTCGCAAGGCTGCAGGCCCAGACGGCATCTACGGGCCACGTCCTCGGAGCATGCGCAGACCTGCTGGCTGGTGTGTTTACAGACATATTCAATCAATCCTTATCCCAGTCTGCTGTCCCCACATGCTTCAAGAGGGCCACCATTGTTCCTGTTCCCAAGAAAGCTAAGGTAACTGAGCTAAATGAGTACCGCCCTGTAGCACTCACTTCCGTCATCATGAAGTGCTTTGAGAGACTAGTCAAGGACCATATCACCTCCACCCTACCTGACACCCTAGACCCACTCCAATTTGCTTACCGACCCAATAGGTCCACAGACGACGCAATCGCCATCACACTGCACACTGCCCTAACCCATCTGGACAAGAGGAATACCTATGTAAGAATGCTGTTCATCGATTACAGCTCAGCATTTAACACCATAGTACCCTCCAAACTCGTCATTAAGCTCGAGACCCTGAGTCTCGATCCCGCCCTGTGCAACTGGGTCCTGGACTTCCTGACGGGCCGCCCCCAGGTGGTGAGGGTAGGTAACAACATCTCCACCCCGCTGATCCTCAACACTGGGGCCCCACAAGGGTGCGTTCTCAGCCCTCTCCTGTACTCCCTGTTCACCCACGACTGCGTGGCCATGCACGCATCCAACTCAATCATCAAGTTTACAGACGACACTACAGTGGTAGGCTTGATTACCAACAACAACGAGACGGCCTACAGGGAGGAGGTGAGGGCCCTCGGAGTGTGGTGTCAGGAAAATAACCTCACACTCAATGTCAACAAAACAAAAGAGATGATTGTGGACTTCAGGAAACAGCAGAGGGAGCAGACCCCTATCTATATTGACGGGACAGTGGTGGAGAGGGTGGAGAGTTTTAAGTTCCTCGGCGTACACATCATGGACAAACTGAAATGGTCCACCCACACAGACAGCGTGGTGAAGAAGCCTCTTCAACCTCAGGAGGCTGAAGAAATTCGGCTTGTCACCAAAAACACTCACAAACTTTTACAGATGCACAATCGAGAGCATCCTGTCGGGCTGTATCACCGCCTGGTATGGCAGCTGCTCCGCCCATAACCGGAAGGCTCTCCAGAGGGTAGTGAGGTCTGCACAACGCATCACCGGGTGCAAACTACCTGCCCTCCAGGACACCTACACCACCCGATGTCACAGGAAGGCCAAAAAGATCATCAAGGACAGCAACCACCCGAGCCACTGCCTGTTCACCCCGCTAACATCCAGAAGGCGAGGTCAGTACAGGTGCATCAAAGCTGGAACCGAGAGACTGAAAAACAGTTTCTATCTCAAAGCCATCAGACTGTTAAACAGCCACCACTAACATTGAGTGGCTGCTGCCAACATACTGACTCAACTCAAGCCACTTTAATAATGGGAAAATTGATGTCATCAATTTATCACTTGCCACTTTATATTATTTATATTAGATAATGTTTACATAACCTACATTATTTATCTCATATGTATATACTGTACGCCATACCATCTACTGCATCTTGCCATCTTGATGTAATTAGATGTATCACTAGCCACTTTAAACAATGCTGCTTTATATGTTTTCATACCCTACAATACTCATCTCATATGTATATACTGTACTCCATACCATCTACTAAATCTTGCCTATGCCATTCGTCCATCCCTCATTTATATATTTGTATGTACATATTCGTATTCATTCCTTTACACTTGTGTGTACAAGGTAGTTGTTGTGGAATTGGTAGATTACTTGTTAGATATTACTGCATGGTCGGAACTAGAAGCACAAGCATTTCGCTACACTTTCATTAACACCTGCTAACCATGTGTATGTGACAAATAAATTTGATTTGATCTGCCTTTGGCCTAAAGAGCAGGAACCTGGACTTCATCAAAGAAATCGGAAATACAGACATTGTCATCCTACAAGAAACATGGTATAGAGGAGACGGGCCCACTGGTTGCCCTCTAGATTACAGAGAGCTGGTAGTCCCACCCACCAAACTACCAGGTGTGAAACATGGAAGGGACTCTGGGTATACTAATTTGGTATAGACCAGACCTAACTCACTCTATTAAATTAATCAAAACAGGAACATTTTACATTTGGCTAGAAATTCAAAAGGAAATGATCTTAACAGAGAAAAATGTCTTCTTATGTGCTACCTATATCCCCCCCACTAGAATCCCCAAAGTTTAATGAAGACAGCTTCTCCATACTGGAGGAGGAAATGTATCATTTCCAGGCCCAGGGACATGTAATAGTCTGTGGCGACCTAAATGCCAGAACTGGACAAAAACCTGACACCCTCAGCACACAGGGGGACAAACACCTGCCTGGAGGTGACAGCATTCCCTCCCCCATAGGCACAACTATGACAACGTGACCAACAAAATGGGTCACAACTCCTGCAGCTCTGTCGCACGCTGGGTATGTACATAGTCAATGGTAGGCTTCGAGGGGACTCCTATGGTAGGTACACCTATAGCTCATCTCTTGGCTGTAGTACTGTAGACTACTTTATCACTGACCTCAACCCAGAGTCTCTCAGAGCGTTCACAGTCAGCCCACTGACACCCTTATCAGATCACAGCAAAATCACAGTCTACTTGAACAGAGTAATACTCAATCATGAGGCATCAAAGCCAAAGGAACTGAGTAATATTAAGAAATGCTATAGATGGAAGGAATGTAGTGTGGAAACCTACCAAAAAACTATTAGGCAACAACAAATTCAATCACTTTTGGACAACTTCCTGGACAAAAGGTTCCACTGTAATAGTGAAGGTGTAAACTTGGCAATAGAAAATCTTAACAGTATATTTGACACCTCAGCTTCCCTATCAAATCTAAAGATTTATAACAGAAAACCGAAGACAATGAACAACAATGACAAATGGTTTGATGAAGAATGCAAAAACCTAAGAAAGAAATTGAGAAACCTATCCAACCAAAAATATAGAGACCCAGAACCTGAATCTACGCCTTCACTATGGTGAATCACTAAAACAATACAGAAATACACTACGGAAAAAGAAGGAGCAGCACGTCAGAAATCAGCTCAATGTAATTGAAGAATCCATAGACTCTAACCATTTCTGGGAAAATTGGAAAACACTAAACAAACAACAACATGAAGAATTATCTATCCAAAATGGAGATGTATGGGTAAACCACTTCTCCAATCTTTTTGGCTCTATGACAAAGAACAAACAGCAAAAACATATACATTATCAAATACAAATCTTAGAATCAACTATTAAAGACTACCAGAACACACTGGATTCTCCAATTACCATGAATGAACTACAGGACAAATAAAAACCCTCCAACCCAAAAAAACCTGTGGCGTTGTTGGTATCCTCAATGAAATGCTAAAATATACAGACAACCTTTTTCAATTGGCTATACTAAAACTCTTTAACATCATCCTTAGCTCTGGCATCTTAACCCAATATTTGGAATAAAAAAAGTGGAGACAAATTTGACCCCAATAACTACCATGGGATATGCATCAACAGCAACCTTGGGAAAATCCTCTGCATTATCATTAACAGCAGACTCTTACATTTCCTCAGTGAAAACAATGTACTGAGCAAATGTCAAATTGGCTTTTTACCAAATTATCATACGTCAGACCAGGTATTCACCCTGCACACCCTAATTGACAAACAAACAAACCAAAACAAAGGCAAAGTCTTCTCGTGCTTTGTTGATTTAAAAAAAGCCTTCAACTCAATATGGCATGAGGGTCTGCTATACAAATTAATGGAAAGTGGTGTTGGGGGAAAAACATACGACATTATAAAATCCATGCACACAAACAACAAGTGTGCGGTTAAAATTGGCAAAAAACACATTTCTTCCCACAGGGCCGTGGGGTGCGACAGGGATGCAGCTTAAGCCCCACCCTCTTCAACATATATATAAACGGATTAGCGAGGGCACTAGAACAGTCTGCAGCACCCGGTCTCACCCTACTAGAATCTGAAGTCAAATGTCTACTGTTTGCTGATGATCTGGTGCTTCTGTCACCAACCAAGGAGGGCCTACAGCAGCACCTAGATCTTCTGCACAGATTCTGGCAGACCTGGGCCCTGACTGTAAATCTCAGTAAGACCAAAATAATGGTGTTCCAAAAAAGGTCCAGTCGCCAGGACCACAAATACAAATTCCATCTAAACACCGTTGCCCTAGAACAGTGGTTCTCAATCCTGGTCCTGGGGACCCAAAGGGGTGCACATTTTTGTTTTTTTCCCTAGCACTACACAGCTGATTCAAATGATCAACTCATCAAAAACAAAAATGTGCACCCCTTTGGGTCCCCAGGACCAGGATGAGAACCACTGCCATAGAGCACACAAAAAACTATACATACCTCGGCCTAAACATCAGTGCCACAGGTAACTTCCACAAAGCTGTGAACGATCTGAGAGACAAGACAAGAAGGGCATTCTATGCCATCAAAAGGAGCATAAAATTTGACATACCAATTAGGATCTGTCAAAAAATACTTGAAATCAGTTATAGAACCCATTGCCCTTTATAGTTGTGAGGTCTGGGGTCCGCTCACCAACCAAGAATTCACAAAATGGGACAAACACCAAATTGAGACTCTGCATGCAGAATTCTGCAAAAATATCTTCTGTGTACAACATAAAACAACAAATAATGCATGCAGAGAAGAATTAAGCCGATACCCACTAATTATCAAAATCCAGAAAAGAGCCATTAAATTCTACAACCACCTAAAAGGAAGCAATTCCCAAACCTTCCATAACAAAGCCATCACCTACAGAGAGATGAACCTGGAGAAGAGTCTCCTAAGCAAGCTGGTCCTGGGGCTCTGTTCACAAGCAGACCCCCAGGACAGCAACACAATTAGACCCAACCAAATCATGAGAAAACAAAAAGATAATTACTTGACACATTGGAAAGAATTAACAAATAAACAGAGCATACTAAAATGCTATTTGGCCCTAAACAGAGAGTACACAGTGGTAGAATACCTGACCACTGTGACTGACCCAAACTTAAGGAAAGCTTAGACTATGTACAGACTCAGTGAGCATAGCCTTGCTATTGAGAAAGGCCGCCGTAGGCAGATCTGGCTCTCAAGAGAAGACCGGCTATGTGCACACTGCACACAAAATGAGGTGGAAACTGAGCTGCACTTCCTAACCTTCTGCCAAATGTATGACCATATTAGAGACACTTATTTCCCTCAGATTACACAGATCCACAAAGAATTTGAAAACAAACCCAATTTTGATAAACTCCCATTTCACCCAGTAGATATACCACAGTGTGCCATCACAGCAGTAAGATTTGTGACCTGTTGCCACAAGAAAAGGGCAACCAGTGAAGAACAAACACCATTGTAAATACAACCCATATTTGTGTTTATTTATTTTCCCTTTTGTACTTTAACCATTTGCACATCATTACAACACTATATATACATAATATGACACTTGTAAGGCCTTTATTCTTTTGGAACTTCTGTGAGTGTAATGTTTACTGATCATTTTTATTGTTTATTTCCCTTTTGTATATTACTTCACTTGCTTTGGCAATGTTAACATATGTTTCCCATGCCAATAAAGCCCCTTGAATTGAATTGACTCAAATATCACATTCATATCCACCAGTGGAGGCTGATGAGCGGAGGACGGCTCATAATAATGGACGGAATGGAGGGAATTGAATGGTATTAAACATGTATTTGATACCATTCCATTCACTCCATTCCTCAGCAGCCTCCAGTGATAGCCGCTGTACACATGAATCGGAACAAAGTTGGTTACTGTTTCAGTCATGTCTTTGGTCATGTTCGCGTGGTCAAGTGAGCATTTCTGTCTGTAATAAAGCCCTTTTGTGGGGAAAAAAACTAATTCTGATTGGCTGTGTCGGTGCCCGGCTCCCAAGTGGATGGGCCTATGCCCTCCCAGGCCCACCTGTGGCTGACCCCTGCCCAGTCATGTGAAATCCATAGATTAGGGCCTAATTAATTTATTTCAATTGACTGATTTCCTTCTATGAACTGTAACTCAGTAAAATCTTTGAAATTGCTGAAAATGTTGAGTTTATATTTTTGTTCAGTATTGTTTTCGTCCTCATTGCCAAACTTCATAAAGACCTTCAACTTCAAAACTCCTTTGCTTGTTATACAATCATGTAACTAAGAAATTATCTGGTTTATTGTTTTATGGTTTTGTTGAATAATCATGACTGGTTAGAGATATCTGAAGTAATACGGTAGTGGCGAAGGATATTATTGCTACTTAACGCGGATGGATCCATGTTCTGTTTTGAGATCCTCTAGCATAGGGTAGACTGGATGTTTCTGATTGGAACTGTGACAACGGGCAGCCTCTCCCTGCTTGGCTCAATGGGATATGTAATGATTTTGCCAAAACAGCCAGATATGTACAGTCTTGTACCCTTACCATTTTTTAACTGACTATCATATTTGTTGATTAAATCTGACTTTATTAATATAACGTGGAGCTCCTCCTCACCACTCTATTGATCCTATCTCCATTTCAAAGTAGTCCATTTTCTTCTTTTGTGTTTGAAAAAAGCGTAAAGCTAATATTGGTGATTTACCACCACCTGCAGTGCTGGAGTCCTGAGATATATATATATTTTTTTTTTCATTGTAGCCACTAGATGGCGGTGATATAGCTTAAAGCCATTTACTAAACATAGGCAACGTAATTTGAAGAAAAAGACAATGCTCTGGTTATTGACTGATCGCTCCCAACCCATTGGAATCCCCATCCAGTTGACCTGGCTGACGACACCTTTAGTCCCCACATAAACTCAGCAAAAAAAGAAACTGTCTTTCAAAGATAATTTGTAAAAATCCAAATAACTTCACAGATCTTCATTGTAAAGGGTTTAAACACTGTTTCCCATGCTTGTTCAATGAACCATCAAAAATGTATGAACATTTAAGACACTAACAGCTTACAGACGGTAGGCAATTAAGGTCACAGTTATGAAAACGTAGGACACTAAAGAGGCCTTTATACTGACTCTGAAAAACACCAAAAGAAAGATGCCCAGGGTCCCTGCTCATCTGCATGCTGCAAGGAGGCATGAGGACTGCAGATGTGGCCAGGGCAATAAATTGCAATGTCTGTACTGTGAGACGCCTAAGACAGCGCTACAGGGAGACAGGACGGACAGCTGATGGTTCTCGCAGTGGCAGACCACGTGTAACAACACCTGCACAGGATCGGTACATTCGAACATCACACCTGCGGGACAGGTACAAGATGGCAACAACAACAAGATGGCAACAACAACTGCCTGAGTTACACCAGGAACACACAATCCCTCCATCAGTGCTCAGACTGTCCGCAATAGGCTGAGAGGCTGGACTGAGGGCTTGTAGGCCTTTTGTAAGGCAGGTCCTCACCAGACATCACCGGCAACAACGTCGCCTATGGGCACAAACCCACCGCCGCTGGACCAGACAGGATTTGCAAAAAGTACTCTTCACTGACGAGTCGCGGTTTTGTCTCACCATGGGGTGATGGTTGAATTCACATTTATCGTCGAAGGAATGAGCGTTACACCGAGGCCTGTACTCTGAAGCGGGATCGATTTGGATGTGGAGGGTCCGTCGTGGTTTGGGGCGGTGTGTCACAGCATCATCGGACTGAGCTTGACATTGCAGGCAATCTCAACGCTGTGCGTTACAGGGAAGACCTCCTCCTTCCTCATGTGGTACCCGTCCTGCAGGCTCATCCTGACATGATCCTCCAGCATGACAATGCCACCAGCCATACTGCTTGTTCTGTGTGTGATTTCCTGCAAGACAGGAATGTCAGTGTTCTGCCATGGCCGGCAAAGAGGGCTAGGGCCATTCCCCCCAGAAATGTCCGGAAACTTGCAGGTGCCTTGGTGGAAGAGTGGGGTAACATCTCACAGCAAGAACTGGCAAATTTGGTGCAGTCCATGAGTAGGAGATGCACTGCAGTACTTAATGCAGCTGGTGGCCACACCAGATACTGACTGTTACTTTTGATTTTGACCCCCCCCCCCTTTGTTCAGGGACACATTAATCCGTTTCTGTTAGTCACATGTCTGTGGAACTTGTTCAGTTTATGTCTCAGTTGTTGAATCTTATGTTTATACAAATATTTACGTCTTTAGTTTGCTGAAAATAAACGCAGTTGACAGTGAGAGGACGTTCTTTTTTTGAGTTTAGTAGGTTAACACTATCACCTCTTCTAAGCATGCTCAATCAATGCAACAGGACACACCCTACCAACAAGAGACACCTGTCAGCCTGTCATCAAACAGTTTTGGTTCCCTAAAACGTTCAAAGCCATTTTAATAACCTCAAATAAAAGCTGACATTTTGTACATTTGCCTCATATTCATCATCTGATCTCATATCTAAACTAATGGAGTACAGAGCCAAAACACTGTGATTGCTTCACTGTGAGCACAGTATTGCTTATTTAACTTGAGCAGGGAAACATTTAGTAGAAACACCAAACTGTAGTTGGAATACCTTAAGATGCATATATTTTCCTGGCGAAATAAGCTTTTTATTCTCTTTGTATTCTTTTTAATCTTGCTGTGTTGTGTGGACTATGAGTAAGACCTACATTTTCAACATGGAATTCATCCTGTCTTTTGTAAAGCAGCACATGTGGGATATTTTTAGGTTTTGGAGTTGCACAATGTGGAATGTTTTGTAATTCAAGCTCTGCATGTTTGCATTTTGTCCACTAGGTTGTGCTGTGGGGTTATATGTAATTGTCTGGTAGTAATGAAACACGAGTCACCATGATGATTCTCAGAGAGCCTTTAACAATTCTCCTAGTTCACAGTGAGTGTATGTTTCCTGATTTAATTAGGAAACGACATCAGTTTGTTATTCCCTATGTTTTTATGTACTGGATGCTCATATTTGATCTAACATCCAGCCTGAACCATCACAGTGTATAGATTCCTCTATGAAATTGGTAACTACGGTATGCTTTGTGGGTGCTTTTGAAATTAAACGGCACGTGGGTGCAATAGCATTGGCAAAGAACAGAACATAACCCTTTTTTCAGCTGAAGCGATCAACAACGCTGGTGAATCACTGGCTGGCTTCTTCATATAAAAGCTGCGCCTTCCTCCTTTTTTTTTTTTAGAACCCTATACCTTAGCAAAAAAAGGGTTATTTGCTAAGGTATAGGGTTCTACCAAAAACTGTTTTGATCTGAAGAAACCTTTTTGGGAGACCAAAGTTCAAGAAGGGTTGTACATAGAACCCATCTGAATTTGAATATTCCTTTTTGTCATTTCCTTTCTTTTAAATAGTGTCTGAACATTAGTGTTTACCTCAGTGTTTAAACTTGAACAGGAGTTTGAGTGATCTGATAAGTTTAAAAAGATAGAGAATGTTTTAAACTGCCGCCACATTGGAATATTTGTACATGTATCTATCTGGCATTCCCTTAATTAATAATTGTACATTTACCGTACTGACATTTGATATCTTTGCTAATATTTATTCATTTCAAATTAGTATTTTCTGTGATTTCATTGAGCAGAGTACAATAGAAAGGAGTCTGAGGCTGCCTTTAAACAGGCAGACCACAAATGAAATCTGAACTCATGAGGGGCTGCGGTGGCTCTGTTTACCCACACGTGCAGTCAGAACCGGCCCTAGCCTTTTGGGGGTCCTAAACAAAATTGTGTTGCGTTAAAACGGTTTTAGGAAGATCCCTCCTCCACAGAAGTTCTAGGTTCAACCTTCTGCAAAGGGTTCTTCAGAGAACCTAAAATGGTTCCATTATGGAGTCACTCAGAGGAACTTGATTCATGTTAACCTGTGGTAATTCCACATGGACAAACGTGTTTGGTGACTTACTGGGTCTTGATGAAAACAGAGGGCACAGTTATTATATTTTGTCTGTATCTTTGCAGTATGCCAAGTCCTTTGCCGAACTCACAATATGCAACTTCAAATTGACGGTGGGTCATTTTCACACCAAAATCTGGATTAGCCAGCAGGGGTTCATACCTATTTCTCCCAATTTTTGGGAGAGCAATATGATGCACCAGAATTTGAAAGGAAATCTGAAGCTGTAAGAAAATGCTGCATTTGCAAATGCTGTCATTTCAAATGCTGACTACAAACAGGGAGCTTCCTCAGTGGCACTCCAGGGTGTACACAGAGAGTCTGAGGGGAGGTTTAATCCAGATGCAGTTTTTCCCCTTAACCGTCAGCCATGGTTTATACCTCTGAGGGCTTCCTCTGCACAGGGGGAGAGAGCCACCATAGAAATGTGTTCAAGTCATTTTGATGCCTTTCCTGTCCGTCAGCATATTCAACAGAATCTGCAATGTAGGATAAGCTTTCATACTTAATTTAGGGAAAACTGATTAAGGTTGTGTGGTGGGTCTTACATAAAGAGATAAGATGCAGATGTATTTATTTAACCTTTATTTAAATAGGTAAGTCAATTAATAACATTCTTATTTACAATGACTACTAAACCCTAACGATGCTGAGACAATTGTGCGCCGCCCTATGGGACTCCCAATCACGGCCAGTTGTGATACAGCCTGGAATCGAACCAGGGTCTGTAGTGACACCTCTAGCACTGAGATGCAGTGTCTTAGCTGCGCCACGCGGGAGCCCCAGATGGATCAGCATCTTGTATATGAACTAGACCTTTTGCATCCTCGCAAATATTGGCTTTATATCTGCCAAGATGCTTTACAACCATTACAACACTATCCCTATGATGAATTCCCTCCTTTTCTCAGTGGTTGCCTTTGATGAGGAAAACACTACTCCTGGTTTCATATTTGATTTAGATCTGACCACAAGGGGGCAGGCAGTCAGTCACTGACAAGTCTTGTTTTTCCCTGCTGCTCTGGCTGGCCTAATGATGCCAGGAAACTCCTGTTCCATTATCTTTTGTATTTTTCCTGATAACACAAGTGATATGATCAGCTTTTTAAGAGCCAACTATTGCACTGCACTGATATGGACAAAAATGAAGAAATCCAAGACATTCCTCTTTTGCATTTTATTCACTTACTGAATTGCTATAGTATTGCATAGAGTATAAAAACAAATGTTAGACATTTCTACTAAATATAGATCACCAACAAACACTCATATTGCACTTGGGACAAAAGTGATAATTCTGAAGCACTCTGGTTTTCAGTAGAATGTTTTTGAAAATAACTTGACTCCAGAAGGGTCACCCACACAAGTGGTAAAAACCCAAAAGATGTAAGAGATGGACTCCACCTCGTCCATTGTGTAATGCTCCAACTCTAGTAAGACCATTCCAAAAGTGAAGTGTTTGTCGACCTCTCAGTATTAAAAAGAGTCCTTTCTAACAAATAGATATTTGTGACATTGTTCTTTATCAAGAGAACTACATCAGTATTAGTTCACATTGGTTTGTCAACACCCTACAGAGTGCAACTCCTTGCAAACTGCAGAGAAGACATGAAAAAAGTCAATGGAACACTTAGGCTACTTAAAGATGTGCTATAACAGATCTTTATTTACTCCTTTCCACACTTCATTTTAAGCATTCGGACCGTTAGCTTAGGAGTCTGCCGAGCGAAAGTGGGATTGCAGTCCTTTCACGTTAGGTAAAAATCTCCAAAACATCTTCTAAGAACCAGAGGGCTAGTGAGTTACATAACTGGCCAGAATATTAGACAGGCCATCACGTTAGCCTATTCCATTGCTCAATCCAGGGATATTGATTGGTTATACAAACGTACATGTACCACTTGTACTGCCAATTTCATATTTTGGTTAAACTTCGCAAAGTGTCTGCAGGCTGAAAACAGTGTGAAAAGCTGCCAGTTTTAAAACTGCCTGATCCATAGTATTCTTCATCTAGACTTTGTTAGAATCCCATCGTAGACACGAAAAAGGTAGGCCCAGTTACATCTAAAATATCAATCTCTTCATGATCCGCAACAAATATTTACAGACAGGTTTTCACAATACTACCTCTTAGATGAAAATAAAATGGGTCCTGAACTCTGCTACAAAACCCCCAGACCAGTTACTTAAATAAATGCAATATATTATCTCAATGCGGTCATCAAAATAAACAATCACACAGGAAAATGTATAAATACAAATATGTACAAGAAAAAGCTTACAAAGCTTAGAAATTCTCAACTCATTCGATGCACAGCTCTCAGCAGTGAGTAGGGAGGGCCCACTGAAGAATGCAGATGGTGTGATAAATAAGCCTCCTTGGTTTTATTGTACCATGTGTTATGATGTTCAGGGTAGGCCGAGTCCGTCCTTAGGGTGGGGTCTGTGTGCAGTCGTGCCGGGGTTTTTGAAGGACGGGAGGGGTCTGTGTGTCAACGGCAGAGCATCAACACCAGGGACTTGTTTACTTTGAGAGCTTCACCAGAGTGCCGGGAGCCTGTGTCCCAATCTCTTATCTAAAAATCAGCCTATTTCAGAATATGTGGATCAATGCAGACACAAGATAATTCCGTTTTAGTCACATGATC
Source organism: Salmo trutta (assembly GCF_901001165.1). Classification (NCBI taxonomy): domain Eukaryota; kingdom Metazoa; phylum Chordata; class Actinopteri; order Salmoniformes; family Salmonidae; genus Salmo; species Salmo trutta. The sequence continues at coordinate 12,445,169 of NC_042991.1, forward strand.
CATGATAAATTGTGGATACGGGTAGATATACGGTGTTGAACTAACGGACAACAGAAGTTTGTCAAATTGTGCAAACCCTTGGTTATAAACAGTGAAAAGAGCCAAGGAAGGGAACACATACCACAGTGAGAAAAGGAACTGCATCTAGCTGCTTACATTTGTTATTCACTTTCATACAGGCTGACAAAGCCCCTCCCTCAGCATTCTTATTGGCTGACAGAAGAAGGGGGCCCCTTTTGGGGGACAGAGCTTGGCATACACAGAGACACACACATACCAGCTGTTGTGAAACTGTGTAGCTTTTTCCACAAGCAAGGGTCTCCACATGATGAGCTACTGCCCCCCCCCCCTCCCTCCCTCCCTCTCTCCAGTCTCAGGGGAAAACAGCCTGCAAGCAATACAGGACAGTCCCTCAGCACAGGTATGACCCTTAGACAGAAGGAGCTAAGAGTTAGTGGGGATGTCCCATCAGCGCCTTAAGAGTTATGGCATCCTGTAACTTTTGGAATGGCTCTAGCTGGCAACCCTTTTGTTACGCAACTCCTTTCACTACCTACACATGTAGGATCGGAATTTGCGCCAGTTTGCGACAGCAGCAAAATAATCCTGCGTCAACAAGAAATGTGAATTATAATTAATGGACATTTTTGTAGGAGTTGATACTTAAGGGAAAATCAAGTCTGAAATTCCAAAGTGGAAATTAAATATCAGAAGCCTTTTTAAACCCCAAATACAATACACATTTCCTGCATTGCAGGAAAGTTATCCTGAAACAGAGAGAGATCAAATTAAGATCCTACATCTGTATCCATGACTTGCATTTTCTTGGGAGTAGAGTCCAACCCCGCAGTCTGTTGTAAGAGAAAAGGCGATTCCGAGAGAACAAAATGTTGGATGAGGATTCTACCGGATGGCTGACGGTTTCACTCAACATTAGGACACCGTAGTCTCGACCATAGCACGAGGCACCGACATCCAAGGTCTACTTTTTTGCAGTGTCAGTCCAGTCTTAGGCGAGGGGAGTGTGAAGGGTTAAAAGCAGATGTGCCCACACCTGGCAGAATGGCTTCTTTTCAGGACTGAGTACCACATCAAAAATAAATTAGAGAAATAACTCACAGGTTGTCGCCTTTTCATAGGCTAGTGTCCATGTGCGGGGCCACAGTGGGCAGTTCCACCATCACCAGTCTTCATCCTCCGTTATAGGCACTATGTTCTTTAGAGGGATACGACGGCATCTGCATTTTTCTTACAACCGTTAGTGGGGGGGAAAAAATACATAGTACTCAAATTGTACAGTTCTTCAATGAGACAAACCACGAAATGCTGAAATGCATGCATTTTCTATTCTAGAGTCTAACAAAAACACACTGATCATTCCAAGTAATCAACGCAATATCCTCAAGATTCTCAAAACAAATATTCATTAAAATCTAGTGCTGATTATTTTGTTGTCCGCTACCATCTGATTAAAATGACCAAAATGGATGGACAAGGCATCAGTGTAACATGGAATTATCGGCTATGTTTTGAGTTTCATATCGGCAGGAAGGCATTCTTTCTGGTGTTAAATCTGCATTATTGACAATAACCAGTTTTCTACGTTAAAGGAACAAGACCAATCGAAATACAAAATTAGTGAAGTGGCGAGTTCATGAATCTCTTTGAATAGTGAGACAGAGCTCTTAGTTTTAGAGAGAGGTAGTGAGTATTGAATAAGTCCTATCTCATTCATTCTTGATAAATTATTGTAATGCTCCAGAAATACTTAATGGAATCCACCCCCAATGTCCTTTTCATCACCTTGTTCCACAGGTTGTCATTCCTCCCCCCCGCGAAGAATGCACTGGTGAATAACCATCCAGTATAAATATGTCTCAATGGTAATACTTGTGTTTCTTGCTTTAAGTCCCTGCATATTCATTTCATCTTGCTATAGGAAAGAAGATGGCCTCAGCGGGCCACCAAAAATGTGCATTATCATACAGTAGAAGTGTATCAGGCAGGTATCCATCAGTCTTTTTGTATAAATATAACAAGTTCTTTGTATGAAAATAGAGACATAAAAAATCAAGTCATTCTTCCCACCCCCAGCTCATAAAATGTGGTGCCAATCAGTCAAGAGCGCACCAGGATCTCCATGATGTGGTCGAGGTCGTTGAGACACATTTGCAGAGTGCTGCTGGAGGTGGTGCAGGTGGAGAATGCTTTGAGGTTATAGTCATTCCCCAAGGAGGCTCCGCTGCTCCCTCTAGGAGGGGGGCAGGGCAGAACAGAGAAGTCTGACGGGTCGTACATGGATGTGTCAATGTCCTCAAAAATGTCGTCCAGCTGCAGGTCCGACAGGTAGCTGGTGGAGTTGGTGATTTCAAAGGATCCAAACAGCAGATCCGGCGACTTGCCGCCGTCCTCCGACCCCGGTCCCTTGGGGAGCTCTGTGCAGGTTGACTGAGCGTCGTCGTCACACGGCAGTGAGGATGAGAGCGCGGCCACTGGGGTGGAGGTACAGTCCGAGGGCACGGGCGGCAGATCCGGGGAGTAGCGCGGTGTGGCGGGGGCTGGAGGGGCTGACTCCGGATGCGGGTCTCCCTCCTGCCTCATCTCCCGTTGAATCTGGCGCAGAGTGTTAGCCAGCAGCACCGAGCGGTGCAGGCTGGGTTCAGCTCGGCGCTGGCAACTCTGGAGTTTATCCAGGCACAGGTCCAGCACCAGCTGCCTCTGCTGGGGGTAGGGCAGGTCCAGCATCTGATCCTCACAGTCACTAAGCTTACGTTTCACCCCACGGCCCACCATGTACCTGTAGAGGGAAAAGGAAGAAAAGGATGTTAGAGAAGAGGAAGCTCCCTTTTTCCTGCTTCAGGAACAATTAAACTAAGTCAATTAAAACTAAGCAGAACAGACCCAGCTGCTAATGCAATGATGCCTATGGGAGAGCCACCTCTTAAGCAGACTGGAATTGTGACAATTCTTTCTCCAATGGTCTTTGGTTTGAGTGGGACATCTTTATTTAACCACCATCTTTGGTTAGACAGTCTAGTCCACTGAGATAAAACAATAACTAACGAAATTAGAGTTAATGAAAATGTACACTTAATCCAGTATGAACTAAAATAAAACTTTTTTTAAAATCACAATTTCTACAGTACAACAGCATGTCAAATGTAAAACTAACAATGACTCAATAATCCATGCCGTCTAGGAATGCTATAAAGTCCAAAAGTTAAGGGCAGAGTTAAAGTTGTCTGTCAGAACTATTACAATGTCAAAGAACTTTTAATCCGTCTGTCTGCATATTTCAAGAAATAGCATGAGGGTGCAGTGAGATACCCGATGGGTTTGACAATACTTCTCATATCAACTTTGAAAAAAACACTTAAAACTGGAAAATCAAACCAATCCTCAATTTTTGACAACAGAAAGGTCAAATGCTTTATCTAAAATGTTGAAAGTGTGTGGGGTGAAGGAGAGAAACAAAATGGTGCAATTTGAGGCCATGTGGCAGAGAGTGATGCAGGAGCTGGAGATGGGATTGTGAACATTTGGGTCTGAACAGATGTGATGTCGTTGATGTTTGTGTGTGTTTTGTAGTGTTTGAATATTTTTTTTTTCATACAAAAATAACTAAAGACTGCGACCATTGATTTCAATATGATCTACTCACGTTAGCATATACCGATTCATGGACCGTTTATATCTGAAAGTAAATCAGACCCCTTGACTTCCACTTTGTTACGTTACAGCCTTATTCTAAAATTGATTAAATAGTGTTCCCCCCCCTCAATCTACACACAATACCCCATAATGACAAAGTAAAAACTGTTTTTTAGAAATGTTTGCAAATGTATAAAAAAAAAAAAATTAATTCTCACATTTACGTAAGTATTCAGACCCTTTACTCAGTACTTCGCTGAAAAACCTTTGGCAGCGATTACAGCCTCGATTCTTCTTGGGTATAATGCTACAAGCTTGGCACACCTGTATTAGAGGAGTTTCTCCCATTCTGCCCTGCAGATCCACTCAAGTTCTGTCAAGGTGGGATGGGGAGCTTTGCTGCACAGCTATTTTCAGGTCGATAACAGATGTTCGATCGGGTTCAAGTCCCGGCTGGCTGGGCCACTAAAGGACATTCAGAGATTCCTGTGTTGTCTTGGCTGTGTGCTTAGGGTCGTTGTCCTGTTGGAGGATAAACCTTCACCCCAGTCTGAGGTCCTGAGAACTCTGGAGCAGGTTTTCAACAAGGATCTCTGTACTTTGCTCTGTTAATCTTTCCCCTCAATCCTGACTAGTATCCCAGACCCTGCCACTGAAGAAAATACCTACAGCATAATGCTGCCCCCACCATGCTTCACCGTTGGGATGGTGACAGTTTTCCTCCAGACGTGACACTTGGCATACAGGCCAAAGAGATCAATCTTGGTTTCATCAGACCAGAGAATCTTTTTTCTCATGGTCTGATAGTCCTTTAGGTGCCTTTTGGCAAACTCCAAGTGGGCTGTCATGTGCCTTTTACTGAAGCGTGGGGCTTCAGTCTGGCCACTCTACCATACAGGCCTGATTGGTGGAGTGCAGCAGAAATGGTTGTTCTTCTGGAAGGTTCTCCCATCTTCACAGAGGAACTCTGTCAGAGTGACCATTGGGTTCTTGGTCACCTCATGATTACTCCATTTGGCTGGGTGGCCAGCTCCAGGAAGTCTTGGTGGTTCCAAACTTCTTCAAATTTTTAAGAATGATGGAGGCCACTGTTCTTGGTACCCTTCCCCCTGTGCCTCGACACATTTCTGTCTCGGAGCGCTACGGACAATTTCTTCGACCTTAATGGCTTGGTTTTTGCTCTGACATGGACAGTCAACTGTGGGACCTTATTTAGACAGGTGTGTGCCTTTCCAAATCATGTCCAATCAATTGAATTTACCACACAGGTGGACTCCAAGGATGATCAATGGAAACAGGATGCAACAGAACTCAATTGAGTCTCATAGTAAAGGGTCTGAATACTTACGTAAATAAGGTGTGTTTTAAATGTTTTATACATTTGCGAACATTTCTAAAAACCTGTTTTCACTTGGTCATCATGTCTAGATAATTAAATACATTTTAGAATAAGGCTGTAACGAAACCAAATGTGGAAAAAGGGGTCTGAATACTTTACGAATGCACTGTATATTGCTGTAACCCTGTCCATTCCACAGGGATGATGGAAAAACCCTGTTGGCTATAGTGGTTGCTGCAGCATGAACGAGAGAGCTGTGGCGCTAGCTAGCGCTGCACGTAGGTCACATGGCCCGCTCGTCTCAGGGGGAATGAGGCAGTGTTGGGAGTATGGTGCTAGACTTGCTAGTCACCATGACGATCCATATCCATCTATCCTGCCCGAGTGTCAGCCCAAGAGCATGTCTGAGGACGGAGCGCTGGCTGACAGAGCGGTCCACATCACGTCACATCTCCTTTCACTCTATTTGCACAATGAGCAGAATCACCACACACAGGTTGGGTAAATGGCAGAAGTAAAACACTGGGACAACCATTTGATTTGCCGTATCTCCTACTGTCTGTGTACACTGTATAATAATTACAGCTATTACAGGAGCTACCTCTGCAGTGATTCCTTGATCACAGCATGCTGCCAATATGATGAGCTCTCCGCTCTCCCTCTGTTCCTGGAGCACCGCCTCTCTTCCAATCAGTGTGTGGTGTTGGCGCTGAGGGGGCGTCGACAGGAAGCCGGGCTGTAGCAGCCTACTCCGTGCTGTAGGCGGTTCTGCATTCACAACTGATCCATCACTTGGATGTCTGGTTGCATGCAGCCTCCGCAGGTCTCAGTGCACACTGGTCTCCTCTACAGCAGAGGCAGCAGCAATGGGAATGACTGACTGAGGATAGTGTGGCAAGGAATGCCATTGCACAACATAAGTATGCTCTTTTTAATAAAGTCAATAGTGAACTTAAAAGACGAGTAACAAATGAAGAATAGCTGGTATTCAAATACGTTTTATGTACTGCCGTCTTCTAATCTAAACGTATAATTTTCCACCTTCAGGGTGCTGTACTGTGCAGTGTTGCTTCAACGTTTGTGTGTGGAGGCAGTGGTCCAATTACACGTCTGAGGCCAGTGGTTACATAACTGCATACGCCACCACAAAGAGCAGTGCTCCTTACAAACCTGCCCTATATGCTAGGTGTTCACAAAACAGTCATAGGCTGAGGAATAGATTATAGCTCTGTGATTTTGAGGTATCTGAAAGACATAGGCTACACTGTAAACATGGGTGGTGAAACTGAAGTCTGCAGCCTGTGTCTGGCAGCAAAAAAAGTATATAAATGGAATGAGTCCAACAAATCGTATCAATGATGTCTCTGCCCAATTAATTCAATCCTGTGATTTTTGCAGTGAAAACAAGACGGAGAAAGGCAGCGTCCCAGTGTGGATTACACCCAAGCTCCTGGGTGATAAATGTGATGTTAACTGGACCGCTAACTTGTTCCAACGCATTAAATCAAATTTGAAAAACAAACTTACTCCATTAAAATTCCCTAGCACTACACGGTTGTAACGTGGATTTTCATTTGCAGATAAAAACCTGTGGCTTGGACTCTGAGCAGAGCAATAGCTAGCTGTGCCTCTCATATGTAAGCAGTTGAGGCAGTGAGCTATTCTTTATACAGGGCCTCTGTATAAAGCCAGTTTCACCACAGCCTACTTACCATGGCAACAGTACCGGATGAGAGGCCCAGAGCTAGAGACCGAGACTAGACCGGATTGTGCACAAATGATGCATAGGCCTAGATTCAGAGAGAGGACTGTTGGAGCGGAGATATTGGCAGTGCAGCATCAGGGAATTTTAAGTAAACCCTTCACAGTTCAGCGTTGTGAAAATATAACGGGACATAAGGATATCCTCTAAACCATGTGTAAACTCATACCACGGAGGAACCACTGTCTGCAGGTTTACTCCTCCCTTGTACTTTATTGATGAATCAGTAAGGAACTCCCATCTCCTGGTTGTCTAAGTCCTAATTGAAAGGAAAAACTAAAAACCATCAGACACTGGAATGAGTTTGACACCCCTACTCTGAGGCCTTCATTTTAATCTGTTGCAGACTTTGGCCAAATGACTAAATGCTTCTTTCAGATTATTTTTTGCTCCTGTGCTGACTGTGCTCTGGACATTAACCTAACGTAGCAGGCGTAAAAACCTGAAACTACACTGAACAAAAATAAACACACATGGAACAATTTCAATGATTTTACTGAGTTACAGTTCATATGAGGAAATTGGTTAATTCAAATGAATTCATTAGGTCCTAATCTATGGATTTCACATGACTGGGAATACAGATATTAATCTGTTGGTCACAGATACAGTACCTTAAAAAAAGGAAGGGGCATGGATCAGAAAACCAGTCAGTATCTGACGTGACCACCATTTGCCTCATGCAGCGCGACATTTCCTTCGCATAGAGTTGATCAGGCAGTTGATTGTGGCCTGTGGAATGTTGTTCCACTTCTCAATTGCTGTAAGAAGTTGCTAGATATTGGCGGGAACTGGTACACTTGTCGTACACTGATCCAGAGCACCCCAAACATGCTCAATGGGTGACATGTCTGTAAGTATGCAGGTCATGGAAGAACTGACATTTTCAGCTTCCAGGAATTGTGTACAAATCCTTGCGACGGGCCCGCGCATTATCACGCTGAAATATGAGGGGATGGCGGCGGATTAATGGCACGACAATGGGCTTCAAGGTCTTGTCACGGTATCTCTGTGCACTCAAATTGACATTGATAAAACACAAATTGTTCGCCATCCGTAGCTTATGCATGCCCACACCATAACCCCACCATGGGGCACTCTGTTCACAATGTTGATATCAGCAAACCGCTTGACCACACGTCGTCTGTGGTTGTGAAACCGGTTGGACATACTGCCAAATTATCTAAAATATTGGAGGCGGCTTATTATAATCAAATTTTCATTTCTTTATCTGGCTACAATTGCGATGGACATTCCTGCAGTGAGCATGTCAATTGCCTGCTTGGCAAAGCAGAAATGCTCACTAACAGGGAAGTTAACAAATATGTGCACAAAATTTGAGAGAAATAAGCTTCTTGAGCACATGAAAAATTTCGGGGATATTTTATTTCAGCTCATGAAACATAGGACCAACACTTTACATGTTGCGTTTATACTTTTGTTCAGTGTAGATCCCCTACATACTGGTATTGACAAGAAAATAAAAACGTCTGGGGAGGTTCTCTTCTGCACGGTTCAACTAATCCAGTAAATGTGGAGGAGGAGTTAAGATGGAGTTTTGCCTTGTTTAACGTCCAAAAGAGGAAGTCGCATCACAGGCTCTTTCCATTTCCCCTGAAAACCGGATGTTCCGGTTGTTGGGGACTCGGCAGAAACTAGGACCTTGAAGACCAGCGTTTCCCCAAACTCTGTCCTGGGGACCGCAAGGGGTGCATGTTTTGGTTGTTGCCCTAGCAACACACAGCTGATTCAAGTTATCAAAGCTTGATGATTAGTTGAGTCAGCTGTGAAGTGCCAGTGCAAAAACCAAAACGAGCACTCCCTGGGGTCCCCAGGACGAGAATTGGAAACCCTGTTGTAGACCCTGGCTGTTGAAGAAAAGATTCAAAAGATTCAGTGTGGACAGGTAAACTAGCAACTAAATCTAGTAAATCATATCCAATTTAATTGGTCTTGTAGACAGTGTATTTTTCAGTTATCACGGGTGCAGAGAAATGCTTAAGTTCCTAGCTCCAGTAATACCTAACACGTAAATCCCAAAAAGAAAAACAAATTAACAAACAGAAATATTAGAACAAGCCATGTCAGAGTCCGGAATATAAATATGTATATAATGGTGTGTATAGACATTATGGACAGTATATGAATAGAAAACGTGTGTGTATAGCAGTAGTTATATCAGATGAGCCATGACTAGAATACAGTATGTACATATATGAAGTGAGTAAAACACAGTATGTAAACATTAGTGACCAGTGTTCAATGACTATGTACATAAATAGGGAGGCAGTCTAAGGTATAGGTTGAGTACCGGGTGGTAGTCGGCTTGTAACAGTGACTAAAGATTTGATAATAGTTTTTGCCAGGGAGTTGATACACTACTGACAGTTCCACTCTCCTTAAATACTTTGTTTTTCATTTAGGTAAATTTGTGAAATGCGGGGGAGACGAGTAGGGGCTGTAGAGGCCGGAATGCTACCCAGGCAGGGGAATCATGTGCCAAGGGCACGACTGTCCCAAGCTTTATGGTACTTTCAAACAAGAAAAAATTATGGAGTAGGAAAACCCAGCCAAGTGAGCCAACTCAATAGTTTTCAATAAGATAATAAATTGGAGGACATAAGATTGAGTTAAAATGTAGAATATCCGTCAGAAAATGTGGAATGGTTGTAACTTGACGCAACAACGGACCAGTCAGCCAATTGTAAACGGAGAACAGCGTCTCTTGCCTCTTTTCTGCCCACTCTATGGACATCCCTGCGTCGGTGGCACATGAGTGAAGTCACGATTCTACACACTCACTCCCCCTCTCTCTCAGCCCTGGAGGCAACAGATATATGGCCAGGAGAGAGCGAGGAGGGGTAGGCTGTGGGCAAAAGTGGGAGGAGAAAGAAAAACGAGGAAGTGCAGTGGGGATAATGGCCGGGGAGTGGAAGGGAAGAGGAGGCGGAGACAACCATTGATAAGCAGAGTAGGATCAGAGTAATGAACAGCTAAGCGGACAGACAGCTCTGGCGGAAGTCTTTATATGGACAGATTTGTCACTGGGTGGCGGAACCACCCTGACAAATGAGTCACGTGCATTAGGTAACAGATTAGTCACTCTTCCAGACACGGAGAAGTCCTCACCTACTGATTTCATTGGGGTTGAGCATGTAGATCCAGTCGAGGGGAACTAACACTGCAACATCCTACCTACATTCTGAAGTGTCCGAGGAAATCACACACATTTGTGGCATTACCACTCTTCTCCTAGTAAATAACCTGGAGAAGATGTAACAAATATTGTCAAAAGTCGTTGATAATTGCTTGGTTGTATACATCATTAAGGACACTCATGGCACATGAATATGCTCACAGATTCTGAGTGTCGAAATAGAGCAAAAACAATATCCATTAATTGTAGTCTCATTTCAGAAAGGCCACTTCACTAGTACAGCATGAGACCTCTTATTACTGATATGCACAAGTCATGTCTGAACAACTGTAGAGGCTTTTCTGCATAATGTTGCATCTTCGCTAAATAAGATATATTCTGTCCGGCTCCTGTCACACCTCTTGCTTCAAGTCAGAGACAACAGTGTAGGGCAGAAACCTAAATTACATTTCGCCAAATCAAATTTTATGGCAAAAAAAAAAAAAAAAAAAAACATACTGGCTACGATTATCTGCAAGTGTCAGACATAACTACATGATGCACCAGCAGTCAGAATTGCAAAACCATTATGTTGAAGTGGCTCGTGTTAGCTAGATAACTCCACATTTCAGATGTGTCGGCCAACGTTGCTTGCTGGCGCTACCCCAGTTCACTTAGCTAGCCAAGTTCATCCCACATTACACAGCAGCAGCGCACACGAACTTCGTGAACTAACGTTAACGTTAGTTGTGAAAACTGAACAATCGCCTTGTCCCCGTTTCATAATGGCAAATACATTAACAACCGATTAACATAACTAGGAAGTCGCTCAATTTATAGTAACAGAGGCTAGCAATTCTGCTGCCAGTTATCGATTCAAACCATGTTCGTTTTGGTTCCCGATACAGCTCGCGCTAACGTTAGTTACCTATGGTCGGCGAAATGTGGTTAGTTAGCTAGCTACTGTTAGTTAATTTAGCTAGTTTAGTTATTCGACTAATGTTTCAGGTATAGATAGGATATATACTTGGCATTGGCATGTCTAAATCATATTTTTAAAGTTGTGTTTTTCTTATTGTGGAGGAAAATGAGAGGAAGTACACAGTAGCAGGCTAACTTGGCTAAAGACAAGTGGCTAGCTAGCTATGCTAACGTTAGCTAGGTTAGTTATGAAGTTTGTGGCAGAGTTAAACTGAGTTTTTTTTATTTTATTACGAACATCAACAAACGGTGTACTAAACCAAGTCAATTATATTGATTGGATAAAGTATATTACCTTGGAGAAGGGAGGGCATTTACATGTTGTTCAGGTCCTTTCACGGCACACTCCACATCCAAACGACACATTGAGGCAGTTCGAATTCTGCTTTTTCTTCTCACCGACGTCTCGTAGGATACAATATCCCGTTGGCCCATATCATGTTGTGTTGTACTAACTATCTAGTTAAATTTCTCGCCACAGCAAAGTAGGAAAACTGTGACCGACTGCTAAGAACTAAAATACATCTAGCTAGCAAGAATATACTGTTAGCTATGCTAACAGGCCGTATTATAAAATCCTCTGACTTTGAAAGTCGAAATATGCTTGCCAAAAGTATGGCCATTCCTGGACAAAGTCCTCTAATGCAGACATCGAACTAGCTATTAGCTAACTGAAGAACTACCGTTCAAAACTTTGGCTACAACATTGTGGAACCTACCCGAAAGAGGCTCAGCTGATTGATGGTCGTCAGGTGGGAGAACTTTGATTGGTCGAATGAAATTTCAGGCCCGCCTAGTAACTACGTCTGATTGGCAGAGTACACTTCCCCCTACCCCTGCCTTCTCGTTCTAATTAGCCGCCTTGCGCTCACATACTGGAAACGTGACCGAACGAAGGTACTGTACTAGCTGAAGAAGACGATTCAAATGGCATTTACGTTTTTGGCACAAAATAATAGCGATGAGCAAGATTGAGGAAAGATGTGTAATGCATTTGCCAATCTAAGGTTTTGAATCATTTTCACTTTTCCAGAATACAGTATCCTGCAGCCTTGCCAGGTGCAATCCACAAGAAATACATGCTCACATAACCAGTAGTGGCCAGGGAAAAGGTACGGGGATGGGTAATGGAGTACATCGTGTAAAGCGTTGTTCAGCATCAAAAACCGGACCTACGGTGCCCTCCAATAATATTGTCACCCTTGGTAAATATGAGCAAAACGGGCTGTGAAAAACATTTCTTTGTTGTTTATCCTCTTGGTCTTTCATTCAAAATATTCACAAAAATCTCATCTTTAATTGAAGTAAAATGATTGGAAAAAAGAGATGTGAAATAAATATTTTTCTCCCCCGAAACGTGTGCCACAATTATTGGCACCCCCATAAATTATGATGAGTAAAATCTAACTGAAGTATATTCCCATTCATATTTTATGTTTTTAAGTTCACCTGAGTGATTAGCGGTAAACAATGATTTCCTATTTCACTGGGGTATAAATATGAGGTGACACACAGGCCAAGTTCCCAAAGTAATCCATCACTATGGGAAAGACCCGAGAATACAGTAATGATGTTGGACAAAAGGTTGCTGAGCTGCACAAATCAGGAAATGGCTATAAGAAAATAGCTCAACGGTTGAAAATGCACATTTCCACTATCAGGACAATAATGAAGAAGTTTAAAGCAACTGGAGATGTTAACAATCAGCCTGGAAGAGGACGTGTGTCTATATTGACCCCACGCACAGTGAGGAGGATGGTTAGAGTGGCCAAAACATCTCCAAGGAACACAACTGGAGAATTGCAGACGTTAGTTGGGTCTTGGGGTCAGAATGTCTCCAAAACTACGATCAGATGGCACCTACATAACCACAAGTTGTTTGGGAGGGTTGCCATAAAAAAAAGCCTTTGCTGTCATCAAACAACAAACTCAAGCTCCTACAGTTTGCCAAACGTTACTGGAATTTTTAATGGAACCGGGTTCTATGGTCAGATTAGACCAAAATAGAGCTTTTTGGAAACAAACATCAGAGGTGGGTTTGATGTAGACAGAAAGATAGCCATGCAGAAAAGTCCCTCAACCCAACTGTGAAGTATGGTGGTGGATATTTGAAGTTGTGGCTGTGTTTTTCTTCTAAAGGCCCTTGACAAATTTTTAGGATACATGGTATCATGGACTCCATCAAACACCAGCAGATATTAAATAAAAACCAGACTCCCTCAGCTAGGAAGCTTAAACTGGGCCGTGGTAGGATCTTCCAGCAGGACAATGATCCAAAGCACACTCCAAAATCAACACAAAAATGGTTCCCTGACCACAATATCCAGGTTTTGCCATGGCCATCCCAGCCCCCTGTCCTAAACCCCATAGAAAACCTGTGGGATGAGCTGAAGAGGAGAGTCCACAAGTGTGGACCTCGGAATCTGAAGGATCTGGAGAGATTCTGTATGAGGAATGGTCTCAGATCCCTTGCCATGTGTTCTCCAACCTCATTACACATTATAGGAGAAGACTCAGACCTGTTATATTGGCAAAGGGAGGTTCCACAAAGTATTGAATGAAGGGGTGCCAATAATTGTGGCACACATATATTTGAGAATAATATTTGTTTTACGATAAGAATACATTTTTTTTCTTTCAATTATTTTACTTTAATTGAAGTTTAGATTTGTGAATATTTTGAATGAAAGACCAAGAGGATAAACAATATATATTTTTTCCACAGCCTGTTTTGCTCATATTTACCAAGGGTGTGTCACGGTTGACGTCGGTTAAGGAGGACCAAAACGCAGCAGGTATGTGTATGCTCATCTTGATGATTATTTATTTTCAAAATGAACATAAAAAAATAACAAAAACACGAGAACTAACGAACGAACAACAAACAGTCTGGCAAAGCCTAAGGCTCAACACAGAACAATCACCCACGAATCACAAACACACCCTAATATATGGGACTCTCAATCAAAGGCAGATAGACAACACCTGCCTTCAACTGAGAGTCCCAACCCCAATTAACCAAACATAGAAACACACACACTAGACTAACCATAGAATACATAAACATAGACCATCAACCAAAAACCCAGAAATACTAAATCAAACACCCTTTAAACAAACACACCACCCTGAACCACATAAAGCAAATACCCTCTGCCACGTCCTGACCAAACTACAATACTAATTAACCCTTATACTGGCCAGGACGTGACAGGGTGCCAATATTAGTGGAGGGCATTATAGGTATTTAGGAGCTTAAATAAAATATCCCAGAAATGTTCCATAACCACAAAAAGCTTATTTCTCTCAAATTTTGTGAACAGATTTGTTTACATCCCTATTAGTGAGCATTTATCTATTGCCAAGATAATTAATTAACCTGACAGGTGTGACATATCAAGAAGCTGATTAAACAGCATGATCATTACACAGGTGCACCTTTTGCTTGGGGCAATAAAAGCCCACTCAAAAATGTGCAGTTTTGTCACACAACACAATGCCACAGATGTCTAAAGTTTTGAGGTAGCATGCAATTGGCATGCTAACAGCAGGAATGTCCACCAGAGCTGTTGCCACAGAATTCATTTCTCTACCATAAGCCACCTCCAGCATCGTTTTAGAGAATTTGGCAGTACGTCCATCTGGCCTCACCTCATGTTTCAGCATGATAATTCACGGCCCCATGTTACAAGGATCTGTATATAATTCCTGGAAGCTGAAAATGTCCCAGTTCTTCCATGGCCTGCATACTTACAGATATGTCAACCATTGAGCATGTTTGAGATGCTCTGGATTGACGTGTTCGACAGCGCGTTCCAGGTCCCGCCAATGTCCTGAAACTTCGCACAGCCATTGAAGAGGAGTGGGACAACATTCCACAGGACACAATCAACAGCCTGATCAACTCTGTGTCACACTGCATGAGGCAAATGGTGGACACCAAATACTGACTGGTTTTCAGAAAAATGCCCCTAACTTTTCTTTAAGGTACTGTATCTGTGACCAACAGATGCATATCTGTGTTCCCAGTCATGTGAAATCCATAGATTAGGGCCTAATGAATATATTTAAATTGACTGATTTCCTTGTATGAACTGTAACCCAGTAAAATCATTGAAATTGTTACATTACATGTTGCGTTTATATTATTGACTCAAAAAAAGCACATCAATAATCTGACTGCTGATAGGGACTTATCACAGATGGAGGCCGTTTCCACTTGTAGAATCACAATGGGCAGTGATCAACAACGGAGAGAGGACTTGGCAACACGCTCTGGTTGGAAATGGCAGCGAGTAGTGTGGACAAAATGGAGGAAATGCAGAAAAGGTTGGAGAAAGAGATAGGTGAAGTCAAACTAGCCCGGTTCATTGGAAAAGGTAAATATTTTGTGGTAGCCAGGCTCAGCAAGGGAAGATTCTTCAAATGGAAAAGCTTAATGGGAAGAAGATTAAAAGCCATGTCCCTGGTGCGTATGCTAGGTTGAGGGGAGTCATTATTGGGATCCCAATATCTATGTCCATACGTGATATTAAAGAAAATGTGAAGGAAGGTAGAGGGATTGAGGCCAAAAGGATGATCAGTAGGAAAGAGTGTCAAAAAAGTGAAAGCTTATCAGTGCTGCTGAGGTTTGAGAAGGTTTTGCCTGGAAAAGTACAGATGGGATTCCTTAGTTTCAATGTCATAGCATTTGTCCCTTCCCCATTACAGTGTTTTAAATACCAAAGAATGGGACATGTAGCTAGCTGTTCAGTGTAAAGGAAAGAAAAGATGTGCCAAGTGTGGAGGGGAACATGATTATGGTGAACGTGGGAGCAATGTGAAGGTTAAGTGTTGTAATTGTGGGGGGGAACACAGTGCAGCATTTGGTGCATGCTAGGTGCAAAGAGAGGCTAGAGAGGCTCAGAGTTATAGAATCAGTCATGATGTATCATATGCAGAGGCTGTAAGACAGATCGGTGGAACTACAGTGCGGACTAATGGAGCTTCCATGGCTGCTCCTGTACTAAGTGGACCTACTGCCGGGGCTGGTGCTTCTGCTGCTCCTGGCATGGTTTTGAGACATGCTCAGAAATTTTGTGATCATGAATGTGCTGTGTCAAAGGACACATAGTGAATAAAGTTAACTTCATAGCTTTCATTGGTAAGATCATCAACACGACTCGGGTTGTGGAACGAAGAAATGTCAGGTTAAAGGTTATAGTGGATACAGCTAAATAGTTTTTTGGGGGTAACAGATGTTACTGTTCAAATGGTCGTTGACATGCTGAATAATCCTAAAGGTAGATTGTTTCAGCATGATATACAGTAGATACAGTTTTATGGATTGGGGGTCTTGGAAGGGTTTGGTAGAAATTAGTAGGGAGTATTATGATTTAAAAATAAAAAATGATAATGCTCCCTATAATACATTCAATTGTGCAATCGCCAATATACTATAGTAGAAGAAGTGGCCAACAACTTGACTTTGAGCCAATAAGACATGAACCTCCCCTTGGGGAAGCTGACAGGAGTGACAAGAAAAAGGAAACAAGAAGGCACTTTTCCGGACTAATCCACCCTCATCATCAGAATTGTTCTAACTAAACATTAAAGCTGCATAGTACATCTTTTTTTCTAGAGCAAGTCTTTAAATCTTTTACCTCTAGCTAAGGAGCTTTGTGCCTGAAGAAGGATTAGGTTTGATAATGTGCATTATATCTTATTAGTTAGCTAATGTTAGTTTGCTAACTGAGCAAGGCAGTGACACATACACTTAATATAAAATAAATGGGGTGGTAAGTGCAGCACAATGCACACAACACTAAATGCTTTACCAAACTAGCTATCTGGTCACTGTAGCTAGTAACATTATATGCCTGGAGCCGGCCCTTATCCTCATTGACTCTTGTTTTAAGTCACGTCCTCGTTCAAGGCATAGGCCTAATGGCACAGTCATGAAAAATCTTGGACTGATTCATGTAAATGCCAGAAGTATGATTTAGAAATGTTATTGTATTGTAACTCTGGCTTCTCAAACCAACGCAGATATTTAGATTATTACTGAATCTTAGCAAATAGAAGTCTATGCCGAATTCTGATGTGTCTCTCAGACTGGTTATAATATACAGTATTTCGATCTGACAGAGGTGGGGGTGTCGCCTTATTCGTAAAGAGCCATTTAAATGTTCTGTGTCCCTTTCCACCTCTGTCCCTAAGCAATTTGAAAGCCTAATCCTAAATGTGGGTCTTGGTAATAATGCCCCATTGACACTAGTGGGAATTTATCGCCCTCCCTCTGCTCCGCCTTGTTCTCAAAACAAATTGTTTGAATTACTGTCTGACTATGCTATGTCTGAATTATTAATATTGGGTGATCTTAATCTGGATTGGTTAATGCCAGTATCAGATAGGCTGAAAGGTATTTGTACTGAGCTAAATCTAACTCGCCTCAACTTTAAACACCCTGAAAAATCTACTCTTTTAGATATTATTCTAACAAATGGCCCTCGTAGGTATACTGCCAATGGAATTTTTGCTAATGAGCTCAGTGACCATAAGAGATGCTAAAATACCTAAATCCCGCCTACGCATTATTACAAAGATACATTTTAGGAATTTTAATCAGCAACATTTAATGTCTGATCTGGGGTTGTTTTACTGGGGGATTGTATCATCTATCTCTGACTCAGATCAGGCCCTTAAATGTTTTACTTCTCTGTTTAACACTGTTGCAGATAAGCATGCTCCGTATTAAAAACTAAGTGTAAACGATAGCTCAAACCCTTGGTTCACACATGAATTGTCTGAAAAATGACAGCAACGTAATTTTGCTTGGGCTAAGGTTAGATTGACTGATACTATGTCTGACTAGCAGTCTTTCAGACATTTGAGAAATACTGTAGATGTCTATCTCTGGTTAGAAAAGCAAAGTCAATATACTTCTTGAACTGTATCTGAGAATGGTGGGAATCCAGGGAACTTCTGGAAAGTAGTCAAAATTCAGAAACAAAACTCTCCCCCCTTATATTCACCGCGAAACAGACTTCAGAGAATGATGCACTCCCAGATACACATTCTCTACTTTGATTTCAACCATTTTATATCTATGATTTACTAAGTGCCTTGATAAAAATCGATGTAACCCCCCCTCACATGGGCTGATTCTCTTGATACCTTCTTAATGCAGCAGCTCTCTGCCCTACTTATTGCAGAATCATTAACCTATATTTTTTACTTGACAATTGTTTCTGGTGTTATCCCCAAGATCTGGAAAGTGGCTCGTCCTCCCGCTACACAAAGGAGGAAATCCTTCTCAATTAGATAACTACTGTCCATTTTCCAAGTAATCTTGCCTTTTCAAAGTTTCAGAATCCCTGGCCAACTGTCAGCTAATCAGTTTTTAATTTCTCATTCTATTCTAAATGTGCACCAGTCTGGTTTTAGACGTTGACATAGCACCTCAGCTGCTACGCTTGTTCTAATCTAGATGATGTGTTAAATTGCTTAGATCATAAAAAAACATTGTGCCGCCTTATTTATAGACTTTTCCACAGCCTTCGACACTGTTGACCATTGCATTCAAAGGCTGACTGAAATAGGCCTGGATCAGGCTTCTAGCAACCGGTTTGAGAAATACATATCTGTTAACTTGTAATATTCATCTGTATGCAGAAGACACTGGTATATATTCCATTGCCCCAACTGTTGACGAGGCTATGTTAGTGCTGCAATGTGACTTTGTTGCCTTACAGAAAGCCCTGGTTGGTTTAAGACATGTACATTTTTTTGTCATTTAACAGACACTCTTATCCAGAGTGATATACAGTAGTGAGCCCATACATTTTCATTCATACTGGTCCCCCATGGGAATCAAACCCACAACCCTGGCATTGCAAGTGTCATGCTCTACCAACTGAGCCACACAGGATTTACTTAATGCGGGCAAGACTAAATATCTGTTGTTCACTAATTCTCACAAAAATGTTTCAGATGGACATATTTATTCATTAGATGGTTCTCCCATTGATCGAGTTTCCGCCTTTAAATATCTGGGCATATTGATTGACAAAGATGTAATGTTTAAGAAACATATGGATGAGCTAGTTGAAAAGCTAAGATTTAAAGTGGGCTTTTTTTTTAAAGAAATAGATCTTGCCTCTCCGTAAATAGCAGGAAGCAGATTGTACAGTCAACTTTCCTGCCAGTTCTTGACTGTGGTGACACCATTTACCAGATTGCATGAGCCACTACTCTTAAACCTTTGGATGCCGTCTACCATAGCGCCCTTCGCTTTATCACAGGTGACAGTTTTAATACTCACCACTCCATCCTGTATCAAAAGGTTGTCTGGTCCTCATTAAAGTCCCGTAGATCCCTTAATTCTTCCCTTTTTGTTTATAAAACTCTACTACAAAAGCTTCCGACTTACCTAAGGTCGCTGTTAAAATATAAAAACATGAGATACCAAACCCGTTCACAAGGGTGGTTAACTCTTGAGGTTCCTCGGGTCTCCACCGACGTAGATAAATCCGCTTTTAGTGTTAAAACACCTCATTTCTGGAACCAACTACAAATGACAATTGGATGTTCTTGTGCGGCTCGAGCAATTAAAAATATTGATTGGGAATCTTCTTATTAAGAAATGCAATAGTTTTTCTTGAATATTTGTGTTGTTCTGTATTGTATTTTTTATTTTGTGATATGAAATTGTATATGCATGGTATATGCACCCTTTTTTCAATACTTTGTGCACCCTCCCCTTACGTGGATAACACCACTTTTTCTATAATGTTTTATGAGATTGGAGAACACATTGGGAGGGATCTTAGACCAGATCCTTGATATCATTTGGTATGTGCTTATGGACTACCCTCTTTAATTCAAACCACAGGTTTTCAATGGGGTTCAAGTCCGGACACTGAGACGGCCATTGGAAAATGTGGATTTTCTGGTCAATTAACCATTTCTTTGTGGATTGTGTTCTTGGGTCACTGTCTTGCTGGAAGATCCACTTGCAGCCAACTTTCAGCCTCCTGGCAGAGGCAACCAGGTTTTTGGCTAAAATGTCCTGGTACTTAGTAGAGTTCATGATGCCGTTGACCTTAACAAGGGCCCCAGGACCAGTGAAAGAAACAGTCCTACAATATCAAAGATCCACCACTATATTTTACAGTAGGTATTAGGTTATTTTCTGCATATGAATCCTTATTTTGAGTCCATTTTGAGGCCTCTATTTTCATCTCATCTGACCATAGCACCCGGTTCCAATCCAAGTGTCAATGCCATTTACATTTGCTGGTTGCTCTCAATTACGTTTTTTTTTTATGGCAACCCTTCCAAATGGCCTATTGGCATGAAGGTGGCGTCTAATTGTAGACCCTAAGATACGACCAAGTTCTGTAATTCTCCCACTGTGGCCCTTGGTCTTTTCTTTGCCTCCCAAACCATCTTCCTCACTTTGCGTAGAGACAAGATACACTTCCGTCCTCTACCAGGCAAGTTTACCACTGTCCCAGTGGTTTTTAAACTTCTTAAATTGGTGCCCAAAAAGCGGTACATTTGCTCTTCAGTCGTTTTTTGTACCCGTTGCCTGATTTATGAAAGTCAACAACCATGTCTCTTTTCATTTGTGAGTTCTTTGCCTTTCTCAATGGTAATGGATGACAAATGGATTTTACACGCGTCTTACCAGATTTTTATAACCCACTGTGAAACAGGAAGCCATGAAAGGCCACAATGCAGTTCCTTAAAATTAGATTAACTTAAAAAAGTAAGACATTATAACACAGATTCTATTTTGTTTTATTTATTTATAAGAATCATTAGGGGTGCAAATCATTGACGCATATCTTTTAGAGAATTTTTTACAATATGCACATTGAGCAATTGTATTAGTGTAAAATAATTATATATATTTTTAAATTATACAATATAGCTCAGTATTTGTATTATCTATTTCATAGTATTTTTTGCCCATCTTTAGCAATTGTACCAATAATTTTGGAGATGACTATTTGATTGTAGCAACTTTTAGGAGGTTCAGATCTACCAGTTTAACGGTGTAAAAGCGTTTACCCCAAACATTTGCTGAATGGCAGAAGTGATGAGCAACCTAAACAGGAACTTAGCATAATGGCTAAGGTATCGGGTTGACATGGGACCGGGATTCAGTCGGTTAGGGCTTTCCCTGAATTCACTGCAGTGTCTTTGAAGTCATATTCTTAAAAAAAATCTATGGGTACATCAGCAGCAAATCTGACAGATTACACCTTTAGGTCTAGCAGCTATGTTTTGATTGAGTAAAAGTAGTTTTAGCTCAATTGCAATATTTTCACTCTATAGCTTTCTCTTTGACATACTTTGAATCAGAGATGTGAGTGTTTGATTTACCTGAAAGATTGGCAGGGAAACTAATTTGGAATGGCAATCCAACATCAATTAATATTTCAAATGTCCTCAGAAAACAGATAACCACACAATTCATTCATATTACGATAATGTTGTAACCTTTATTAAAAATTGTAAAAACTGCTACAGTTTACTTGTATAAAAACAAAATGCTAAATTTACTCTAGCTCATGGTCACGAATGTCAAATGTACAGTACTTATTTATAAAAAAGAAATGTCAGATCTCCCACCTCATGTCTGTTTAATCAGCAATCAGTTGTTTACTCACAATATTATCTTGTGCCTGAGTGCAGGCTTTGAACGCGATAAAAAAAAATACATTATTTTGTTGGAATAGGTCAGCTGAATAGCACAATTCTTTACATGTTCTCAGTTTGTTTTGAATAAGAAAGTAATTACTTCACTAAAAGTATGCATGAAAGTCCGGAAACTCATTATGATTCCAAAATATCAATTAATGTCAGAAAGCTGAAAAGCTTCTACAACCTTAAGTATTACCAAGGTTTAACGCCACCATATGTTTGCACTTAATAAATTAAATAGGCTAAAAGTCATAATATAAAATGAGAAAAATACCCATTACAATTCTTCATTTGTAATGAGACAAATATAAGAACATACGTTATTTCTAATAGCAAACAAATGGCACCACATGCTAGCCTGTGAGGTTAAGCTAGCCGTGGTGCAAGAACTAACTGTATGGCTCAAGAAGGAAATGTGTTTATAAGGAATACTGTACACGGTGCATATACTGTAGCACCAAACCATAGACCAAGACAAGGGTGCATCACATTGTGAGCATACTGAACGCAATTCATGTTTTCGACAATGCATCTTTGGAAGACAACAGGTAAATTAGTCCCAATCACACTGAGCTTTTGTGCAATTGTTCTGTATTTAGAAATATAGAAAAAAAAGACAGACAGTCTGGAACAATTCCCAGACGGTCTCTCTTGTAAAAAAATATATACGTGTATATTTATACAGAAATGTTTTAACAATCTTATATATCTTTTTGAAGAAAATATGTATAGTTCATGTAAATATGTTGTGCTGCTCTGAATTCATGTAGTGTAATAAGTACAATAAATTAAACCAGAAACTACATAAAAAAAACAGAAGAGAGAACACACTCAAATACAAACATAAAGAAAGTATACATAAGAAAAAGGATGGTGAACTTGAGAAAGCGTGAACCTTTTCAGATGAACATTTCATTGCACGGAGATGGATTTCACTCAGTTTCCATACAGAGGAAAGCGTGTAAATATTGTATGTTCGCACATACAAGACAAAAAGGCAGTGGCACAAGATCAATGAAACAGTATTCGAGTTTTAAATCTGTAAGCTATGAGCCCACAATGATCTCCATAATGTGGTCAAGTTCATTGAGATCGGCTCTACAGCTGGAGTTGGACACAGGGCCGTGTGAGGAGGCCAAGCTGTCCAGAAAGTCGTAAGGCCCCATCTTGGGGGAACTCTGCATGCCTGTCAGCATGGTGTCCAAGTCATAATACGAGGCATCAACGTCAGAGAACAGCTCCTCTAGTGCCGGGTCTGACCCGGGGGCACCGTTCTTGATCTCGAACGTCCCAAACACCTGCCCTGTTGCCATTTTAGCCCCCTCCCCAGATCTCGTCCCCTCCTCGCCCCCCGTACCTGAGTCTTTGCTGACCCCATCCTCCACTCTCAGTTCCCCCCTGTCCCAGCAGTGGCCAATGGTCCCCAACAGGAGGGCCGGGGCCCTGTCGCCAACAACCACAGAACACAGTGCCTTGTCGGTCACCACTTCCTCCTCACGGCAGCCGTCGTAACCCATCACTGAGTAGAGCTTAGGCCCACCGTCCTGCTGCTCCGGCGACTGGCACAGAACCTCGGTGTCCACCAAGTGGTCAGATGGGCCATGGCCAGAGCCACCTAAGGCCTCTGTGACCACCTGCCAGCTGCCGTCGTGGGACATCTCCTCCTGGATCTGGCGCACCGTGTTGGCGATGAGCACCGAGCGACACAGGTTGGGCTCCGCCAGCATGTGGCACAGCTGCAGCTTGAGCAGGGACATGTCCAGCAGGGACTGGCGCTGCAGGCTATAGGATGCCGCCACTGCCTTGTTGTCCACACCATCAGAGAACTTGCGTTTGGTGCCCTTGGAGTACATGTTGGCCCTGTGGGGGGAGCCAAGTAGCACTTTGGTTAGAACATATAAAGCTTTTTAAGAAGTAACTTTTTCCATTCAGTTGTTTTGCAAGTTATGCTTAGTTATTTCAGTGTTTTATATTGTTCGGTAAAGATGCCAAAAGTGCACGTCCTATTTACTTACAGTAATAATATTTCTTCATAAAACACACTAGAATATCAGGATTAGGATTTAAAAAGGTTATGACAATTTGCTAATGCTAGAATTGAAATGTTCAACTTGAGTGCACCTGAAAATCTAAGATATTATGAATAATGTACTTGTGTGTTCATTTACTTTTCTCTACCTTTCCTACGGCGACGCACAGGCATATATATGGGACGGCTTCCTCTTTTTCTCATTGCTTCCTCATGTTACTGAAAAAACGCTTCTGTTCTTAACTCTCTTTCAAGTCTTTTCAGACCGACGTGCAAGGTGCCTGCTGAGTGGAACATCCAACTTAGATCGCCACACTGATAAGATGGTACAGTTTGCTACCATAATTCTTGGGATTGGAGCACACTCTAGCTCTCCAGTCTTGAAACGGGAAGCAAACTCAGGGCTTGTTTGTGTGCTACAGTAGAGAGAAAGAAAGAGGAACAATGCCAGAAAGGCATTCATCTGAAGTGATAGGATCTTTGTTGATTATCCAACATCCATTGAGCACATCTTCCAATATGACATTTTAGTAAATGCCTGTTAAGACAAAGGGATTCAAAAATACATTTGTGTTTACAGACAAAACAGAGTGACATCAACTTCAAACCAGGATTATAAAAAAAAAACTTCTTAGTTAACGTATCAAGAGCATATTCCGACCAATGTCAGTATTTGTAAATCATTATCATAAGTACATATCCCTAAAACAAATATGAACACAGACTTGCTGGAGCCATTTGCAAGAAAAGTGAAACATGAAGTAGAAATTGGACCTTGATCAATTCTAGCATAGTGCCTTAAACAGAAAAAGAGATCCCACTCCCGATGCAAGCATTTTGTAATATTAACCCAAAATATTCAGCTGAGTAAAGATAAAATGGCAGACACACACACTGAAAATGGCTAATGGCTAAACAGCACTTTGTACATACATCCAGTACTGAGACGAGTGTTGGACACTTGCCTCCAGCCACGGCGGCCAGCCAACAAGGGCTGCGGGAGCCTAAAAGTGACAAACATCCAGCTAGAGCAGGGAGAACACATGATAGTCACCAGCACGTCAATGCACATTACATCCAAAGTCACTGGGTGACTCGTGTGTGTGCAGAAGGGGGAGACACGCTAGAACTCGGCTACTGGGACCAGGTGCTGAGAAACTGTAAAAGGCTATGAGCAGCTACAAATAATAATGCCCGCTTTTACCTCCTCAATGCAAATTGTTTGTGTCACATTGCATTGGGTTAGAACCTGAAGGTTGCTCGAGCTTCAGGATGATGGAAGGACAAGGGGCAGTATGCATCGTTTTGTAGACCAAACCAACAAAATGTTAGTTGCAGGCAAAAACAAAGAATCACATACGTAATGCAAAAAAATATTTTCATATTGAAGGGTGGAATTTGTATGCAGATGGAACTGATTTGTTTGACAGTCACAAAGATCACAGGAGAAGATCTTGTTCGCTATAAGGATAACTATAAGGATAACGCGTTGAGGGGTCAGTCACGGTTGAGATGAAGGCATATGGGAGATCAGCCTACCTGACACAAATATGACCCCATTTTTGCCACACTTCTGAAATGGCGAAGTCTGCAAATGATGAGCATTTTCCATGGTAAGTAAACCCCCAGCTACCTCGTGTATGGCAAATCACAGCAAAAAGATGATTATCATGAATTATTTTCAAATTGCCTGCAGTGGATTGGAATTTGTTTGTAACAAACTGTGTTTTTTTTAAGTGAAAATGTTCCTTGTAAAATAGGACAGCAGAGTTTCCTCTGAGTTTGCTTTGACAGTGACATTAAACTCCAAGAGGGCAATAAAGGATTGATGGGCTTGAAAAATGATTGCCTGAATCATGATTTTTTTTACAAATATTTTCAAACCATTAGTTTGAAATCAACCTTATACTGTAGTAGTTATAGAACAAAAATTCAACATGTCTACAATAAGCAACTAGTCTTCTGGCCCCAGATGATAATTTTACCTCTACACAAGTGGATGTAAATTACACTTTTTATTTTATTTAACTAGGCAAGTCAGTTAAGAACAAATTCTTATTCACAAATGACGGCCTACACTTACACAAATTAAACCTAGTATCTTCAGTTTTTGTCTTGTAAAGTAAAAACATAAATCCCACCATGCCATCCTCCAGGCCCGTTACATTGGCAGTGGCAGAGTGGTGAATAACATACAACTGTGTCTGACGCATACAAATACCGACATTTCTATCAAACCAACATGGTGCTTGCTATCCGGGATCCTTGTGACGTCCAACTCTGGCATCATCCCATTGAAATGTAAACTGGTTATCGTGGGTTGGGTTATGGTTTAGGGTAGAGATGTCCCAAGGACCCCAGATAGCACAAACAAACATGCCTCCCTCCCGTGGAAGTTCCACCCAGTTAAAGTTACTCCTCCCTTCCCCCCACCATACTTACAGTCACAATGCTGATTCATCGCCGGCCGGATGACGAATAGGCCTACCGCTCTCTCTGGCTACAATCAGCGCATTCCTCTGCCCAGGCGTTGCTGACGCCTGCCAGATCTTACAACGCCTGGATAGGTATTTGACTTATCAGCTAACCACATATGTTATAGCAATCTGTCAGTCGATAATGTGGCACACAACCCGTGATTGATGGACGCAATGTCTGAGCAGGGGAACGCGAACATAGTAAAATAGCAGTAAAAAAAATACAAATGAATCGACGTGAGACTAGAAGCGGGGTAAATGTCGCATGCTTTCCTGTCTAAACAGTTCGCATATATATATATATATATATATATATATATATATATATATATATATATATATATATATATATATATATGACAATTTTGTGGCGTTTTTCTTCGTTTTGGTGTTCTTTAGGTTTTTTTCTGGTTGTTCATGCACACAAATTATTGCTGCAGTTCGAACTTCGGTAGCCGAATTCTACGCCCCTTCGTCGGTTATTGGTCAACAGTACTACTCCTAGTAGGAGTGGGAACTAGGGACGGGATTTTTTAAAGTGTTTGTTGTCATTCAACGAGAGACTACTCGTTTTTAGTTTATGCATTTTTTTCACTTGAGAAATACTGCACAAAAATCTTAGTAAAATGTTTAATTGCCCGCATGCTTCCCATCAGAGTGAGAGTGCATTAGGAAAGTATTAAGACCTTGCCTCATTCTAAAATGGCTTGAATATTTTTTTCCATCAATCTACCCACAATAACCTATAATGACAAAAAAACACGTTTTAGAAATGTTAGTAAATGTATATATTTTTTAAATCCCCAGAAATATCACATTTACATAAGTATTCAGACCATTTACTCAGTACTTTGTTGAAGCACCTTCGGCAGCAATTACAGCCTAAAGTCTTATTGGGTATGACACTACAAGCTTGGCACACCTGTATTTGGTGAGTTTCTCCCGTTCTTATCCACAGATCCTCTCAAGCTCTGTCAGGTTGGATGGGAAGTGTTGCTGCACAGCTATTTTCAGGTCTCTCTGGTTTCAAGTCCAGGCTCTGGCTTGGTTACTCAAGGACATTCAGAGACTTGTCCCGAGGCCACTCCTGCGTTGTCTTGGATGTGTACTTAGGGTCGTTGTCCTACTTGGAAATTTAACTTTTGCCCCAGTCTGAGGTCTGGAGCAGGTTTTCATCAAGTATCTCGCTGTACTTTGCTTAATTCATCTTTCGCTCAATCCTGACAAGTCTCCCAGTCCCTGCCGCTGAAAAACATTCCCACAGCATGATGCTGCAACCACCATGCTTCACCGTAGGGTTGGTGCCAGGTTTCCTCCATATGTGACGCTTAGCATTCAGGCCAAAGAGTTCAATCTTGGTTTCATCAGACCATCTGAGAGTTCTTAGGTGCCTTTTGGCAAACTCCAAGCAGCGGGCTGTCATGTGCCTTTTACTCTACCATAAAGGCCTGATTGGTGGAGTGTTGCAGAGATGGTTGTCCTTCTGGAAGGTTCTCCCATCTCCACAGAGGAACTCTGTCTGAGTGACCATTGGCTTCTTGGTCACCTCCCTGACCAAGGCCCTTCTCCCCTGATTGCTCAGTTTGGCCAGGGGCCAGCTCTTGGAAGAGTCTTGGTTGTTCAAAACATCTTCCATTTAAGAATGATGGAGGCCACTGTGTTCTTGGGGACCTTCAATGCTGCAGACATGTTTTGGTACCCTTCACCAGATCTGTGCCTTGACACAATCCTGTCTTGGAGCTCTACGGACAATTCCTTTGACATCATGGCTTGGTTTTTGCTCTGACATGCACTGTCAACCTTGGGACCTTATATAGACAGGTGTGTGCCTTTCCAAATAATGTCCAATCAATTGAATTTACCACAGGTGGACTCCAAGTTGTAGAAACATCTCAAGGACGATCAATGGAAACAGGATTCATCTGAGCTCAATTCTTAAACTATTTTTGCTTTGTCATTATAAGGTATCGTGTGTAGATTGAGGATTTTTTATTTATTTAATCCATTTTAGAATAAGGCTGTAACGTAACAATGTGGAAAATGTCAAGGGGTCTGAATACTTTCCGAATGCACTGGATTATGACATTTTACGTTTTTGGTAGTTTTGGTCTTTGTTTTTTTGGGCTGTTCGTGCACAAAAAACAATTCTCCAGGCAAGCTGAACTTCGGTAGCCGAAGTCTACACCCTTTTGTCGGTCATTGGTCAACAGTAGGGATTCTTCAATTAAGTGTTTGTCTTTCTACGATAGATGAGAAATACTGCATTAAACATCTTAGTTAGATGCAGTGGCGTGTATTCATTGACGCCAAGGGAAGCCAGGCTTCCCCCAGAAATGTAACCCCCTCAGAAATATAACATCAAATTATTTATCTTTCGTCTCTCTGAGTTTCATAATTCTCCTTCAATTCGCAAGAGGCTGAATGTATCTCACAGGAGAAAGCTTCCGAGTGATCGAAACAGATTAGCCAATCAGCGTTGAGCTAAACTGAGCAAGCTCAACTGTGAATGGTGCTGGCGAAAAATAAAAAAATATTAAGTGTCAAGGGAAGCCAGCTTGGATTTGGCTTCTTTCCTATCAAATTCCTTTGACCATACGTCATTAACAGAAACAACTTGAATTGTTGCATCTCATTGTGTTGTCCTCCGGTGGCTAGGTAGCTAAAATTGACCCTTCCTATAATTAGCCATGGATTGAGATTTTTTTTAATTGTTTTTTTTTTATAATTATTGAACCTTTATAGGGATTTGGACTTGTGGTTTTACTTAATTCTCCATACTGGCCAATGATTATAATGGTGATTGTGATCCAACCTTTAATTCATACATTGTTGTGCCCCTGGCTTGAGAGGATGGAAGTTCAATATGTGCAGTAGCTAGATGGAGAAGGCTAGCCTAGGACAACAAAAAATACAAGCGTGTACTGTATGACAGAGTGATATACCGTTTCATCAACATGAAAGAGAGGATGACATTGGCGTTTCTCTACAAGTAGGGTGAGTCAACATGTTTTTCTACTTGCACAACGCACGCGCAAACAGAAATCAGAACCATGGACAGCCACATCATATTTAGCTGATGTTGATTGGATGAAATAGTTTTTTGGTATCTTTTAGTTGTCACTGTATTAGACTAAGCAGAGGTGATTTGATGATGTTGAAATGGTGCTGGAATAGTGGAAGCAGCTCCTGTTTTCTTTGCGACTTGTGGTAACTGTGGTTCTAAATCCAGTAGTTTAGTGGTCCAAAAATGTTGGAAACATTAACTTGCTTAACCATGCTGTAGGTAATGTAACTGACTGTTACATGAAATGTGTCGACTTCACCGGACATAGGTTGTTATCCGGTTTTGTTATAAAACAAAGGTGTGGTTGAATTTATTCTGCCACTGTCTTCTTATTGTCTCTGCCTTTAGGCATATATATATATAATATATATATATATATATATTATATATTATATATATATATATATAAATATATATATATATATATATAAAACTGTAGCAAGGCATATGAATTAACAGCAAACACTGCAATTAAACAATTACGGGGGCTTCCCCAGTGATCTTACCCATGCACTGCAACTGGTTAGATGTAAAATTGAGCAACTAAGATCTCCTCGGCATAACCTTAAATATGTGTGCCCGATTTGTTGAGTTATCTTAGATGAATTCTGACTATTTTGAGGAAGCGTATACCGGCTACAGCGTCTCAAGATGGATAAACAGTACTATTGCTGCTTTTCTCATTTCTCAAGCAAAAGTCTTTTTCAAGCGCACTCGTTTCTGTTTGACTAGGCGCCAGGCAAACCAAAGCATTCAGAAGCCTTAAGACACTTAGAAATAAGGTCAAAATGAATTACAGATTTCTTGATTTATCTTCAATTCATTCTTACTATTTTGAGGAAGTGGCTGGCTGTTGTTGCTACGGCGTCTCAAGAGGCAATGTAATATTTTTCAAGCAAATGTGTTTTAAGAGAGTATACGAGATACAAACGTTCGTGACACCGTGCTGAGTTGTGCTATAAACACACTTAACCTGATATGCGGGCGCCTTAACTGAGCAATATTATGAAACAACAAAACTTGGTCCAACACGACAGTGTACTTAATAATGGTTTGTGTGTCGTTAACTTACTTTCCAGACGCAAACATAGGAACTTACAGGGAAAGGGAAGCGACAGAGAGGAAGCCATTTTGAATGTACCATCTACTTTTGTTAACTTCTGTTCGTTAAACACCAGTTAAGATGTATCCCGCTAGACCACGTCTGGGTGAAGCACATCAAAGTGCTGATTTCCAGGCTACTGGTGACAAGAGGTTACAATGTAACACACATCTATGGAACGTTGAGCGAGAAATACCGCTCGTCAACTTCCGCATTGAGCACTTGCGTTCGAAATCGACCGCGCATTTGTAACACATTCGAATGGTATTTTATTTATAAAAAATACATGTAAAAAAAGACCATTAACTCGTTACACTCAACACACATTACGTAATTAATATTTCTATTTATTTGTCTTACCTTTACAGAATCAGCTTTTTTAGCCGAGGGTTCATGTGCTCTTCGTGAATAAACGAATTAAAGGCGCAGCTCTCTCAGCTTCCCTGGATACAGATTGTATTCGAGGCACTGCTGCCAGGCAGCCAGATGCAGCAGAGGGAAGGGTGAAGTGGGCGGACACATGGATCTTGATCGACAGGCCGTCGCTTGAACTGGGGAAAACATGAACAAAAGCAACACTGAATAAACAGATTGCACCACGGGTCCACAGACATCTGACACAATACCCGCTCTGTTAGGGAAACATTTGAGACTTACTGAATCTAAAATTAAACACAACTAGCTTGGACGAAAATGAAGGAAGAGATTGAACATTAAGGTAGAAATATTTATCAGCCAAGTAATAGGTAAATAAACTATTTTAACTCCGGGCCAGGCTACATAGCCTAAATATAGGACACCGACCTTTACAAAGTATCAAGAAATTCAACAGTTAACAAAATCAAACAATCTTGTTATTCTTTCAATACCTCAATAAACATACATATATCAAAACATAAGCAAAATGTGATGAAACTAGGCTGCATTCTGGGTCACTGTCCAACCAAACGGGTCTGACCAGATAGTATATTAGAAAATGACCACTGTGTAATTTGTAAATCCTCCAAAAATTGGGTTTTCATTAGTCTGTTCAGGACTGTATTTGCTTAAAAATGCATATTAAGCTATTCTTATTGTGTGAGTAGTGATTACACCCTCGCAACCCCCCAACATATGTCCCATCTTTGCCTGTCAGCACACAGAAAGGGCAATGACAGCAGAACCACGGACAAGGCTGAGGTGCGACAACAAAGGCGACACTAAAAGGCGCTACATGGTCAATCCGACTTCTGCATTTGCCATACAGCATTTACTGCGAAGCGGCCTCCGCTGAAGTCAGACCAAACATGCTTTTTGCGCTTCGCGGAGCAGCCCAGTTGTTGTGAAGGAAGTTGTCAAGGAAGTAAGTTTGTGTTTATACAGGACCTCCCGCCCACACCTACCGTCAACCAATCATTTCAATGCCGAGCTATACGGAGCCCTCCGCATTGTTACAAAATTTTAGAGGTGCAAGGCGATGCGGCATGGTGCTCAATTTGGCCTCTGCATGCCTCCGGAGGCTCCGCATTGTGTCACACTATCCATACGGCGCCCCCGACCACGTTTTCGTATCAAGCATAAATTGGCTGTAAAGCGAGAGACGGCTTGTGTGGGATGCTCCTGACAGCAATAAAGAACATTATTAACACCTTTTTTATTAGCATAAAGGCGTCCTCAAACTAGGTTAAGATTGCACCTAGCAGAACTCAACAAGGCGAAGCGAACGTCTGTGCCTCGCATATTCCATTAAAAAGGCCTTTGGTTGGAAAAACTAGAAAAAAGCGGCAATATTACTGTTTGTCCCTCTTGCAACACCATTCCAACAACACATAAAGAAACACTTCCTTAAAATGGTCAGAATGAATCTAAGATAAATCAATACATTTGCCATTCATTTTGATGTGTTTGCAGAGGAGGTCTTTAGTCTTGCAATTTTACATCTAACTATCTTTGGTGCAGTACTTCTCAAGTGAAAACATTTGCATGAAAACTAGTAATCTCTAGTTGAATGACAACAAACACTACATATTGCTGACCAATACCCGGCAAAGGGGTGTAGACTTTGGCTACTGAACTCCGACTTGCCTCAAGAAAAAAATAGTGCAGGAAAATCCGGAAAAAAACCCTGCTGAAGATCGAAAATATACACACAAACTGTTTCTACTGGGAAGCATACAGTAAGCTTAACGGTGCACATCCATAAAAGTGGCCCAGGAAATTTGACAGATTTGACACAAACGTCAGTTTGTGTATTCAATTGAATCATGCTGATTTGAAACAAAATATTGTGGCTATTCTGTTGTCTACTTATTTCATATGAGTCTTTAGACATTCTGCTAAAATCCCTCGACTACACAACATTACTGAACCTAATTGGTTATACAAGTATTGTCAGTGGCCATGAGGATAATATTTGAAATGGATCATAGAGAAAGAAAGACGTGAAGAAAGGGTTAGTGCTACCCGGAATCCTTGGGACATCCCTACCCTACCCTAACCATTACCTAACCTTAATGATTTCACATTTCTACTTCTATGGGGTGACGTCAGAGTTGTACGTCCCAAGGATGCCGGATTGCAAGGACCATGAAGAAAGTCTAGCGTTGTATGTACTGTATGACGATTGGTCTAAGGCAGTGGTTCCCAACCTTTTTCCGTTACTGTACCACCAACTGAATTTTGCTCTGCCTGGAGTACTCCTGAAGTACCCCCTCATTTGCATTTACCAGTAGGCCTATGCTCTCATGAATCTTCTCAAGTACCCACCCGTGGATACGCCAAGTCCTAGTGCCCCTGGTTGGGAACCACTGATCTAAGGCCAATCCCACCAAACGCTCGGACAACTTTTCAATTAAAAAAACAATCTGTGGGATATTGTCATTAAATAAAGTCTCATAATTCCTGAGATATATAAAAAAAAAAAACTGTGTGCAACTGCTAATACAGAACAAAAACACAAGGCACCTATTTAAAGACAATCTGAACTTGAGGTCAGAAGTGGCTCAACAATGGTTACAGTAGACCTAGGCCTAGTTTTACAACTTGTCTTTCATTTAAAAAAATGTCATTGTTATTATTATTAGACAGTTCCCATATTATAGTGCATTCGGAAAGTATTCAGACCCCCTTCACTTTTTCCACATTTTGTTACGTTACAGCCTCATTCTAAAATTGATGAGAAAAATGTGTATTTAATCCATCTACACACAATACCCGACAAAGCGAAAACAGCTCAGAGTCAGGATTATGTCGAGCATCATTGAAGGTCCCCAAGAACACATTGGCCTCCATCATTCTTAAATGGAAGAAGTTTGGAACCACCAAGACTCTTCCTAGAGCTGGCCGTCCGGCCAAAAAGAGCAATTGGGGAGAAGGGCCTTGGTCAGGGAGGTGACCATGAACCCGATGGTTACTCTGACAGAGCTCCAGAGTTTTTCTGTGGAGATGGGAGAACCCTACAGAAAGACAACCATCTCTGCAGCCCTCCACCAATCAGGCCTTTATGGTAGAGTGGCCAGACGGAAACCACTCCTCAGTAAAAGGCACATGACAGCCCACTCTGAGTTTGCCAAAAGGCACCTAAAGGACTCTCAGACTATGAGAAACAAGATTCTTGGTCTGATGAAACCAACATTGAACTCTTTGGCCTGAATGCCAAGGGTCATGTCTGGAGGAAACCTAGCGCCGCTCATCATCTGGCCAATACCATCCTTACGGTGAAGCGTGGTGGTGGCAGCATCATGCTGTGGGGATGTTTTTCAGCGGCACGGCAAGGAGACCAGTCAGGATCAAGGGTTAGATGAACGTAGCAAAGTACAGAGAGATCTTTGATGAAAACCTGCTCCAGAGCACTCAGGACCTCGGACTGGGGTGAAGGATCCCCTTCCAACAGAACATCGATCCTAAGCACACAGCCAAGACAACACAGGAGTGACTTCGGGACAAGTCTCTGAATGTCCTTGAGTGGCCCATCCAGATCCCAGACTTGCACCCGATCGAACATCTCTGGATAGACCTGAAAATAGCTATGCAGGGACACTCCCCATCCAACTTGACATAGCTTGAGAGGATCTGCAGAGAAGAATGGGAGAAACTTCCCAAACACAGGTGTGCCAAGCTTGTAGCGTCATACCCAAGAGACTTCAGGCTGTAATCGCTGCCAAAGGTGCTTCAACAAAGTACTGAGTAAAGGGTCTGAATACTTATGTAAATATGATATTTCAGTTTTAATTTTTTTATAAATGTGCAAAATGTAAAAAAAATCTGTTTTTGCTTTGTCATTATGGAGTATTGTGTGTAGATTGAGGGGGGGGGGGGACAATTGAATCCAGTTTAGAATAAGGCTGTAATGTAACAACATTTTGAAAAAGTGAAGGGGTCTGAATACTTTCCGAATGCACTGTATTCTTGTTACTAAGTATTGTTTTGAGTTTTTTCATTTGGAGACTTGAAAAAGACAGGGGACAGACATCTCAAGAGATTTTATCCTGCTAAATGTCTAATAAATAAACAACAAAAAAAGACGTCTGCCCCAAGTTGTCGACAGCGTTCCTGAAAAATATCAGTCTAACTGAATGGATGCCGGTTGGGAGCTGGCTGAACAAGTTTTCTAAGTCTTAGTATTTGCCTGACGTGGTTACTTTGCATTATTATTATGCGCTAGCTGCCTGTTTGCTTCAGACTCACTCATCATCCAACCTGCAGACTAGAAGAAGCGAGTAAGCATTTGCGCTACTCACACTACACAGCGTTTAAGACAGGATGTGCTATACCTCTCTTTTAGTACCACTTTAGTAGCCCAATGATTAGACTCTACGGAATGTCTGAATGGCACCAAACGGCCTGCTCACTCCTTATCGGGTTTGAAACATTCGTGAAAATGTGACAGTTTTGAGCAGGAACTAAGCCTATTTGAGGTAGACAACGTTGAATAGATAATGTTTTGAGGAGCCCAACTTCATTGTTCTCATATATTCTGTCTATACCTGTATTGGACTAAGAGAACAAATTAAGAGCAACCACACCAGCCCTGAAATGAGGGCAAGCCATTTAGTTATGAGTTACCAATTTGTTTTCTGTCTCCATCGAGTGGCATGATAACAACTTCATGTACATTCTTCAACTCAGACACTGTTAGCCTAAACACCTCAGAACAGGGGAAGGACAAACAGTTACCCGAGCTGGACAGAGGTATTGGTTTGTATTTGATGTACTTTCTAATGATAGGTCGGTGATAATAAATACAATTACAATATATACCTATTAATTTATCAATTTTCCATCAGTCCACTCATCCATCTGTCCATCCACCCACCCATGTATTTATCGGTGTGTGTTCTTTTGCCAAGGATTTTTTTTCTCGTTTCGTGAGGTAACTGTCTCCAACCTAAATCCTGTCAGGATAGGTTGTGCGTGCTTTTGTTCCAGTCAAGAAGTATTAACACACCAGCTAATTAAGGGGTTGATGATTAGTCGATTTGTTTAATCAGGTGTGTTAGTACTTGGTTGTAACAAAAACCTGCACACCTTGTTATTGTTCCCCAGGTTCAGGCTGAAGAACAATTAACTAACACCACCACATGTCATTGTCAACACATACTGGTACTGCTTGTACCTCGGTTAGCCAGTAGGGGGAGAAACAGGTCCATAAGATAATAAAATGTAGAAATATATTTGACCCAATTTTCTCTTCCTAAAGACTATTGTGATCTTTGTTTCTCATTACAATGCAGCCAATACATAAAGGTTTCCCCATAAGCACACATCTGGGATTTGGGTTGGGTTGGCGGATGTTTGCTGTATCATCTTGGACGTAAAATGCAAAACTGAGTAAGAACATCAAGTTGGTCCCGGTGGTCCCCAATTGACAATCTATCCTTCCATCATCTATATTATTAAGCAACTTTCTATCGAGCACACCTGGCTTTGTGCCCTTTTTTGCTATTTATTTTATGTTAAACAGCAGAAATATAAAGACATTATTGAAATATCTTCTTTTCTTATGCAATGACTGAATAGTCTATCTATGATATACTGTACCTGAAGCATATTCTTTACATACAGATAGTATCTGTAGCATTTGCATGCTCATTTCACAGTTGTTCAGGCTTGCCTGAGATCCGGTGCATTTGGGGAATCATCCTTTGGGAAAGTGGGAAGCTTTTTCTAAGGAATAACAGAGGATCCGAGAGTGAGATTGTGTTTCCCGGGGCTAAAGTCAGTGGGAGCACACGCTTGTTTGTGCATTAAAAATGCATGCCTTTCAGGAAAAAGGAAGACATAATAGATAGAGAAGCAGCAGAAAGAACAAAAAAGCCTCAGAGACAAGAGAGATCAGTAGGAGTAGGGAAGAGAGAGTGTGTAAAACAAACACCTTAGTAAACTGACAAACTTGACCTCAAACAGCAGAGAAGTGGGTCAGTGTGAGATGTCACCACTATGCAGAGCAAGCAGATGCCTTCTGTGGGAAGAGGAAGAGTTAAAGAGAGTTTCATGCCAAGGCAGGTCCTTAAAAAGACCCCTCCCAGCACATCACATACTGTACATAGCTACTTTAGAAACCGGTTATTATTCTAGTTTTTGAATATGTTTTCCATCTGTACCATACAGATCAGTCTATGAACTTTCATTCTATTGAACCATCATCAAGCAAGCCCTTGACCTGTCTAAGTGCTGTATTGGAAGATGTGCACTCCTGTGGGTCCCTATAGAGAAACCCTGCTTTAAGAATTCCACCATTCATGCATTATGGTATGATCAAGCCAAGATTGGACTCTTCATCATGGACTGTTATGTGAGAAGTTGAAACAGGTCACAATTAAGGAAATTGTTCCCTTTGAATTACAAGTATCAAACTAAGAAGCCAGGTTATACAGTTTGACCTGCAGCTCTTCATGGGAAATGTATGGCCCTACGTGATAGATAGGATATTCCTTTTGAACAAGGAACTAGGGTTGCTAATCCTCCCGGTTTGGCTTGGAGTCTTCCAGAATTGGCTTTAAATGGGCAATCTGCAGTTCAAACAACAACAAAACAGTCAACCTGCCACTGTTGTAACAGGTTGAATGTACCAATATTTTGAGTCACTATTCACATCATAAACAAGTACAACGGTCACCGTGGGGGAAAACAACTTTCCATTAAACATAGCTTAGATTTACATAGTGTCACGTCCTGACCAGTAAAAGGGGTTATTTGTTATTGTAGTTTGGTCAGGACGTGGCAGGGGGTGTTTGTTTTATGTGGTTCGGGCTATGTATTTAGGTAGAGGGGTGTTTGGTTTATGTGGTCCGGGGTTTGTTAGTCTATGTTAGTGTATTTCTATGTTCTGTCTAGTCTATTGTAGTTCTATGTTTAGTTAATTGGGGTTGGACCTTCAATTGGAGGCAGCTGGTTATCGTTGCCTCTGATTGAGGGTCCTATAATTAGGAGTTTGTTTGTCATGGGATTTTGTGGGAGATTGTTGCTGTGTATACCTTTGTGCCTTACCGGCCTGTTCTTTGTCATCATTTTTTTATTTTTTTTGGTATACGTGTTTATTTTGGTTTTCCTTCTTTGTCCGTTAAGAAAAGAAGATGAGTATACATTTTCCCGCTGCGTCTTGGTCTAAACCCTACGACACCCGTGACACATAGTTATTTGTTTAGAAGTAATAACTATTTAGGGGTTCTCAGGTTTACAATGTTTTGATTATTGCTTCAAAAGTCACTAAGCTTATATTTGGTTGTGATAGTTACAAAATATCTATTTTGGATGCAGCAGTTGATAGCTAGAACGCTAACGCTCATTGACATGGGCACGAAGAAAAGCTAGCCAAAGAGCCATGTTACTGGTTGAAGTTTAAGTGTTTTTTAAAGTATAATGCAGTTGATTTGCGACGGTGACACATTATATTAAGAAAGACATTCATACGAG
The DNA here is from genome assembly GCF_901001165.1 of Salmo trutta. NCBI lineage: Eukaryota > Metazoa > Chordata > Actinopteri > Salmoniformes > Salmonidae > Salmo > Salmo trutta. The sequence continues at coordinate 12,483,295 of NC_042991.1, forward strand.
CCTTAAAATAAAAATATATTGAAAAAGTAGTGTGAAATGAATATGTAAATGGATGTTTTTTTTACTGGTGGTCTATGATAACTGTGTTTTCCCCCATGTGGGGATATGGTAAATGATGCGCGGACCTTTGCATAATGTGTGAGACTTTGGTTTGTGGGCTCACTTAACGAATCAATAGCCCTAAATGCAACAAAATGATGTGTTTGGTGACAATTCACTCACAAGTGGTCCAGTGTGGATCAGTTGGTAGAGCATGGCACTTGCAATACCAGGGTTGGGAGTTTGATTCCCAGAAGGGACCAGCATGAATGAAAATGTATGCACTCATTACTGTAAATCGCACTGGAAAATAACATCTGCTGAATGACTAAAATGGAAATGTGGTCATGATTGACATTACTGGGCCACGTTTATAGACATTGCCATACAAGGATGTGAGGTTGAATATTTATGGTTAACCAATGAAGAGACATGTTTGGTGTTAAGTATCTCCACATGCGGTCAGGTTGAGACTTCTTCTTATTAGCAAGTTTTTTTTTTACTTTGAATTTCCAGAACCAAGTTATGAAGTATTGGTTTGCTTCTGTCTATTCGGTAACAATTCCATACAATGAATCAAAAGAACTTGTTCTGCCTCAATTCATTAAGTCTTTTTTAAAAAAAAATTTACCCAGAACTCTCACTGATATTTTTCTCACAGACACAGCCAGAATATTTCACAATACAGACCTCAGAAATGAGTTACATATATTCCCTGTTTTATTAAGCATAGAGCCGTAATGCCAAATCAGTAGCAGACAGAATGGAATTTGTCAATGGTCCTTTCCAGAAACAACCCCTAGCCACGCCCTGTTGGCTGTTGTGTACATCTGAACAAATTTGATAGAAGGAAAATGTTGAAAACAGACCTAGAGGGCCTCGGACAATATTGCCTATACCTATCAAATAATTGAAGATCTACACAAGTCTCCTCAAGCATTTCATTAGCTGAATCAGGTGAGTTATTGCTGGGAAAAGGCTCAAATGTGAACCCCTATGGGTCCCTAGGACTAGGTTTATGAACCTGGCTCCAGGTAGTGGATTTGGGGTTGATTTGTGATTGGGTGTAAGTGATGAGACTTTGACATGGGGCCAACTTTCAGATTAGGATCCTTGGAATGATATACTCTCTGATGAGATGCTGTTTGTGCCCCAAATGGCACCCTATTCCCTATAGAGTGCACTACTTTTAGTGTACTACTTTTTACCAAGGCCCATACTGACCCTTCTGAACTGTCTATAATGTTGTACCCTCACTGAACGTGACCCAGACAAGCCCTTAAAACAAATTAGAAACAGGACAGGGGAACCTTGTCAACAACTATTCCCTCCCCACTCTTCCCCAACACACCCACACGCCACTACCTTTTCCAGCCCGCTCTGCTCTGTTTATCTCACTCTCCCAGACCTATCCTAGCCTGCCGACAAGAGTTCAGAGAGGGGCAGGGCTGAACGGTGTAGTCAGGTGAATGATGCGTAAATGGCCACCTTCTGAGATTGAGGCCCAGGTCACCTATCAGCCCCACAGACAGACAGGACCCCCAAAGCCCCGTAGGCCGTTAGGTTGTCCCGACAGTTGCCCGTGCCACCGCTGCCGCCACCCAGCTCTCAGACTCAGACAGACGGGTACATTAACAAACACCAACCAGGCCAAGGACAATGGGGGCAAAGGGAAGGGGCTGTGGTTGGCTCTTGCCAGGTGCTGGGTACTTAATGATTCATCAAGGTCCAATTAAGCAGGCTGCCTTGGTCATTGAGTGGATTAATTATTAATGATGAGAGTGTGGTGGAAGGAGAGGGCCTATGCACCAGATGACCGTCTCACTGTCCCTGTGACGCCGTATGACCTCTGTCGTTATTCCAAAATGGATCCCATCTTGCTGCAATTTATTAGGGTAATGAAATAAAATGATTTGTTTTCAGCATGAAATAAAATGTACACAGTTTACAGCATGTATGAAAGGTGCAGTGAAATGCTTGTGTGCTAGATCCCTCAACATCGCAGTACAATAATCAATATCAATAATAAAAAGTCAAATAAAAAATATTAAGTAATTAGAAGGTAGTTTGCAAAGTAATAAACGGATATGTACACAGTAGGATATACAGTATAGATTATGAATGTGCTATGTCAAGTCTGATTGTACTTAGAAATGTAAAGCGAATAGTGACTTGGCCGCACAGTTAACTAAATAGTATATAATAGAACAGCAGCATTGACTGTGTGTGTGTTTGTGTGAGTATGCGTGTGTGTGTGTGTGTGTGCATATTTGTGTGTGTGTTTGTGTATGTGTGTGCTTTTGTGTAAGGTTTGGATGTGTGGAGAGTCATTGGTGCAGATAGTCTTTAAGGTGCAAATAGTTTTTACGGTGCAGGTCTGCGCAGGTAGACTGCTTAGCTGTTCAGCAGTCTGATGGCCTGGTGGTAGAAGCCGTCTCGGGGGCCTGTTGGTCCGTAGTTCATGTGACTGGAGTCCTTGTCAATCTTCCGGACCTTCCTCAGACACCGCCTGGCATAAATGTCCTGGAGGGCAGGGAGCTCGACCCCAGTGATGTATTAGGCGGTCCACACCACCCTCTGTAGAGTCTTGCAGTTGAGGGCCGTGCAGTTGCCATACCAGTTGTTGATATAGCCGGTCAAGATGCTCTCGATGGTGCAGCTGTAGAATTTCTTGAGGATCAATTTCTTCAGTTGCCTGTGGTTGGAGATGCGCTGTTGCGCATTCTTCACTACAGTGTTGGTGTGATTGGTCCATGTCAGATCCTCCTACATGTACATGCTGAGGAACATGAAGATTTTGACCCTCCACTTCAGCCCCGTCGATGCAGATGGAGGCATGCTCACCCCCGTTTTCTGTAGTCCACGATCAGCTACTTATTTTTGCTGACGTTGTGTTTTCCTGGCATCACTCTGCCAGGGCTCTAACCTCTTCCCGGTAGGCTGTCTTGTCGCCGTCGACGATAAGGCCCACCACCGTCGTTTCGTTGGCCAACTTAATGATGGTGTTGGAGTCATGCATGGCCACAGATTCGTGATTGTACAGGGAGTACAGGAGGGGGCTAAACACACGCCCCTGGGGGGATCCCATGTTGACAGTCAGCGTGGCAGAGATGTTGTTGCCTACCCCCACGCCTGTGGTCTGCCCTTCAGGAAGTCCAGGATCCAGTTGCAGAGGGAAGTATTCATACTCAGGCCTCCAAGCTTAATGATGAGCTTGGAAGGGACTATGGTGTTGGAAGCTGATCTGTAGTCAGTGAACAGCATTCTCACATAGGTATATCTCTTGTCCAGGTGGGATATGGCAGTGTGCAATGCAATGGCGATTGCGTCATCTGTGGATCTGTTGGGTTGGTATGCAAATTGTAATGGGTCCAGGGTGAGGTGGAGTTTAATCAGCCTCTCAAAGCACTAAGCTAAGGACCCTGGGACTAAACACCTCCCTCTGCAACTGAATCCTGGATTTCCTGATGGGCCGTCCCCAGGTGGTAAGGGTAGACAACAACACATCTGCCACGCAACTTCATTAAATAGTACCCACAAAACACCAGTCTCAACATCAACAGTGAAGAGGCGACTCCGGGATGCTGGCCTTCTAGGCAGAGTTGCAAAGAAAAACCCATATCTCAGACTGGCCAATAAAAATAAAAGATTTTTATTATTTATAAGGCAAAAGAACACAGACACTGGACAGAGGAACTCTGCCTAGAAGGCCAGCATCCCGGAGTCGCCTCTTCACTGCTGACGTTGAGACTGGTGTTTCTCAAACTAGACACTCTAATGTACTTGTCCTCTTGCTCAGTTGTGCACCGGGGCCTCCCACTCTTTCTATTCTGGTTAGAGCCAGCTTGCGCTGTTCTGTGAAAGGGGTAGTACACAGCATTGTACAAGATCTTCAGTTTCTTGGCAATTTCTCGCATAGAATAGCCTTCATTTCTCAGAACAACAATAGACTGACGAGTTTCAGAAGAAAGTTCTTTGTTTCTGGCCATTTTGAGCCTTTCATCGAACCCACAAATTCTGATGCTCCAGACTAGTCTAAAGAAGGCCAGTTTTATTGCTTCTTTAATCAGGACAACAGTTTTCAGCTGTGCTAACATAATTGCAAAAGGCTTTTCTAATGATCAATTAGCCTTTTAAAATGATAAACTTGGATTAGCTAACACAACGTGCCATTGGAACACAGGAGTGATGGTTGCTGATAATGGGCCTCTGTACACCTATGTAAATATTCCATTAAAATTCAACCGTTTCCAGCTACAATAGTCATTTACAATATTAACAATGTCTACACTGTATTTTATTTTAATGGACAAAAAAACATGCTTTTCTTTCAAAAACAAGGACATTTCTAAGTGACCCCAAACTTTTGAACGGTAGCGTATTTACTAGGCGGTGTCAGAGGAAGGCCCAAAAAATTGTCAATGACTCCAGTCACCTAAGCCATAGACTGTTCTCTCTGCTACCGCACGGCAAGCGGTACCGGAGCACCAAGTCTAGGTCCAAAAGGCTCCTTAACAGCTTCTACCACCAAGCCATAAAACTGCTGAAAAATGTATCAAATGGCCACCCGGACTATATTACATTGACCCCCCCCCCCCCCTCACTTTACCCCTACCTACATGTACAAATGACCTCTAACCTGTACCCCCGCACACTAACTTGGTACCGGTACCCCCTGAATATAGCCTCATTATTGTTATTTAATTGTTACTTTTTTATTTAGTACATATTTTCTTGACTCTATTTTTTTAAACTGCATTGTTGGTTAAGGGCTTGTAAGTAAGTATTTCACAGTAAGGATACACCTGTTGTATTCGGCGCATGTGACAAATTACATTTGATTTGATGACATGGAGGGCGATAGTCATTTAGGCAGGTTACCTTTGCTTGCTTGGGTACAGGGACAATGGTGGACATCTTGAAGCATGAGGGGATTACAGACTAGGACAGGGAGGTTGAATATGTCCGTATGTGATGGTGGGTATGGTCTTTTGTATCCCATTGGCCATTCTCTATAGTCTGATATGTGATCACGCTCTATCAGTATTACTATGTGTCATCACGAAATAAAGATATCAACCCTCTGAATATCGTTATTGTCATATCCGTCTCTTTATGTAATACTCTCTCCAGATTACGCGTGTCATGGCATTACCGACTGCTTTTCTATTTACCCGAAGCCATTTGTGTGATCTTACCTGTTGGCAAGATGCTATACATAAGAGTTGCCCTTTTGCCTCCTTGTCCTATTGTGTTTGATACAGTAAAAACAAATTGCCAAGGTTTCCATTTTAAAAGCTATTATTTATGAGCACTGTACAGTATATTCAGGGCTTATTACTGGAATCAGGCTGACGAGGTGGAAAGGCTGTTTGGTGAGAGTAGTCAGTCCATCAACCTCGCAGCAAAATAACTTAAAAATAATGTTAATGCTGCTTGGACAGTGTTTGTGATTCTGTGGGAGGAAACAGACACATAGAAAATGCAGAAAAACACAGCTCATAAGTTCACACTCGAATGTGCAGCTACTAAACCACAGAGAAAAGCTGTCAGTCTAACAAATAAACTGTTGGTCATAAAACAACATCAGCAAACTGAAGAAAAAACGTTAGTCATAGTCATATCATTTTCCAAATGATGTATTTTTAGCCTGGATGGATTGGCTGTAATAGCAACAGGGCTGAGCTATAACTGGTATAAACGGGTGTTATGCTAGTGAAAGAGGTGAGGCATGTTTTATTGACGTGGCGAAGGTCTGAAATCTCACAGAGTGACTGCGCTTGTGTTATGTATGCTCAACAACACAAGCAGGGCACAAGGATGATTGGCAAGTGAGAAAGATTTCTCTTAAACAGATATATTCAATTCATTTTGATGCGTGTGCTTATCCTTTTTGGAGGATAGTACACAGAGCTGCCATTGTGCATAGTTTTCTTTCACAATGGAAGTTTATTTAGCCATTATTTAATATAGACATGTTTCCCATGAGAAATGCAGTTGCAGTGAAATCTGTTGACAAAATGAAAAGATTGATTTTTTTTTTTAAATTATTTGCGATTTCCTCTGTAGATGTATTTTTTTCTCTATCGATATTTCATGTGAAGTAGCCTAAAATTATTTAATTTGAAGTTCCTCCCAAATGTATTTTAAGACTTTAGAAAAAAAACTTTAGATGTCAGGAATTTGTGTCTGCTATGCAAATCAGGTACTTTCTTACATCCTGTATACTGACTAGACAGCTACTTGTAAAAACTGAGACTACAAGCTCTAGTTACACACACACACACAGTGTATTCACCGAGCTTGTCTCTTCCACGTCAGCAAAGTGTGAACTCGTGTGACACATATCTTACCCTGGCATGTCTTAGAAGTACAGGAAACAGACCCTGTTAACTGTTCTGACTATTATATTACTCCATATTATATTACTCTATTAAATTGTTTTTGTATAAAAAAAACATTAGCAAATTTCTTTTTTGTATTTGCAACAGACTATATAGAGCCACAGTATACAGCACCATCAGACACCTACATCCTGTGTCTGTTTGAATTTGAATATAGCAGTCTGTTTTCATAACACCTTTCATGGCCCTATACATATATCAAGGTAAAAAAATAAATTGATTGATATACAAAGCTGTAATAGGACTACCTGGCCCGATGACTCCTTGCTGTCCCCAGTCCACCTGGTCATGCTGCTGCTCCAGTTTCAACTGTTTTGCCTGTGGCTATGGAACACTGACCTGTTCACTGGACGTGCTACCTTGTCCCGGACCTGCTGTTTTGGACTCTCTCTCTACCGCACCTGCTGTCTCTAACTCTGAATGATTGGCTATGAAAAGCCAACACATTTACTCCTGAGGTGCTGACCTGTTGCACCCTCTACAACCACTGTGATTATTATTATCTGACCCTGCTGGTCATCTATGAACGTTTGAAGATCTTAACATGTACTGTTATAATCTCCACCCGGCACAGCCAGAAGAGGACTGGCCACCCCTCATAGCCTGGTTCATCTCTAGGTTTCTTCCTAAGATCCGGCCTTTCTAGGGAGTTTTTCCTAGCCACCGTGCTTCTACATCTACATAGCTTGCTATTTGGGGTTTTAGGCTGGGTTTCTGTACAGCACTTTGTGACATCGACTGATGTAAAAAGGGCTTTATAAATAAATGTGATTGATTGATAATAACTTGGTCTAGTTTAGACTACATGTGGAAACATCTATGCTGGGATTTCTTCAATGGTAGTCACCACTTTGTGTGCATTTGCCTTTGATGAACTAAATCAAATCAAATTGTATTGGTCACATACACATATTTAGCAGATGTTTTTGCAGGTGTCGCTACTCCCGCATGTCAAATAGCAACCATGTTCATACACACAGAGCATCACAAGAGAAACCATTCAATGGGTTAAGAATGGTAAGAATTCCTGCAACTTTATGGCCCACATCTCTCATGTTTCTGCGCAATCTCTCCACCTCATGCACTTTTCATCCGTGACTGTGTCAACCAAAATGAATGCCCAAGAACAGCTAGACGTGACTTTTATGCATGTTTTGGGCCGCGAATAACGACGTTCCAAACCACAAGCTTACCGGATGCTCTTTCTATTGAGACAGCTCCTAAACACACTTTCATCTGCATGTTCAGATTCTTTTAACATCAAACGCAGTTTTTCTATGTCACAACACTAAAACCCCACATAATATAGGCTATGCGTGCAAACTAAAAAAACCTGACAGTGTATTAGTGGAATAAAGCTTTTATTATGCTATTTTTTTGTGTCAATACTTTGAAGTGCCTATGCACTCTCCCTCTTTGTTTGTTCCCCTTATAGTGTGAAAATCATGTCTCACCACGTCTCAAATCTGGACAGACTTCAATAATGATACTGAAATGTCACATTTTACTTCAAATGTTTATTTAAAAATGTACAGAAACAGTATAAATAATATTAATCGAGATGAAATGTTTCAATAAAAAGAACAAGCCTTTGCTTTTTACAAACTTTTAAAAAGGTCTGCAACAGGATGAAAAATACTAAATGTATATAAAAAGGTTATAGGAAGATTATATCTTCATGTTGCAAAACACAACACCAAAAACATGACGAACACTAAAAATGTTTGTTTTCAAAATAAAATATTAAACTGTAAGAGCATGCTGTTGATCTATGTATCATCTACAGTGAAATCACCTATGTTTCTAGAGACAAACACAATATATGTATAATATGTATTGCAGCGTATCACATTTTGCACAATTTCTTTAACGAATACTGTTTGTCCAAAGGAAAACACAATTTTTCCATTCATAGAAAATCTGTTTCTCACTCCAACATTAGCACCAGAGCAGTCAAGTTTCAAACTTTTCTTTCACATGGACACAAATAAATGCTGAATTTGGCAAACATTGACAATTGGTTCATTCCTACAACTACGTGGTGCCTTTTCTGTCACCCAGAATTCAGTATATTACTTCTTATTCAGTGTAAAATGTGAATTCTAAAAGGCTTTAAATATAAAGTCAGGTGTCCTTTACCTTAACACAAAAATATGGATATTGAAAGGGAATTCTATGCATTTTGAACACTTTTCTTCAGTAGATGTAGGCATTTTTTGTCCCCGGTTGTTATTCATCAACTTCCATGAGAAATATTAGCCATAAAATACACTATTTAAAATATGTTTTCATTATTTTATACTCCTAGTTAAATTATCTCGCATCAATAACGTTTTTTTCATGATTACTTTATTTATTATCATTTTCTTTATTTCTGTATGTCCCTGATTTCACTTTCCATCCTGTTAGTTTGTCCTAATTCTCCACTTAAGAAAACAACCCCTTCCTACAATGACACCATATTTAGGAAGAGTCATCATTTCTTTGGTGGGGAAACAATGGTGCATGGCTAAATAAATATTAATAGTCTGCATGTGCCACTCATACATTTCCACCCTGTTAGGCTAAATTAGAGGAAATCAAAACATTTACAAATGTTAAAATATGTTTAAGAGAATTTAAAATCCTGTTCAAGTGTTCACCATTATGCTAGCTCAATCTTGCTCACTCCCAGCGCTATGGCTAATATAGGCTCCACATTTCCACCCTGTTATGTTCCACCCTGTTATGATTATGCACCTGAAAAAATGTAAGTGCCTGAGCTTGACCAATATGTTTCCCTTTTTCTGATAGTACACTAAAAATATAATACAAAAGTTATGAGGTCCAAAGGATACCGCATAGCAGGAATGACCAAATTTCTTCAACCGGAGACGAACAGCAAAAAATGAGGCAGAAATTAACTTAAAGCTGGGTTGAAGTCCTGCTTGACACATTTCAATCATTTACATTCCAGTCAGTTTCTGGGATGGCTGGAATACGTTGTCTCCCATTGCTCTTGCTATGTTTGGGGCTCCACCTGGCTCTATGCTGAGTCTGTTTAATATTCCAGAGTACCTGCAAGTCACCAGTCCAGGGTTCCTTCAGCAGTCATATCTGCATACCCCTCTGGCTCCCATATCAAACTCCTACCCTTTCTCTGCCATTCTTCGCCACATCCAGTATGGCGGCCGCCACTTCTGACGAGTTCTTGGAGTTGTGCATCTTGTGCTGGCTGCTGTCGGTGGAACGTGCCTGCAGGGTGGCCCGCCCCCGGAGGTATTTCAGGCCGCAACGCAGCTCCTTGCGAATGTTGTCGCTGGAGAGCACGTAGAGGATGGGGTTGATAGCGCTGTTTAAGGTGGACAGGCCCAAAGAGATAGTGTAAGGGGTGTAGATGCTTTCCTCGAAGTTGCATGTCTTCTGCAGCTTAGGGATGTGGAAGGTGACCGCGCGAAGCAGCAGGATGATGTGGTACGGCGCAAAGCACACCAGGAAGAGGATAACCACGGCAATCGCCAAGTAGCGCACCCGCTCCTTCTGGCACGGCTGCAGCCCCGTGCTGGCCTGCACGCTGGCCAGGATGGCACGGTTGGTGACCACCAGCACGACCAGCGGGGCCAAGAAGCCAATGACGAAGCGTGCGTAGTTGAAACCCGTCACGGTGAGCGTGCTCTGGCCCGGCTCGAAGCATTTCTTCTCTACCGTGTTGCCCTCCATCATGGTAAAAACTGGCACGTGGCCCATGAACACCACCAAGACGATTACCATGGTAACCGCAACTGCCAGCCTCTGCTGGCGAAGGCCGCGCGACTCCACGGCGTAGACCACGGCCACATATCGGTCGCTGGAGATGCAGCACAGCAGGAAGATGCTGATGTACATGTTGTTGAAGAAGAAGTAGCCCGTCACCTTGCAAGCCATGGAGCTCCAGCGCCACTGGTGGCCCATGTTCGCGTAGTCGGCCCACATGGGCAGGGTGCAGAGGTAGATGAGGTCGCACACGGACAGGCTCAACAGATAGATGCCCAGGACGTTTTTGCGGCGCACCTGGAGGAAGGTCAGGTAGACAGTAACGATATTGGCGGGCAGCCCGATAATCAGTACCACACTGTAAAGCACAACCAGGGGCACGCGGTCATCAAAGTAGGTCAGGTTGCAGTTGGTGGCCCCAACGCTGATCTGAGTCACGGTCGTCTCATGCATAGTGTCTGGAGGGTAGAGAGAGAGAGGGAAAGAGAGAAAAAGCAAAGTCACATTTCCGATTTTGGTATGCAGGTTGTGTGATATATAAAACCTTTGAATGTATGCAAACACAAATGAGGAAATCACAAGATTAACTCTAAATCACTCTATTTGCAGAGCATTTTTCCGCAGATGTTTACATGTCATTCATATTGGTTGGATATCTCTGGAACAAATCATGCTTGAAGATGGCCTATTGGCCTAGTAAGCAAACTAACAAGGGCTTTTTAATTTTGATCGCAAAAGGCGTTTTTCTGGCTTGCTTCACAGCTTTGTGTTTTACAAAATTCTAGACCTACAGTAGGCCCCTAATATGTAAGCCACATCCATTCATTCTCGTGGTTTGTCTACTCTACAGCCACTGTAGTCTAATGTGATAGACTTTACCTTACTTACACACACATACAGAGACAGAAACATAATTACTCTGTATTCACAGAAAAACCCTTAGGGGCCACTAAAGGAAGAATGAGTGAGTGAGTTGCTCGAAGGACACAAGCTGAGTTATGTGCATAGTGAGTCACACATACATGACTATGTGCGACTGTCCAAAAGCGGCAACATGGTTTAAAGTCAGCCCTCGGCTTTATGGAAATGTACATCTGATTTGTCAAGGCCCTTAGCATGTTGAGTCATTTGCATGTTAAAGTGCTTCTTTGCTGAGAATCAATTAGCAAGCAACCAAAAACCACACAATGGACAAGTAATACCACAACTCCCAGTTGGTGCATCTCAACTGAAAACTACTTTCTGTTGACTAACCATGACGACTCATCTAGTCATCAACCTTGATGGTCATTGTTAGACCCATTTTGGTACATAAAGAAAATGTACAGTATAAAATATTTGGGTTGATTTGTTATTGAATATAGAATTGTATGACAACTGTTTATTGTATGTACAGAAACCCAACTATATGACTATTGCGACACCTAATGGCTTGTTGGACAGCATAAAGGGATTATGGGTAAAGATGGCCTCAGTATAATTGGAAGAAGTGTAGGAGACCTGTATGGAAGATGCCAAAGAGAAACAGCTTTCAACCATGTAAACCATTTAATTTATCTTGCATTCTTTTTTTTTTACATTCATGGGTTTAACTTTTTTTGACATCATTACCATCTTGGAACCTGTTAGAACCCCCGGACTATATTGTTTGTTTTTCCATTTATCAGCCTGGAACTGTGTGACAACCCAGACAATTCTTTGTGAGTAATGAATATAATTTACCTGCAACAACTCTGAAGTCTCTCAATGGGAAAACACCTGTAAAGGTGCCTATAGATATGTGTGTCGGAGTTGAGAGATGTGGCTTTCCCTATTGTTTTGTTTTGATATTGAGCTATCTGATATAAATGCTCTAAGACTTCTAGGTGGTATTGGTATGTTTTCATTGGTTGGCTTTAAACTAGGCTACACGTGCACGAGAGGTAGGTTACAGTACGCTATTTTGTGAACTATTCTGTGACCCCTTTTAGATAAACTAAACTAAACTAAAAGGGGTCCCAGTCTAAGTTGGATGATGTGGCGGTCATGACATTTTGTCACCAGGTGATTGTCAAGCAATTAACTGCCGGTCTCATGATAATTGACCGTTAATTAACATAAACACATTTAACATCTCCTGGCTTCCACACATATCCTACAAGCCACTGATGTAGACCTTTGGAATATCTACATTTTAAAAAGTCTAATAAATCCATGTAATATAGCCTGCACCATCATAATAAATCCATTGTTTATTTTAGACAGGTCTAAAGAAACATGATATGAAGAAAATGTAGTCTATTTCAGAAGAAAAGAATAGCATACTCTGAGTTGTCCTTATGTTAGGCCCTTATCTGGCTGTGGGCTATGCTAATTAATTTAGCAGACAAGATTTTCTGAGAATTATTATTATTATTATTATTATTATTATTATTATTATTATTATTATTATTATTATTATTATTATTATTATTATTATTATTATTATTATTATTATTATGCACCCGGGTGGCGCAGTGGTCTAAGGCATTGCATCTCAGTGCAAGAGGCATTACTGCAGTCCCTGGTTCAAATCCAGGCTGCATCACATCTGGCCGTGATTGGGAGTCCCATAGGGCGGTGCACAATTGGCCAGGGTAGGCCGTCATTGTAAATAAGAATTTGTTCTTAACTGACTTGCCTAGTTAAATAAAGGTAAGAGATATTATTAAAAATACAATTGAAGATAGCTGAATTAAATAGAAAGGATATTTTCTCCAAACGATTTCTGAGGGAGTGTGCACATGTGGCTATTCTGTGTTGAGCGGTTAACAAAAAAACTGGTCCTCCTAAATGCTTAATTTAGAGTTATTAATGTGACTTTAGTTGTTCTACAAACATTGGGATATATGTTTTAATTTTTTATTCGTTTTAATGCTTCATGATGCGACTAATGATTTGAAAAACGTTGCATGAAAGGCATGAGCTCTGATTTGTTTCTTGCACAGGCTGCACACACTTCATCAGTCTCTCATTCACAATTTGACAAGCACTTGATAATGCCTCAAATTTCCCAGCGCCATCCCCCTTGTGTGGCCATAATGCCCCAAAAAGATCCATGCCTTTTGCGGCCAGTGGTCATTGTACCCATGAGCTGAATATAATAATTATAATTCCCTTCTCCCAGCTGTGTGCTCCGAAGCACCACTCACTCACATGGCTCTCTCAGATACCTCAATTCTTATTAGCCAATGCCTGTCACGTGATCGGGTTCTTCTTCTGACAGGCATCTCAGCTCCAAAGTAACAAGATGAGTAGGCCTAATGAACAGCAAAAGCACTAGCCTATGTCAATCTACTATCCCCCATAGTACAAAAGTTGACCTATTCTATTGGTCAACTTGTCCTTCTGTGCGAGAAAGATCAGAACGTTTAGCTTAAAATGTTGATAAACTATTAGGCTATTTCTTCACGTTGTATGCACTGCAATGCACACGCGGCAGTAGGCTATTAGCGCGAATGTTCCAAAATGCAATAAATTATCAGGAAAACACCATTCTCAAAAGTGACCGCAAATGCGATTATGCATGTAATGCTTTATTATAAAGGTACATTTTTATGGTGAAAATGATCTTCCCCAAACTTGAAACTCACACTGCCAATGTATGCCAGTTAGGCTCTCCACTGTTTGTAAAGTGGATTAATGTGCTTAATTTTATGAAGTTATTTGGCCACTTTATCAAAACATATAGGCCATGGGCTAGGCTACATGAGGTGTGGGACTATGATTTGAAAAAGTGAGGAAACAAATGCATGTGCTGTTTCTTGCCTTACTGGACACAAGCTGGGCATCATTCACAAGTGATAATATATAATTCACAAGCTAATATTGTCACCCATCACACTATTCTTGATTTAATCTTGTGATATTTCAGTCTCTACATATACTAAATAATATATGTGTGAAATTAGTTTTGATTTAGAATGGACCATTATCATGCATCAACACTCTGTGGCACCAACACTCTGTTTTCTCATGCAATTGCAGAGCCTATTGACATGTTGCGCAATATGAGCTCATATGAAGTGTTTGATTTGATTTTCAATTATATTTGCATTGATGTGAGAGTGATTAGAGGGACAATAGAGTGCTGAAGACCAGGCAGTTAGCAAGTTTGGTAGGCTACTAGCATCAGCAGAATCATTTAGAGAAGCCTAGTTACCGTGAGTAAACGGTCACGTGGAATTTGACTGCGGTCATGACTTGTGACTGCCGGAGTGGCGGTAATAAGGTCATCATAACAGCCCTAATGGAAAGGTCATAACAGCCCTAATGGAAAGGTCATAACAGCCCTAATGGAAAGGTCATAACAGCCCAAATGGAAAGGTCATAACAGCCCTAACTGAAGAATTAAAGAAGTTGCTGAGTTGACAGAGAGATCGCAAGAGCAATCCAGAGCACTTCAGCAGGCCTGTGTGGATCAGCGTGAAGCTGTGCCACTTGCACACGCAATAATTGAGCAGCAAAAGAAGGCTGCTGCTAGGCTTGGGTGGTATACAGTATATACTGTATACCGGGTTATTTGGAAAAATCCACGGGATGGTTTTTCAATACTGTCAATACCGTTGAAACTATTTCTTTGAAGTTTTTTTTTGTACATTTGAATATTTGTAGCTACTTTTTAAGTAAATACCTGCAGTTAATATGTGTAATATGTTAGGAGATAAAGAACATTGAGTTTTTAATTTCACCTGTCACATTATTATGAAGCTTACAATAATCACCAGTCACGTGGTGTTTGTTTGCAAGCACACAACAACGAGAGACTGGAGCCTTGTGAGTCACTCACTGTTGTGCAGTATGCGCCAGGTGATATAATTACAGTATGGAATTCAAAACTAAATGTTTGCCATCTTACAACTATTAAGTTAACAGTCTAAAATGTGCTAAATGCTCTGCAGTTTTGCATTTGGTTTGCTAATTTAGTAGCTAGTTAGCTATCTAGCTAAGTGGTTAGCTTCTCCCAAAATCAAATATTCGCTTCGTAACAGCAGAGAATCCCCTCCTGGATCAATAGCCTTGCTGGCTAATATTTGTTTTGTGCAGCATTTTTGAGTTACTTGTATAGTTTAGGTTAGAAACTGTACAAAATGTTCGCAATGCGCTCGTTAGCATCTCTCTATGTCATATGTTCTTGTTTGAATTGCTAACCTCTGGATTTCAGAGTATCAGTGGGGTTTGAAAACAGCGCCCCCAGTGTCGGTTTTATTGAATATCTTGTTATGGCACAAGGTCGGTATGAAGGTATGACAATCTGGATACCGCCCAAGCCTAACTGCTGCACCAACTGTGTATATTCCTTATGACCTAAAACTATCAGACTTCAGTGGGGCCTCTTGGGAGCAGATACTTGAGAAATGGATAGCCCTGGTGAAGTTGAGCTTACGGGTCTCCTGTGTGCTGGTAAGTGATTGGGCGGAGCTAATCAGACAGCACCTGAAAGGAGAGGCCAGTGAAACGGTGAAGCTGATGGTAGAGGAGGATGAAGAGGATGTTGCCGGCATCTTTGCGTTACATTTGGACATGTACGGGGGTAAGGTTCCTCTGGGGACCTTGTTTAACTTCTTTGGGATAGGGGGCAGTATTTTCACGGCCGGATAAAAAACGTACCCGATTTAATCTGGTTACTACTCCTGCCCAGAAACTAGAATATGTATATAATTAGTAGATTTGGATAGAAAACACTCTAAAGTTTCTAAAACTGTTTGAATGGTGTCTGTGAGTATAACAGAACTCATATGGCAGGCAAAAACCTGAGAAGATTCCATGCAGGAAGTGCCCTGTCACAATTTGTTGTCCTTCTGTTGCATCTCTATCGAAATTACAGCATTTGTGCTGTTACGTGACACTTTCTAAGGCTTCCATTGGCTCTCTAAAGCCGCCAGAAAGTGGAATGGGGTGTCTGCTGTCTCTGGGCAAAGTATAGGAGCAGAGTTTAAGTGGTCAGCCTGGGGACAGTGAGACTGGAGATGCGCGGTCACGAGAACTCGCCATTTTTTTCTTTCTCTCGTTGAATGAATACAACGTTGCCCGGTTGGAATATTATCGCTATTTTATGAGAAAAATAGCATAAAAATTGATTTTAAACAGCGTTTGACATGCTTCTAAGTACGGTAATGGAATATTTTAAATGTTTTGTCACGAAATGCGCTTGCGCGTTACCCTTCGGATAGTGACCTGAACGCACGAACAAAACGGAGGTATTTGGATATAACTATGGATTATTTGGAACCAAAACAACATTTGTTGTTGAAGTAGAAGTCCTGGGAGTGCATTCTGATGAAGAACAGCAAAGGTAATCCAATTTTTCTAATAGTAATTCTGAGTTTACTGAGCCCCGACGTTGGCGGGTCTGAATAGCTAGCCTTGATGGCCGAGCTATGTACTCAGAATATTGCAAAGTGTGCTTTCGCCGAAAAGCTATTTTAAAATCGGACATAGCGATTGCATAAAGGAGTTCTGTATCTATAATTCTTAAAATAATTGTTATGTATTTTGTCAACATTTATCATGAGTAATTTAGTGAATTCACCGGAAGTTTCCGGTGGGTATGCTAGTTCTGAACATCACATGCTAATGTAAAAAGCTGTTTTTTGATATAAATATGAACTTGATTGAAGAAAACATGCATGTATTGTATAACATAATGTCCTAGGAGTGTCATCTGATGAAGATCATCAAAGGTTAGTGCTGCATTTAGCTGTGGTTTGGGTTTATGTGACATATATGCTTGCTTGGAAAATGGCTGTGTGATTATTTGTGTCTATGTACTCTCCTAACATAATCTAATGTTTTGCTTTCGCTGTAAAGCCTTTTTGAAATCGGACAATGTGGTTAGATTAACGAGAGTCTTGTCTTTAAAATGGTGTAAAATAGTTGATCGTTTGAGAAAATTGAATTGTGGTATTTTAGTTGGTTTTGTATTTTGCGCCGTGCGATGCCATTGGCTGTTGGCTAGGGGTTCCGCTAGCGGAACGTCTAGATGCAAGAGGTTAAGGAGTTGCATGGGAAGACACAAGGAGCTGATGAGACCATTTGGGCCTATGCATATGACCTGCAGACAAAGTTGGACAGAGTGATAAAAAAAAATCCCAACTATGTTACAGAGCCGGAAGAAATACTCAAGAAACAGCTGATGTTGGAATTCCGTGAGGATGGCCTTCATCGGGAGATGAAGATGGTCCTAACAGAAAAAAAGTTGCCCTTCATTGATATGATTAATGTGGCCATCACCTGGTAAGAAGAGGAAAAACAACCCCAACCCCCCCAACAAATCGCGAGGCACGGCGAGCGCCGTCATCTTCTATAGCTTTAGAGGGCCTCCAAGACACAAATCAGAAGATGGCTTCCTTAGCAGGAAGAACTGGTTCAGGAAATTTGCCATGCCAGGAGAGACCGAACCCCCCAAGAGGCACAGGCCCCAGGGAGGAGGAACACCAGACCTCCATTGACAGACAACTATGGACAATTCACAGTGCATTCGGAAAGTATTCAGATCCCTTGACTTTTTCCACATTTTCTTAGGTTACAACCTTATTTTAAAATTGATAAAATATTTTTTCCCCTCATCAATCTACACACAATACCCCATAATGGCAAAGCGAAAACAGATTTTTAGATTATTATTTTTTTAAATACCGTATTTAGATAAGTATTCGAAATTGAGATTGAGCTCAGGTGCATCCTGTTTCCATTGATCATCCTTGAGATGTTTTTACAACTTGACTGTGTTAAATTCAAATGATTGAACATTATTTGGAAAGGCACATACCTGTCTATATACAGTGAGGGAAAAAAGTATTTGATCCCCTGCTGATTTTGTACGTTTGCCCACTGAGAAAGAAATGATCAGTCTATAATTTTAATAGTAGGTTTATTTGAACAGTGAGAGACAGAATAACAACAAAAAAATCCAGAAAAACGCATGTCAAAAATGTTATAAAATTATTTGCATTTTAATGAGGGAAATAAGTATTTTACCCCCTCTCAATCAGAAAGATTTCTGGCTCCCAGGTGTCTTTTTTACAGGTAACGAGCTGAGATTAGGAGCACACTCTTAAAGGGAGTGCTCCTAATCTCAGTTTGTTACCTGTATAAAAGACACCTGTCCACAGAAGCAATCAATCAATCAGATTCCAAACTCTCCACCATGGCCAAGACCAAAGAGCTCTCCAAGGATGACAGGGACAAGATTGTAGACCTACACAAGGCTGGAATGGGCTACAAGACCATTGCCAAGCAGCTTGGTGAGAAGGTGACAACAGTTGGTGCGGTTATTCGCAAATGGAAGAAACACAAAAGAACTGTCAATCTTCCACGGCCTGGGGCACCATGCAAGATCTCACCTCGTGGAGTTGTGTTGTTGCCTAAAAACTAATCAAATATATTTGATTAGATCAGGGGTTAAAACCAGTACAGGGAACAGAACCGAAAACCTGTAGTCCACAATCAGCTCCTTTCTCTTGCTGAATTTGAGAGGGGGGTTGCTGTCTCTGACCTCCTCCGCTGTCTCATTGTTGTCGGTGATCAGGCCTACCACTGTTTTGTCGTCTGCAAACTTAATGATGTGTTGGAGTCATGTGCAGCCATTCAGACGTGGGTGAACAGGGAGTACAGGAGGGGACTAAGCATGCACCCCTGAGGGGCCTCCGTGTTGAGGGTCAGCGTGGCGGATGTGTGGCTGCCTACCTTCACCACCTGGTGTCGGCCCGTCAGGAAGTCCAGGATCCAGATGTAGAGGGAGGTGTTTAATCCCAGGGTCCTTAGCTTAGTGATGAGCTTGGAGGGCACAATGGTGTTGAACGCTGAGCTGTAGTCAATGAACAGCATTCTCACATAGGTGATCTTATTGTCCAGGTGGGAAATGGCAGTGTGGAGTGCAATAGAGATTGCCTTATCTGTGGATCTGTTGGGGCGGTATGCAAATTGGAGTGGGTCCAGAGTGTCTTGGATGATGTTGTTGATGTGAACCATGACCAGACTTTCAAACATTTCATGGCTATGATTGCTACGGGGTGATAGTCATTTAGATAGATTACCTTGGCGTTCTTGGGCACAGGGACTATGGTGGTCTGCTTAAAACATATAGGTATTACAGACTGGTTCAGGGAGAGGTTGAAAATGTCAGTGAAGACACTTGCCAACTGGTCAGCGTATGCTCTGAGTATGTGTCCTGGTAATCCGTCTGGCCCTGCTGCCTTGTGAATGTTAACCTGTTTAAAGATCTTATTTACATCGGCTACGGAGAGCGTGATCACACAGTCTTCCGGAACAGTTGGTGCTCTCATGCATAGTTCAGTGTTGCTAGCCTAGAAGCGTGCTTAGAAGGTACACGTATTTTGCTTGTCTGGTAGGCTCATGCCATTGGATAGCTTCGGGCTGGTTTTCCTTTTGTAATCCGTGATAGTTTGCAAACCCTGCCACATCCGACGAGCGTCAGAGCCGGTGTAGTAGGATTCGATCTTGGTCCTGTATTGACGGTTCGTTGGAGGGCGTAGCAGGATTTCTTATAAGGGTCTGGATTAGTGTCCCGCTCATTGAAAGCGGCAATGTTAGCCTTTAGCTCTGTGCGGATGTTGCCTGTAATCCATGGCTTTTGGTTGGGATATGTACGTTTGGTCAATGTGGGGACAACGTCGTCGATGCACTTATTAATGAAAGCATTGACTGATGTGCTAAACTCTTCAATGCCATCGGATGAATCTCAGCGAAACAGTCGTGTAGTTTAGCATCCGCTTCATCAAACCACTTCCATATTGAGTTGGTACTTCCTGTTTGAGTTTTTGCTTGTAAGCAGGAATCAGGAGGATAGAGTTGTTGTCAGATTTGCCAAATGGAGGGTGAGGGAGAGCTTTGTATGCTTCTCTGTGTGTGGATGAAAGGTGATCTAGAGGTTTTTCTAGTTGCACAGGTAACATGCTGGTAAAAATTAGATCAAACAGATTTTAGTTTTCCTGCACCGCCTCTTGGTGAGTATTTATTTATTTTTTGCTTATGGCCTATACAGCTCGTTGAGTGCGGTCTTAGTGCCAGCATCAGTTTGTGGTGGTAAATAATAAATACTACAAAAAATATGCATACATATTATCTTGGTAAATAGTGTGGTCTACAGCTTATCATGAGGTATTCGAACTCAGGTGAGCAGAACCAAGACTTCCTTAATATTAGAGAGTGACTTGTGTAATTCTATACAGTGTAATTGTTGAGTGACTTGTGTCAAAGCAGTTATATAATTAAACTGCACTCTAAGGCAAAGACTCAGCCAAAGAGTGTGTTACATCTTGCTTTTGTCTTTTTAACTGAAAAAGATTTAACCCTGCAGCTACACAGTTGACTCAGTCCCTGTGATGTGCAGAGGAGAAATTAACAAATTGGACCAGCCCAGTCTTTACTTGACCAAAAAATACTTCTGAAATGAGTGTGGGTCAAGAAGCCTTGTTAAACCATTTACATTTTTACAAGAGCAACACTAAAGCAACACTCTCCTGTGTGGCAGAGCATACTTTTTACCCTATAGCTGTTCAAGATGGATGCTTAAATAATAAATTGTTTATTTCCCAGTTACATTTGTGACTTGTTTCAGGAAATTAAGTGTATGCATTTGACTTTAACATATATATTTTTTAATCAAAATGTGTTTTTTGGCAAAAATGCCTTCTGGAAGATGTGAACTTTCATTTGCCTTAATAACAAACTTGTATTGCCATCTGTAAATATGAATAAAATTGTTAAAATTGCAAGCCTTGTTGGTTTAACCACAGAAAAAGACAAGAACCTTCCTGCTAGCTCTGCCCGGTGGAAGCAGAGTATGACAGCTAAAGAGATGGAGAAAATTCTGCCGTTTGATTGCAAATATGCGGAGGGAGTTGAAAAGAGAACACACAGAAGGCTGTTGTATAAAACACCTGTCTCCGGATTACATCTTCAAACTAAGGGCAACCATGGCATCCGTGACAGAGAGGGAGAAGCGTTCATCCATGTACAGTGGGTATAGAAAGTCACCACCCCCTTTCAAAATGTTCACCTTTTGTTGCTTTAGAGCCTGAAATGAAAACACATAACATTTGACTTTTTCAGGCTTTATTTACACACAGTAACCCACAATATCCAAGTAGAGAAAAAATATATTTAAATGTATTAAAAGTAAAACAGTAAAATACCATACTTGAATAAGTGAACCCCCCCCCCCCCTTTAGAATTGCAATTTCAAACTTTCTGAAGTATAATCAAACACCTTCCAGATCACAAATCAGGCTAATTGGCTTCCATCTGTGATCAATTTTAGTGACTTTGATTAGTTCAGAATAAAAGCAGTTGTTCGTAGAGGACTCCACTGCTTAGTAGTGCAATTCAAAGCAAAGAATCCACTACGGGCGGAAAGGTACTTTCAAAAGATCTATGAGATAAAGTTGTGGAAAGGCACATGTCAGGGGATGGATATAAAACAATTTAAAAGGCTTTGTCTATACCTCGGAGCACAGTTAAGACCATTATTAAGAAATTGAAGGCATATGCCACCACCCAGAACCTGCAAAGTTCAGGCCATCCCTCCAAACTGGATGACTGGGCAAGGAGGAGACTGATCACAGAGGCTACCAAGAAGCCAATAGCGACTTTGAAGGAGCTTCAGGCCTTTATGGCAAAGACTGGTCAATGTGTGTATGTGACCACAATATCACAAGCGCTCCACAAATCTGGCCTCTATGGGAGGGTGGCAATAAAAAAAACTGTCCTCATAAAAAGCCACTTCAAGTCTCGTTTGAGCTTTGTCAAAAAGCACATTATAGATTCCAAGGCTAAGTGGCAAAAGGTGCTGTGGTCAGAGGAGACCAAAATTGAACTTTTTGGCCTGAAAGCAAAACGATATATTTGGTGAAAACCCAATAAATCTTCCCACTCAAAGAACACCATGCCAACAGCACAGCACAGCGGTGGCAGCATCCTGTTGTGGGGGTGTTTCTCTTCAGCAGGAACTGGAGCACTTGTCAGGATAGAAGGGAAAATGGACAGTGCAAAATACCGACAGATTCTTGAGGAGAACCTGCAGCTCTCTGCCAGGAAGTTAAAAATGGAAAGATGATTCACCTTTCAACATGACAATGAAACAAAGCACACTGCCAAAGCAACCGTACAGTGGCTGAAGGAAAATAAGGTGAAAGTCCTTGAGTGGCCTAGTCAGAACCCTGACATAAATCCTATTGAGAATCTGTGGAAGGACTTGAAGAGTGCAGTCCATGAGCAATTTCCATGCAATTTGACTGAGCTTAAACAATTCTGCAAAGAAGAATGGGCAAATATTGCACAGTCTAGGTCTGCAAAGTTAGTAGAGACGTATTCAAAGACTCATGGCTGTAATTCAAGCAAAAGATGGTTCCACCAAGTATTAACTCTGGGGGGTGTTATCCAAATAGGGTATTTTACTGTTTATTAGAGGGTTTTTTAAAATGTTTTTTTAGGCAACAAAGCATTTTTAAAGGGGGTGTTCACTTTCTATACACACAGGTAAGAGAGTCTAGCTACATACGTTTTCAGATAGACGTTTACATTGCAAGTTAAAGAATACTGTTAGCTAGCTAGCTAATGTTAGTAATATTATTTGCATCTCATCTCAAAGCCATTTGCATTGCTAGTTATAGCCTAATGTTAGCCAGCTAGCTAACATTGAACCAGGTTGGTTAGCTTTAGCTACCTGCAGATTCATCCATGGTAGTAAGGTTATGAGTTGGGACAGCTATCTAGCTACCTACCTACATGTCTAAACAAAAGGCTCCACTATGCAAGTAACCATTTCACTGTACCGTTTACACCTTCTGTATCCTGTGCATGTGACAAATAAACTTGTATTTTATTTGATATAGTATGTGTTTACCAGAGACAGTAATGTGAAGAAAAACATGACCTGCACCAAAGTCAAATTAGGATATAATGTTAGGCCAACTAGACAGTGTCCAAGTTCTAAAATGCTCCAGTAAAATGCCCTGCTTTTATTTTGTCACACTCACAACCGTAAGCTATTTTCTATAATTAGCTCGCCATTAACTTGAAATATTTATCTTGTTGTGAGTTTATTTTACTGTAATAATTAATAAAAATGTGTTATAGTTAAGGCGTTGTGATCTATGATATGGTCATTATTTGAACTGGCTAACAAACTAGAAACTAACCAAAACCTTGTTTAGAAGGTTTATTTTAGTTGCCTGGTTTGCTAGATTGACATATTCTAAATACAATTTTAAAAGGATAGGTTTATTGGTGTTAAAATACACCAATTATGATGTTTTGGACCAACAGACTGCCTGTCATTTTGAGTTAATACTTTTTTATAACAACAAGTTTGATGTCTGGCGACAATAGAATGTTCATGATGTCACTGCGACAACCCTCTACAGACATGTCGATAGAAGTAGTATAAACCAGCCTTTAGTCTTGACATCGTTGGTTGTTCAGTACACTACCATATTCACTCTGTTTAGCACATGGCCTCCTATGTGAATCCTTAAAGAGATGGCTGGGGCTAAGGTTTAAGAGGGTGTGAACAATGCTGAATGACCATATCATAGCTCCCTGCACTAAAATGGCACCAGAAAAGAAGGCAGACGTTTTACGTGCCCCCAACTGATAATTTTTTTGTTTGTAACTTATTTTTTTACTTATTTTGTACATAATGTTGCCGCTACCGTCTCTTATGACTGAAAATAACTTCTGGATATCTGGACTGCGATTACTCACCACTGACTGGCAGAATCCTTTTTTTCGTTTGACGAGTCCAACACACGCAAACTATATACTGCTTTCTCGGGAACAGGCCCAGGATCCCCGTGATTTGAGTGAAGAGGAGGCGGAGAAAAAGGGGCCAGAGGGTGGGCTGCCTTTGAGAATTCATAGGCGATCGAATAAACCCCCACTTCCTTCCATTCTGCTAGCAAACGTGCAATCTTTGGACAATAAAATTGACGACCAACGCGGAAGATTAAACTACCAACGGGACATTCAAAACTGTAATATTTTATGCTTCACGGAGTCATGGCTGAACAACGACACTATCAACATACAGCTGGCTGGTTATACGCTGCACCGGCAGGATAGAACAGCGGCGTCTGGTAAGACAAGGGGTGGCGGACTATGTATTTTTGCAAATAACAGCTAGTGCCCGATATCTAAGGAAGTCTCGAGGTTTTGCTCGCCTGAGGTAGAGTATCCCATGATAAGCTTTAGACCACACCATCTACCTAGAGAGTTATCTGTATTTTTTGTAGCTGTTTAAATACCACCACAGTCAGAGGCTGGCACTAAGACAGCATTGAATGAGCTGTATTCCGCCATAAGCAAACAAGAAAACTCTCCTAGTAGCCGGGGACTTTAATGCAGGGAAACTTAAAAACGTTTCACCAAATTTCTATCAGCACGTTACATGTGCAACCAGAGGGAAAAAAACCTCTGGACCACCTTTACTCCACACACAGAGACGCATACAAAGCTCTCCCTCGCCCTCCATATGGCAAATCTGGTCATAATTATATTCTCCTGATTCTTGCTTACAAGCCAAAATTAAAGCAGGAGGCACCAGTTACTAGATCAATAAAAAAGTGGTCAGATGAAAGTGATACTAAGCTACAGGACTGTTTTACTAGCACAGACTGGAATATGTTCCGGGATTCCTCCGATGGCATTGAGGAGTACACCACATCAGTCTTCGGCTTCATCAATAAGTGCATCGATGATGTCCTGTCTCTGCATCGATGACGTCCTGTCTCCTGTCTCTGGGCGAAAAACAGCAGGAGATTTTGTGAGTGGTCAGGCTGAGAACAGTGACACTGGAGATGCACGTTCATGTGAATTCTCAATTTTTTTCTTTCAGCCTTTGAATGAATACAACTTCGCCCGGGTGGAATATTATCGCTATTTTACGAGAAAAATAGCATAAAAATGTATTTTAAACAGCGTTTGACATGCTTCGAAGTACAGTAATGGAATATTTTGACATTTTTGTCACGAAATGCGCTCGCGCGTCACCCTTTGGATACTGACCTGAACGCACGAACAAAACGGAGGTATTTGAATATAACTATGGATTATTTGGAACCAAAACAACATTTGTTGTTGAAGTAGAAGTCCTGGGAGTGCATTCTGATGAAGAACAGCAAAGGTAATCCAATTTTTCTTATAGTAAATCTGAGTTTGGTGAGGGCCAAACTTGGTGGGTGTCAAATTAGCTAGCCGTGATGGCCGGGCTATGTACTCAGAATATTGAAAAATGTGCTTTCGCCGAAAGGCTATTTTAAAATCTGACACCGCGATTGCATAAAATAGTTCTGTATCTATAATTCTTAAAATAATTGTTATGTATTTTGTGAACGTTAATCGTGAGTAATTTAGTAAATTCACCGGAAGTTTCCGGTGGGTATGCTAGTTCTGAACATCACATGCTAATGTAAAAAGCTGGTTTTTGATTATAAATATGAACTTCATTGAACAAAACATGCATGTATTGTATAACATAATGTCCTAGGACTGTCATCTGATGAAGATCATCAAAGGTTAGTGCTGCATTTAGCTGTGGTTTTGGTTTTTGTGACATATATGCTTGCTTTGAAAATGGCTGTGTGATTATTTTTGGCAGGGTACTATCCTGACATAATCTAATGTTTTGCTTTCGCTGTAAAGCCTTTTTGAAATCGGACAATGTGGTTAGATTAACGAGAGTCAAGTCTTTAAAATGGTGTAAAATAGTAATATGTTTGAGAAATTGAAGTTATAGCATTTTTGAGGTATTTGTATTTCGCGCCACGCGATTCCACTGGCTGTTGACTAGGTGGGACGCAAATGTCCCACCTTGCCAAGGGAGGTTAAACAGGTCAACATTCACAAGGCCGCAGGGCCAGATGGATTACCAGGACGTGTACTGTGAGCATGCGCTGACCAACTGGCAAGTGTCTTCACTGCCATTTTCAACCTCTCCCTGTCCGAGTCTGTAATACCAACATGTTTCAAGCAGACCACCATAGTGCCTGTGCCCAAGAACACGAAGGTAACCTGCCTAAATGACTACCAGCCCATAGCACTCACGTCTGTAGTAATGAAGTGCTTTGAAATGCTGGTCATGGCTCACCTCAACACCATTATCCCAGAAACCCTAGACCCACTTCAATTTGCATACCGCCCCAACAGATCCACAGATGATGCAATCTCTATTGCACTCAACACTGCCCTTTCCCACCTGGACAAAAGGAACACCTATGTGAGAATGTTGTTCATTGACTACAGCTCAGCGTTCAACACCATAGTGCCCTCAAAGCTCATCAATAAGCTAAGGACCCTGGGACTAAACACCTCCCTCTGCGACTGGATCCTGGACTTCCTGACGGGCCGACACCAGGTGGTAAGGGTAGGTAACAACACATCCGCCGCGCTGATCCTCAACACAGGGGCCCCTCAGGGGTGCGTGCTCAGTCCCCTCTTGTACTGTTCACTCATGACTGCACGGCCAGGCACGACACTAACACCATCATTAAATTTGCCGATGACACAACAGTGGTAGGCCTGATCATCGACAACAACGAGGCAGCCTATAGGGAGGAGGTCAGAGACCTGGCCGTGTGGTGCTAGGACAACAACCTCTCCCTCAACGTGATCAAAGCAAAGGAGATGATTGTGGACTACAGGAAAAAGAGGACCGAGCATGCCCCCATTCTCATCGACGGGGCTGCAGTGGAGCAGGTTGAGAGCTTCAAGTTCCTTGGTGTCCACATCACCAACAAACTAACATGGTCCTAGCACACCAAGACAGTCGTGAAGAGGGCACAACAAAACCTATTCCCCCTCAGGAGACTGAAAAGATTTGGCATGGGTCCTCAGATCCTCAAAAGGTTCTACAGCTGCATCATCGAGAGTATCCTGACTGGTTGCATCACTACCTGGTATGGCAACTGCTCGGCGTCCGACCGCAAGGCACTACAGAGGGTAGTGTGAACGGCCCAGTACATCACTGGGGCCAAGCCTCCTGCCATCCAGAACCTCTATACCAGGCGGTGTCAGAGGAAGGCCCTAAAACTTGTCAAAGACTCCAGCCACCCTAGTCATAGACTGTTCTCTCTGCTACCGCACGGCAAGCGGTACCGGAGCGCCAAGTCTAGATCCAAGAGGCTTCTAAACAGCTTCTACCCCCCAATCCATAAGACTCCTGAACACCTAATCAAATGGCTACCCAGACTATTTGCATTGCCCCCCCACACTCTCCCCCTCTTTTACACCGGTGCTACTCTCTGTTGTTATTATCTATGCATAGTCTCTTTAATAACTCTACCTTCATGTACATATTACCTCAACTAACCAGTGCCCCTGCACATTGACTCCGTACCAGTACCCCCCATTTATATAGTCTCACTATTGTTATTTTACTACTGCTCTTTAATTACTTGCTACTTTTATTTCTTATTCTTATCCATACTTTTTTAAACTGCATTGTTGGTTAGGGGCTTGTAAGTAAGCATTTCACTGTAAAGTCTACACCTGTTGTATTCGGCGCATGTGACCAATACAATTTGATTTGTTTTTGATTTGAATGTGTGTAGACAAAGAACAGCTCTCCAGTAGGTGCACCAAAACATTCAAGGGCCATTTTCTCAAAAGTGGGGTTACAAGTTCATCAACTTTCAAAGCATAATTACTTTCCCATTGTTCCTTAACTGTAGTATATGATATACAATTTTCTAGCTCTGAGTCTCTACTTTTATCCAATGTAAAAACACAATTTCAATTTTTGCTACATAAGACCGAATCAAGCTGGTCGGTCACATTTATGATGAGAGGGGTGAATGAATGGATCACTAGAGCACTGGGAAAATCAACCTGGTCTCAGAGCATTCTGTATTATTCTGTATGTAAATCCGAGACGCCCCATTTAAGATGATATGTTATGTTTCGTATGGTATGTATTCATTTTTGGATGTCCATCACCCATTTGGTATATGTTACAAATTAAACGCTGTGTTATAGTGTTACAAATTAGGGTTAGGAGAAGGGTTAGCTAACATGCTAAGTAGTTGCAAAGTAGTAGTTGAAAAGTTGCTCATTAGCTAAAATTGTCAGTGATGAGATTGGAACTCGAAACTCCCTAATTTGAGTATCTCGGATTTACATTTACTATGTGACGTCTACCATGTTCGTCTAGTCTATGAAACCAGGCTGGGAAAATAGGCATCAGGGAACTGCTGCCTGACAAACGAGACTAGGAGATAGGCTATATAAAACAAATGCAAATTTGAATCATTAATGCATAGTAGTACAAGGAACCTACGCATTTAGCATGGCATTTACAATTCAGAATGTATAAATTATAGCCCAGAAGCTGTAGCTTCTACAGAACCATGGACCAGCACACTGGTTCAGTAAGTGCATAGCCTACATATATCTATTGGACCATTTTCTCTGAAACTGAGTTTGTGTGCTGAAAGGGAATCTACCACCCGACTAGACACTTTTGATCGATATTGAAAGAGGGGCTGGCTCCTCCGCCTGCTGTAAGGCTTTGTCTTCATTGTGTCACATGCCCTCTTTCCTGACATACATTTATGTTAAGGATGAACACGATGACTCTAGGAGAAAATGAAACCTTTGCTCTATGTGTCGCCTGCCATTAGTGACGGTAGCGCACATTCATTTCACCCCCGTTAATCTCGGTGCTCCGGGGATTTTTGAGGAGGCGCCTCTTTCAACTCACTTGACAGTTTGTATGGGAGACCTAAAGTGGGTGTGCTACATTATCTTATTTTATGTCTAGGCTAGCGTAGCCTACCTGAAGGCGCACACAATATTCTGAGACTATGGTTGAGATATAACCGGCTGAGTGTGCGGGAGCGCTCGTGCGACAGATGTAATCACATGAATTGGCATAAACAACATGCACTGCAAGGTTCCTAAAACAACATGACTGATTTAAAATATTTTCACCATTTAAACTATTCATTAAATATTGATCATCTCGTTGTTTACAAAAAAATGTATACAACATTTAACTACCCACTGAGTCGAACAAGGTGGCCTGGTGAACAGCTATGCTTTGCTTATTGAACACTTAATAATTAAAGCCGTCTGGTATGATTAATCACAGTTGCTTTTTAATAGTATTATAATAAAATATAAATAACAAATAACCAACAATAAACTCACAATTTTCTTTCATGTCCTTACGCAAATGTAGGCTACAATAACAGCAAACTACCAGTAACTGAGGTGACCTATACATGTACCTACATTTCCCCGCATGATCCTTGAAGACAAAAAAAATAAATCACAACCTTTTTTAGAGAGTTTTTCTCATTAGTCGATCACCAAAATACAAAACTACACTTCCAATCACTGCACGATATACCATAAAACTGAACCGATAACTAAGTCGCAAATAATAATATCAGTCAGAGCGTAATATCCAGAAGTGCATGCTGCATGTTAACTCTGGTTCAGGGCGGTTAGTCCGTATCCTTTCACTACGGAGGAAGGCGCACTAAGGACCTGGACCAGAGCTAATACTAGGTAAATCAATAATTTCTTAAAAGTTACAATTATCTCAATCACACGTTTCAACATTTTGTCAGAGAAACTCACAGTTTTGCTGTAACATCTCTCGAAATCCGTAAACAGTCTTCATACATTACTGCCTGAAAGAGAGCATGCTTCTTCCACCTTCGTCATACATTCTACATTCATAAGCATACGGTTAAAGTGCTGTTTAAACATCCGCTGCGATAGTAGTACGTGCGTGGAGGAAGATCCCCGCGCTCTGAAATGTCACGAGGTTTGAATATAGCAATACCACAAGTGACAAATCATTGATGTATTGCTCCAGTGTACTCTTACCACCTAAAAAAATATATATTGCACTGACTTCTTGAAAAAGACACACATGAGCACATGAGATTGTTTTTTTTTTAAATATAAAAATACTTTAATTAAAAAAAATGTAAACTGTTGATGATTCATTTACCAAGTCTTCTGTGTAAAAACAGAAGGGAATGCAATGAGTAAGCCAGCAAGGTCATAATTTGCATCAATGCTAACATTTAGCCAAGGCCAGGAAATGGAGTAATTCCATAGCCTAAATGCTATAGCAAGGATTAGTGGGAAAGATGCTAGGGATGTTCTGAACTTACTCCACTCCCGAGCCAAAAGCCACCTAAATTGCACAAAACGTGGCCAAAAACAAGACCACCCTGAGCCATGTTTTCAAAACCTAAACCCTAGAGAAACTGAAAGAATAAAATGCAAAAGAAAGACTTCTGTGTTGGTCATTACTGAGATATGGTTAAGGAAGAGTGTTCTGAATACTGACGTTAACCTTTCTGGTTATAACCTTTTTCGGCAAGACAGACCTTCCAAAGGTGGGGGTGGCAATCTTTACCAAGGATCACCTTCAGTGCTCGGTTGTCTCCACCAAGTCTATCCCCAAACAATTTGATTTGCTGGTTTTAAGCATTAAACTTTAAAATAGCTCTTTGTTGACCCTACCTGCCCTAAGCTCTCTCCTGGCCCCTTACACTAAGTCTGAATTTGTCCTTCTAGGTGACCTAAACCACTTGACCAAGTCCTAAAGCAATGGGACTCCCTAAATCTTTCTCAGGTTATTACCAATTCCACAAGGAATGACTCCAAACATCCAGAAAAGGCTACTCTTCTTGATGTTATCCTCACAAATAATCCTGATAGGTATCAGTCTGGTGTTTTCTGTAATGACCTTAGTGATCACTGTTTTACAGCCTGTGTTCGTAATGGCTGCTCAGTGAAACAGCCTGTCCTGATTTGTCATAGACGCTTGCTAAAAAACTTTAATGAGCTGGCCTTCCTTCATGAACTGGCCTCTGTAAAATGTTTGATATTTTCAGTGGTATTGTAAACACACCCCCATAAAGAAGATGATAATTAAAAACAGGTTCAGCCCTTGGTTTGACCGTGATCTTGCAGTTACTCCACCTCATGAATTGCATTTGGTGAAAGGCTCGGCACACGCATACTCAGGGTGACTGACTATTGTTCAGGAAAATGAGAAATAAGTGCACTCAGGCTATCCGGAAGGCCAATGTTAGTTACTTTAAGGAGAAGTTCTCTCTCTGTGGGTCAAATCCCAAGAAGTTCTGGAAAACGGTTAAAGACCTGGAGAATAAACCCTCCTCCTCACAGCTGCCAGTGTCTCTTAATGTTGATGATGTGGTTGTTACTGACAAGAAGCACATGGCTGAGCTCTTTAATCACCACTGCATTAAGTCAGGATTCCTATTTGACTCAGCCATGCCTCCTTGCCCGTCCAACATTTCCTCATCTCCCACCCCTTCTAATATCCCTGATGCTTCTCCCTCTTTTTACCCTGCCCCGCTACAAAGTTTCTCCCTGCAGGCAGTCACTGAGTCCGATGTGCTAAAGGAGCTCCTTAGACTTGACCCCCAAAAAACATCTGGGTCAGATCGTTTAGACCCTTTCTTCTTTAAGGTTGCTGCCCCTATCATCGCCAAACCTATTTTCAACCTTGTGGCTCAGTTGGTAGAGCATGGTGTTTGCAACGCCAGGGTTGTGGGTTCGATTCTCACGGGGGACCAGTACGGGAAAGCAATGTATGATAAGAGCATCTGCTAAATGACTAAAATGTAAATGTAAAATGTTAACCTGTCTCTCATCTCTGGGGAGGTTCCCATTGCTTGGAAGGCAGCCACAGTTCATATTTTATTTAAAGGGGGAGATCAAGCTGATCCTAACTGTTATAGGCCTATTTCTATTTTGCCCTGTTTATCAAAAGTGTTGGAAAAACTAGTCAATAATCAACTGACTGGCTTTCTTGATGTCTATATTATTCTCTCGGATATGCAATCTGGTTTCCGCTCAGGTTATGGATGTGTCACTGCAACCTTAAAGGTCCTCACTGATGTCACCATTGCCCTTGATTCTAAGCATTATTGTGCTGATATTTTTATTGACTTGGCCAAAGCTTTTGATACGGTTGACCATTCCATTCTTGTGGGCCGGCTAAGGAATATTGGTGTCTCTCAGGGGTCTTTGGCCTGGTTTCCTAACAACCTCTCTTGAGTGTATATGTCAAAGCTGCAAGCTAAAGTTAAATCTAGACTTGGTTTCCTCTATCGTAAATCGCTCCTCTATCATCCCAGCTGGCAAACTAACCCTGATTCAGATGACCGAGACATCATTTATAGATCGGCAGGTAAGGGTGCTCTTGAGCGGCTAGATGTTCTTTACCATTCAGCCATCAGATGTGCCACCAATGCTCCTTATAGGATACATCACTGCACTCTATCCTCCTCTGTAAACTGGTCATCTCTGTATACCAGTTGCAAGACCCACTGGATGATGCTTATTTATAAAACCCTCTTAGGCCTCACTCCCCCCTATCTAAGATATCTACTGCAGCCCTCATCCTCCACATACAACACCCGTTCTGCCAGTCACATTCTGTTAAAGGTCCCCAAAGCACACACATCCCTGTATCGCTCGTCTTTTCAGTTCGCTGCAGTTAACGAGCTGCAACAAACCCTCAAACTGGACAGTTTTATCTCAATCTCTTCATTCAAAGACTCCATCATGGACATTCTTACTGAAAGTTGTGGCTGCTTTGTGTGATGTATAGTTGTCTCTACCTTCTTGCCCTTTGTGCTGTTGTCTGTGCCCAATAATGTTTGTTTTGTGCTGATCCATGTTGTGTTGCTACCATGCTGTGTTGTCATGTGTTGCTGCCTTGCTATGTTGTCGTCTTAGGTCTCTCTTTATGTAGTGTTGTCTCTCTTGTTGTGATGTGTGTTTAGTCCTATATTTATATTGTATTTATTATTATTTTTTCATCCCAGGCCCTGTCCCCACAGGAGGCCTTTTGGTAGGCCGTCATTGTAAATTAGAATTTGTTCTTAACTGACTTGCCTAGTTAAATAAAGGTTAAATAAAAAAAATATTAAAAACTTCATTGATATCAATATAATCGTAAGGATATCGGGAATCCAAATCCCCCTAAAAAAGGGGGACTTCAGGTGAGGTGATAGTTTCAGGGGTGTAATAGTCATATTTTAGAACCATAGCGTTCTTCTCTCTCATCTTCCCTCTGGACAGGGGAGACCTGGGTTGTATTCACTAGAAATAAACTGACCAAAATGGGGAGGGACTACCTAAACTTGTCCAAAAAGAAGCTCATTTTCATTGCAAAATGTTTTGCTACGGTGATCACTAATAAATACGACCCAGGGATAGGATGTCAGGAGTCTCAGGGTGGGCTTCTAAACACTTATTTACTTTTTATGTTTGAAAAAGGTTTTTGTTGCATGCCCTAATGAACACGACCCAACTTCCCTTTGCCCTTGTTGACCCAAAACCGTGGGTGTGGAACTTCCCTGGGAAATTTTGTAGATCTGAGATAACTGGATAGATGTGAGGAACTATGACAAAATTCTAACCCATTTGGGGAAAAGATGGAGCTAGTACTAAATTGCAATTGCCTATCTATACCTATCAAATTCTTTCAGTTGAACACAATTGCCTAGGGGAAGCAGTGAGCCTAAGGGTTCTTGACCGGGCTGTACATCAGTGGTTTCAAACCTGTTGTTACTTCAGAATTTTCTGGTGACCTACATCAGTGTCCCAAACTCGGCACTGGGGCCCCCCCTGGGTGCACGTTTAGTTTTTTGCCCTAGCACTACACAGGTGATTCAAATAATCAACTCATCATCAAGCTTTCAATATGGGGCGGCAGGTATCCTAATGGTTTGTGCATTGGGCCAGTAACCGAAAGGTTGCTGGATCGAATCCCCGAGCTGACAAGGTAAAAATCTTTTGTTCTGCCCCTGAACAAGGCAGTTAACCCACTGTTCCCCATTAGGCTGTCGTTGTAAATAAGAATTTGTTCTTAACTGATTTGCCTAGTTAAATAAAAGGTTAATATTTAAAAAATGTAGATTTGAATCAGCTGTGGACCGAGTTTGGGAAACCCTGAGCTACAGTATCAGATAAACAAAACCACGTCTCTAGCATTAAAGGGAAGAAGAAATGTTTCTGATGACATCATCTGGTGTGCATCATGTGATTTGTTTAAATCCCCATGCACACTAGACGTCATCAGTGGTTGTGTTCCATGCATCAACCAATACCATGTCATTGACAGTGTCGTCGGGCACCAGATTGCAATAGCATACAATGCTTTCAGAAAGTATTCATACCCTTAAACTTATTCCACATTTTGTTATGCTACGGCCCAAATTCAAAATGGATTTAAAAAAAAATTATTCCTCACCCATCTACACACAATACCCTATAATGAAAAAGTGAAAACATGTTCTTAGACATTTTTGAAATGCAGATATTTCATTTACATAAGTATTAACACCCCTGAGTCAATACATATTAGAATCACCTATGGCAGATATTACAGCTGTGAGTCTTTCTGGGTAAGCCTCTAAGAGCTGGATTGTACAATATTTGCCCATTATTCTTCAAGCTCTGTCAAAATTGGTTGTTGGCCAAACTCCAATGTAGATTTGGCCTTGGGTTTTAGGTTATTGTCCTGCTGAAAGGTGAATTCATATCCTATTGTCTGGTGAAAAGCAAACTGAACCAGGTTTTCCTCGAGGATTTTGCTTGTGCTTAGCTCCCTTCAGTTTTGTTTTTATCCGAAAAAAAACAGTCCTTAACGATTACAAGCATACCCATAACATGATGCAGCCACCACTATGATTGAAAATATGGACAGTAGTACTCAGTAATGTATTGGATTTGCCCCAAACATGACATTTTGTATTCAGGACAAAAAGTTAATTACTTTGGAGTATTACTTTTGTGCCTTGTTGCAAACGGGATGCATGTTTTGGAATCACTTTTATACTGTACAGGCTCCCTTCTTTTCACTCTGCCAATTAGTTTAGTATAGTGGGGTGACTACAATGTTATTTATCCAACCTCAGTTTTCTCCTATCACAGCCATTAAACTTTGTAACTGTTTTAAAGTCACCATTGGCCTCATGGTGACATCCCTGAGCGGTTTCCTTCCTCTCCGGCAACTGAGTTAGGAAGGACGCCTGTATCTATGTAGTGACTGGGTGTATTGATACACATTCCAAAGTGTAATTAACAACTTCACCATGTTCAAAGGGATATTCAATGTCTACTTTTTTATATTTTACCCATCTACCAATAGGTGCCCTTCTTTGCGAGGCATTGGATAACCTCCCTGGTCTTTGTGGTTGAATCTGTGTTTCAAATTCACTTCTCGACTGAGGGACCTTACAGATAATTGTAGAGTTGAAATCGG
The DNA here is from genome assembly GCF_901001165.1 of Salmo trutta. Lineage (NCBI taxonomy): Eukaryota > Metazoa > Chordata > Actinopteri > Salmoniformes > Salmonidae > Salmo > Salmo trutta. The sequence continues at coordinate 12,518,773 of NC_042991.1, forward strand.
AAGTTTACATACACTTAGATTGGAGTCATTAAAACTCACTTTTCAACCACTCCACAAATTTCTTGTTAACAAAGTTTCGTTTTGGCAAGTCGGTTAGGACATCTACTTTGTGCATGACACAAGTAATATTTCCAACAAGACAGACAGATTATTTCACTTATAATTAATTCACTGTATCACAATTCCAGTGGTTCAGAAGTTTACATACACTAAGTTGACTGTGACTTTAAACAGCTTGGAAAATTCCTGAAAATTATGTCATGGCTTTAGAGGCTTCTGATAGGCTAATTGACATCATGTGAGTCAATTGGAGGTGTACCTGTGAATGTATTTCGAGGCCTACCTTCAAACTCAGGGCCTCTTTGCTTGACAACATGGGAAAATCTAAAGAAATCAGCCAAGACCCCGAACTGTAGACCTCCACAATCAGGAGGAAACAGGTACAAAAGTATCTATATCCACAGTAAAACGGGTCCAATATTGACATAACCTGAAAGGCCGCTCAGCAAGGAAGAAGCCACTGCTCCAAAACCGCCATAAAAAAAGACAGACTACGGTTTGCAACTGTACATGGGGACAAAGACTTTTTGGAGAAATGTCCTCTGATCTGATGAAACAAAAATAGAACTGTTTGGCCATAATGGCCATCGTTGTGTTTGGAGGGAAAAGGGGGAGGCATGCAAGCCGAAGAACACTATCCCAACCGCGAAGCACGGGGGTGGCAGCATCTTGTTGTGGGGGTGCTTTGCTGCAGGAGGGACTGGTGCACTTCACAAAATAGATGGCGTCATAAGGAAGGAAAACTATGTTGATATATTGACGCAACATCTCAAGTCATCAGTCAGGAAGTTAAAGCTTGGTTGCAAATGGGTCTTCCAAATGGACAATGTCCCCACGAATACTTCCAAAGTTGTGGCAAAATGGCTTAAGGACAACAAAGTCACGTTATTGGAGTGGCCATCACAAAGCCCTGACCTCAATCCTATAAAAAGTTTGTGGGCAGAACTGAAAATGCGTGTGCGAGCAAGGAGGCCTACAAACCTGACTCAGTTACACCAGCTCTGTCAGCAGGAATGGGCCAAAATTCACCCAACTTATTGTTGGAAGTTTGTGGAAGGCTACCCAAAATGTTTGACCCAAGTTAAACAATTTAAAGGCAATGCTACCAAATACTAATTGAGTGTATGTAAACTTCTGACCTACTGGGAATTTGATGAAAGAAATAAAAGCTGAAATAAATCATTCTCTCTACTATTATTCTGACATTTCACATTCTTAAAATAAAGTGGTGATCCTAACTGACCTAAGACAGGGAATTTTTACGAGGAATAAATGTCAGGAATTGTGAAAAACTGAGTTTAAATGTATTTGGCTAAGGTGTATGAAAACCTCCAACTTCAGCTGTATGTGTGGGGTAAAAAAAAGAAGCACCACCCCCATACTCATAGAATTGACTCAAAATTAATGTTTACAACCACAAATAACAATAACTGGTGCGACCCTGTGTTTATAAACATGGATATCGATTTTGCCACTTCAGCATGCTTTTGTGGCACAGTCGATGCCAAGCAGGGCTACAGGCCAGAAGGTTGACGGTTCGCCGACCACCACGGACAAGATAACTCTCCCTGCCTGCTTCATTGGGCTACATTACAATCAGAGCCGGCTGCAGACAATGCTCAGATAGGTAGAAATCAGATTTTCATAATTTTGATGCTATATTTATAATTCAATATCATATATGCTAGAAAGTGTGAGCCCCCAGGCCTGGAGGGAAGCAAAAGTTATTCCGTTACCTAAGAACAGTAAAGCCCTCTTTACTGGCTCAAATAGGCAACCAATCAGCCTGTTACCAACCCTGTTACTAACTTTTGGAAGAAATTGTATTTGACCAGATACAATGCTTTTTTAAGTTAAACAAATTGACAACAGACTTTCAGCACGCTTATAGGGAAGGACATTCAGCAAGCACAGCACTTACACAAATGACTAATGATTGGCTGAGAGAAATTGATGATAAAAAGATTGTGGGTGCTGTTTTGTTAGACTTCAGTTTGGCTTTTGACATTATTGATCATAGTCTGTTGCTGGAAAAACGTACACTACCTTTCAAAAGTTTGGGGTCACTTAGAAATGTCCTTGTTTTTGAAAGAAAATAAACAATGTGTGTCCATTAAAATAACACTAATTTGATCAGAAATACAGTGTAGACATTGTTGATGTTGTAAATGACTATTGTAGCTGGAAACGGCAGATTTTTTAATAGAATATCTACACAGGCGTACAGAGGCCCATTATCAGCAACCATCACTCCTGTGATGTTAGCACAGCTGAAAACTGTTGTGCTGATTAAAGAAGCAATAAAACTGGCCTTCTTTAGACTAGTTGAGTATCTGGAGCATCAGCATTTGTGGGTTCGATTACAAGCTCAAAGTGGCCAGAAACGAAGGACTTTCTTCTGAAACTCGTCACTCTATTCTTGTTCTGAGAAATTAAGGCTATTCCATTCGAGAAGTTACCAAGAAATTGAAGATCTCGTACAACGCTGTGTACTACTCCCTTCACAGTACAGAGCAAACTGGCCCTAACCAGAATAGAAAGAAGAGTGGGAGGCCCCGGTGCACAACTGAGCAAAAGGACAAGTACATTAGAGTGTCTAGTTTTAGAAACAGACGCCTCACAAGTCCTCACCTGGCAGCTTCATTAAATAGTACCCGCAAAACACCAGTCTCAACGGCAACAGTGAAGAGGTGACTTTGGGATGCTGGCCTTCTAGGCAGAGTTGCAAAGAAAAAGCCATATCTCAGACTGGCCAATAAAAAGGAAAGATTATGATGGGCAAAAGAACACAGACACTAGACAGAGGAACAATGCCTGGAAGGCCAGCATCCCGGAGTCACCTCTTCACTGTTGACGTTGAGACTGGTGTTTTGCGGGACGATATAGAGGTCCTGGATGGCAGGGAGCATGGCCCCAGTGATGTACTGGGCAGTCCATACCACACTCTGTAGCGCAATGTGATCAAGGGCGGAGCTGTTGCCATACCAAGCAGTGATGCAGCCAGTCAAGATGCTCTTAATGGTGTAGCTTTATAACTTTTTTGAAAGACCATGCCAAACCTTTCCAACTTCCCGAGGGGGAAGAGGCACTGTCGTGCCTTCTTCATGACTGTGGGCGTAAGTGGACCATTTTAAGTCCTTAGTGATTTGGACACCAATGAAGCTCTCGACCCGCTCCACTGTAGCCCCGTTGATGTGGGTAGGGGCATACTCGCCCCCCCCCTCCCCATTTCCTGTAGTCCACGATAAGCTCCTTGGTCTCACTGACATTGAGGGAGAGGTCACTGACCTCCTCCCTGTAGGCTCATCGTCGCCGGTGATCAGGCCTATCACCGTCGCGTCGTCAATTAATTATTGATTGCATACTGGTGTTGTAGGCTAGCCTAGGTAGGATAATTGTATTGTCCCTGAACAAGATCAATAGGGGAGTTTTTGAGCTGTGTGTCTCCTGTCTTCACTGTTCTTTCATGCACAATGATGCACCTGGCCTCTCCGCTTATATAGAAAATTGGTGCAGCTTTGAATGATTTTATGTGCAGTATGATTGCTAGTTAGCCTATTGCAGATCTGGACAAATGATCCACCTATCACTATTGCCACTATGAATGGTGGATAGAGGGCAGGATAGACAGACAGGTAGACTATATTGACCTGTGGTATAGTTACACGGAACCCTAACCGGCTGCACGCCTGCGCCATCGTGCATATATGTATTTTGTCCCCCCACACCAAACGCGATCACGACACGCAGGTTAAAATATCAAAACAAACTCTGAACCAATTACATTAATTTGGGGACAGGTTGAAAAGCATTAAACATGTATGACAATTTAGCTAGCTAGCTTGCCCATGCTAGCTAATTTGTCCTATTTAGCTAGCTTGCTGTTGCTAGCTAATTTGTCCTGGGATATAAACATTGAGTTATTTTACCTGAAATGCACAAGGTCCTCTACTCTGACAATTAATCCACACATAAATGGTCAACCGAATCGTTTCTAGTCATCTCTCTTCCTTCCAGGCTTTTTCATCTTTGAACGGCATCTAAACTTTCATAGTAGTACCACGACGACCGGCAAAACAGTTCATCTTTCAATCACCCATGTGGGTATAACCAATGAGGAGATGGCACGTGGGTACCTGCTGCTATAAACCATTGAGGAGATGGGAGAGGGACAGGTCGATTACCCTTACAGCGTGATCTGCATCAGAAATAGGAATGACTTCTATTTTAGCCCTTGGCAACGCAGACGCCCGTTGGCGCGCGCGAGCGAGCAGTGTGGGTGCAATAATTGAATAACATGGATTTCTACATTTATTTAGCAACGCTTGTGCACGCGATGTGTCCGGTCTGGTCAGCATGTTTGTGTGCGGCAAAGCATAGTGCATAAGGGAAGTACCAAAACACCTTGATATATGGGTGCCCATGCAAGCAGCTGAGGAAATGTGGCTAGGATGGAATAAATTATATAGTAAAACCTGCAAAAGGCTGAAAGTAAAGCAGTAGAAAACACACACTACCCTCTCCAAAAAAAGTTAGACAACCCCCCCACCCCAGTACATTTCCAACTGTCCCTTATCTTCTAGCTTTTTTAATACAATATTACAAACCTGTCATTTTCACATATGTTGACATACTGTAGCAGTTGAGCTGGAGATGATGAATTTGATGTTGACTGCAACAAACTGACTGCAAACCACCCTTTCGTAAATGATTTGGTAATCTTCTGTTGAAATATCTAATTTTGAAGAAAAATAACAAATTAGATGAAAAAAATGGTACACGAAAAAGGTAAATGAGCTCTAAAATGTAGGTACCACCACAGTTGCAAGTCAAGAACGTGTTTCAGCCGTTCTTATTAAAGTTTTATTTTCATGTTTATAAAAACATAAAATTAGATCAGGGGTCAGAGGAATACATGTCTATATACTGTTGTTCAGACTTTTACTACCGCTGTTGCACCTTCTGCTTCGGCTTGTGTAAAGAGCACAGCTAACAGGGTTGGCAAAAAGATGGATACGCACGTCGAGCAAGCATTACACAAGACTGCAAACCAAAAAAAAGTCATGAAAATTGAAGGTTTTGGCTCATTCATTCGTATGGCCACCTGTTCTCTCTGCTGCTGTCACACTTAAAGTTAGCTCTGGTCCAGGGCGTTAGTGTGTGTTCCTCTACTAACAGTTAGTGGAGGAATGCAAACTAATGCCATGGACCAGAGCTAACAAAGTATGGAAGGTGAACTTCGTCTTGCAGTCAAACCGTCAACTGCATCTTCACTCCAGGAGCCATTACTTTAAAATAGTTTGTCCCACACATCATCTCTCATCTGAAACAAATCGTTTTAAATGTCCATTTGAAGCAGTGTTGTCATAGTCTTCTAGCAGTGGATGTCAGTTTTTCCATCGGATTTGCTGCAAGAAAAGAGCCAAAGTCCTGTTAGTGATGATAAAACTGACTTTAACCATGTTGAATTATGATATAAAACAACTATCTAATTGTTTCACAGATTCTGATTGAATAAGATCAGATCTAATTATTTAATGGAGAACTAAAAATGTGATTTCATCAAAGTTGATTACCCTTGGATGAATTCTTCTGGACTAGAGCTTGGACTAAATACTGTGACTAACTTCTTTTGTTTTCAAAGCTTGCCTGCCACGCTCAGACAAGTTTCTTCAGACCAAGGGTTTAGTTCACTTTTCGAAGTGGGTTAACACAGTTTTATAGGATAATTTGACAAATAAATGCAAAAAGTTCACACAGAGTGCATCTGAGCGACAAACTAGTCTGCCATTACATCGCCGGAAGTCACTCTGTGACTCAAACGTTTTTTGTTTTTTTAATATATACACTCCCCTACATATTTATTTGGACAGTGAAGCGTAAACTTTTAATTTGGCTCTATACTCCAACATTTTGGATTTGAGATCAAATTTTTTATATGAGGCGACAGAACAGAATGTCACCTTTTATTTGAGGGTATTTTCATACATATCGGTTTTATCATTTAGAAATGAAAACACTTCGAAGATAGTTACTTTACTTTATTACTACGTAATACATACATACATACATACATACATACATCTCTGCAAAAGATCTGATGTGAAAAGATCTGATGTGATTGGTCAAAATACCAATTAGTGGAAACAGATCAGAATTGGGCTGCCTGTCTAAAGATTTGGGAAACCCTGGGCTAGACCACCCAGCCCACAATTCAAGTGATCATGTCCTAAGACCAAATTATCATTAGTCTTGGCTATAATGCAGTTTAGAATAGGCTGGAGAATATGGGTGTGTGAAAATGTCCCTTCAACATGACTAATCTGATTACGTAACTCAGATTGAGATGTACAAAAGAGAAGTGGAAGTGTTTTTGAAGGTTAAATACACTGTCTGGTCATGAGTATCAACACAGAAAGGAACCAAGGTTGAAGAGGAACTACTGTCTTTCCATGAAAACACAACCAGACTGAGAAAACAGATTGTGTTAACGCAACAGTACATGCCCCATAAGGAAATAGGGCTGTCAATTTTAGCCTTTCACTTAAAACTGATAATGACCAGCCACTTCAGTTGAAGAAAACACATCACAATGTCTTATTATGAGCCATCGTCTTATGATTGTCATATTTATCATTACAAGAGGAACAGACGAGAGACTAAATTTGCACCTTATCTGATCCTCACCACTTCCTTACACAAGCAGACTTCCCGTCTTGCTAGAGGAGACGTGACACTTTCAGACAGGTTTGTTTTCATTAGGCACCAAATTGAAGAAAAACAGACTGAAACAGGGAGGGGCTACCTGGACATTTCTGTATTGCAAAACGTTTAAAAAACGTTTCCGTTGTGTGCCACAATGAAAACGACCCAGTTCACATAGGAAATGCAGTCTGTTACACATAGTTAGGCAATCTACTGCACAACATTGTTCTCAAGAAACCCTTTGATGTAAAGGAGTCTTGTATTGTTGGGTATTGAAAGGCGTCTTTTTGCTTAATGTCCTCGCGCTTTACAATCAAAGCAACTTTAATTGTTGATTTTCTGTCTTGTTAGGGCCAAATTGTGTTGTATTTGTGTCGTAATAACGCCTAGAAGTAAGTGTTCTTCACTTCTGGACCTGGGAGGGTCACTATACGTACAGGCTGTACTTTCCAGCTTCGCCCTATACCACCTGATATGAACTGCTAATCAAGACTTTAATTAGCCAAATTGGGGGTGTTAGTGCAGGGCTGGAACAAAAGCCGGCACACGTCTGCCCTCCAGTGTACAGGGTAACTCATTGGTCATTGACTCTGACCCTGGAGACCTAAAGGGTGTACTGCTTTTTATTTCAACTTGGATACTTATACCACTGATTGACCTCATTGAGTTTCTTTGAGTAACCGATTTGTAAACTCAAGTGTGTTAGTGATGGGCTGGAACAAAAGCCTGCACACACTTTAGCTCTCCAGGGCCAGGGTTAGTGACCGCTGGCGTAACAGAAAAGCGCTCAGATTATGTGACTGAAGCCGACTTGTGGTGATGACCCCTATCTTACAGTGTAGGGTACATTTCCCACACTAATGGTTAAGGTTAAGATTGGAGGAGGGGAAGCAGATCCTAGATCTGTACCTAGGGGAAACTTCACCCCAGAGCCTATCTTACCGAGTTGCTGAGGATTTCCTCGATCTTCCTGTACTCGGATGAGCCTCTCTCCACCTTCCCCCGGTACACAATCAACTGCTGCCGGTCCTTCAGGTCCCTGTACGTCTGATTAGGCAAAAGAACCGCCAATCAATCATCATGCCACATAATGATAAATAGCATGTGATGCCAGTATAAGAGATTAAATGTTATCCGTACTGTCAATGATATTAATTGCCACAATTGTTTGAGTTCTTGCGCACTAGGCATTGTAGGCATAGTATTAAACTGCAGTACTACATAAGAATTTGACTAGCCTGGTTAAAAAAAAGGTTGAAATAAAAAATAAATAGATGATCAATACTCATTATAGTGCTTTAAAACATGGAAGTTGGTAGATGTTACCTCTAACCACTGATCCAGGGTCAGCCCATTTTTCTATGCCTCTAAGGGTTAAGGTTAGGATTTGGGACTGCGTAATCTGATCCTAGATTTGTGGTTAGGGGTGACTCCTCCATCGAGCTATAAGATGTGTGTCTGTCAGATGTCTCACATTGATGATGACGTCGTGACACTTATACTTCTGCGCCAAACTGATCTTCTGCTCCGCGTCTTCAACCAGGTTTACGTAATCCTGCAACACCTAGGAGTAGAGGGACAGAAAGAGAGGGATGAGCGACTAAAAGAAATGTGGCAACACATCTGCATGATGTGGCATAACAGTCAGTGTAATCCCTGAAAATGAAAACACACAGCATCTAGCTATGAAATAAAATTCTATTTAGTGACATTTCCTGGTTTAATTTGAGCTATTAAGCTTATGGAATTTTGAATTGTCCAATTCAACTGCATTGCATGTAATGTGCCACACCCAATATACATCTGCAGAAAACTGAAAACAATGGGAATAGAGACCAGTGCTTATTTCAGGTGATTTTAAAAACACAGTACCACCTGGTGTTCAGACCGGGGAAGTGCAGCTGTAGTTGTCCTACCTACCTGTACTGGTGCGTTGTTTTTCTGAAGGATGTCCACTATTCTATGGAAGCCAATGGGAGACCTCTTCTTGGTGTAGCCCAGCCAGTTCTTGGTGGTGAACAGAGCGTCCACATCGAACCAGGCTTTCAGCTTCGCCCTCGCACCCAGACATGTGAGGAGAAACTGTTTATCTGAAATCTGGATGATGACAAAACTTGGAAGTTATTACAATCATTGAATGTTGTTTAACCTGGAAACACAAATTTTTCCTTAACTCTGTTGGGAAATAGGGTTGAAGGCAAATCAATGTCTTTCTGACAACTTCAGCTCAGTGAAGGTCTTAAAATAGTTGGACAGATGGATTGGCATGAATAACGAAAATATACATATGGTCTCATTGCAAACGGAGCCAGAATATTGTTGAAGGAAAAGATTCACAACAGTGACTCAAGCCAGACACATTTACCTAGTAATAAAGACAAGGCCCAGTTAATTCAAAAACAAAATGGACAGACAAATACTCATGTGTAGTCCAAGCTTCTCTCTCTCTCTCTCTCTCTCTCTCTCTTACCCTGAAGGTCTTCCGTATGTTGGCTGGACTGCTGAACGTGCCCTGTGGGAGAGACTGGGCTAGTTAGTTGATGTTGTGCACACAGACACAGATATAGACCCAGGCACACACACACGCACAAACAGACCTTAATCAACTCCAACCATAATGTTATTTCAATTAACAACAGAACTAATTATTAAATGTTTGGATATAATGGCAATATTTATAATATAAAAGATTGATAGATTAATGCACAAATTCATGCATTTTTACATCAACTGATTAACACTAGGTTCCCTACTACAGCCAGGTAACTGACACTGTCTCCATCTTGTGGTCGCAATAGAGAATTAGTCAGAAAAAAAACTGTCTCCGTAGCACAGTGGTCATCAACCCTGAGAGCTACAGGGTGTGCCGGCTCTGGCTCCAGTCCAGCCCTAACAGGACTAGCACCATATTCACCTGATCAACTTATCATCATGCAAAATCTGGAGCACGTGCTCGTACTGGAACAAAAGCCTGCACACCCTGTGGTTCTCCAGGACCAGGTTTGAGGGCCACTTCAGACTCACATCAGACTCCCCATAATGGTAGAAGCAGGAGTAGTAGAGTGTAGTGATGATAGGCATGTTGAGGATGGAGGCTTTCCGCGGGTATTTCTTAAAGATGTCCGCCTGGCCGCTACTCTCCACCTGTTTGTCGTTCGCCTGAACGGGGAAGACATGGAATTTTTGGTTTTAAAACCTACATAAGGCTGTCATAAGCCTGACTTATGGCTTGATATGACGTAGGGTTAGCCTGGAGAAACAGAGAAGGGAAGGTTTGGAATGTTTGGTTTTAAAGCCTACATAAACATGTCAAACATGACATAGGATTTGACATATTATGCAATGATCGAGCTTATGACAAAATATGTCATAGCGCAGGTATCTGTGGCGAAACTGTTCTCCCAAATTACACATCGAAACCTTATGGAGACCATATTAGTGCCCCATGCTTTTTAACAGATTTCAAACAAGATGTTATTTAAAGCGCAAAATAAAAGGTTACTACTGTACCACTGTACCATGAGCGAGATTCAGCCATTGGTGTTCTTCAGTCGACTATGTTTCAAAAATAGCAGCGGTTTCTCACCTCGATGATAATCTGCCTTTCCAGGAGTGTGTAGTGGTCTTGAACGTGAGTGGCATCGTCTGGTGAGAAGGGGAGACTGCAACAAAGTCCATGGTGCTAGTTAGTAACGCTGTTCTCCAAAGCTAATACTGCTGTGTAGTATCTCTGACTCCAGGAGTAGGTAACATTCAAATGTGTTAAATGACCTTACTTCAGGAAAAAGGTTTGTACGACCTTGTATGATTTAAAAACACCCCAATCAACAACATCAAAATGTGGCACAAAATGGGAAAAGAAAAAGATGCTGTTCGTGAGAGAAAACTTTGGATTCTTTACCTTGGTTCTGTTCCTTAGCGTACGCAACAGAAAACATTTTGCAACAGAAAACGAAAATCAGCACTTCTTTTTGGACGCGTTCATGTAGTGCCTTCCTGTGTCTGTACGATTTCTTCCGTTTTGTGCCTAATGAACACGACCCTGAGACGTGAAGTAATGTGGAGTGGATCTTTACCTGAGGCAGTTCTTCAGAAAGTCCCTCCTCTTGTTCTCGTCTCTGATATTGAGGTGATCTCTGTACTGCATGAGCTGAACATGGACATGGAAACAGAGGAAGGTGCATTGAGATTTAAAACCATCAACAACCAATGAGTGCAGAGCATTAAAGGCACAATCTGTAATGTTCATTTCAACTCCACCGTCAGCGGTGCCACAAACAGTTTTCAGGGAAACAGTATCTTCAACCGAGCTTCCTTTTCCCCTGAAAACCAGATGTGGAGACCCTGCTCATGCATTTATTTTACACCTGCTACGTTAGGTTATTTCAACTCAAAAGTGCTGCCCCTGCACTTGTTTGACACATTTTAGGATGGACTGAAATGTAACTGAATTAGACTTTTGAGGTAACTGTCCCCCCCCAGAATGGCTTGGTAGACCATGGAAGTACATACCGCCATGTCTTCTGTTCTGTCCAGGGACCTTGATGACACGAGAGAAAAGAGGACTGATCAGAATGCCTACATACAAGTAGCAAGTTGAGCACACAGTACCATCATTTGGGTACGCAATGGAAAATATTTAAAACCTTTTGCAAAAGAATTCTCAAAATGGACAAATCCTGACAGTTCCTCCCTGTTTCAGTCTGTTTTATTTCCTTGGGTGCCTTATAAACACAACTCAGATGCTACACTCCTTGAACAGAAGTGGTAAAAACCAGTCCAACAAGGTTACATGACAACTCCATTGATACAATCTTATGGCTTAAAGGATACAGTGCATTTGGAAAGTATTCAGACCCCTTGACTTTTTCCACATTTTGTTATCATTACAGCCTTATTCTAAAATTGATTAAAATTGATTTTCTTCCACTCATCAATCTATACACAATGCCTCATAATGACAAAGCCTTTTGGTTTTTAGAAATGTTTGCAAATTTCAATATAATTTTTTTTTTTTTTCAATATTACATTTACATAGGTATTCAGACCCTTTACTCAGTACTTTGTTGAAGCATCTTTAGCAGCGATTACAGCCTCGAGTCTTGGGTATGACACTACAAACTTGGCACAACTGTATTTGGGGAGTTTCTCCAATTCTTCTCTGCAAATCCTCTCAAGCTCTGTCAGGTTGGATGGGGAGCGTCACGGCACAGCAATTTTCAGGTCTCTCCAGAGATGTTCGATTGGGTTCAAATCCAGGCTTTGGATGGGCCACTCAAGGACATTCAGAGACGTGTCCCGAAGCCACTCCTGCGTTGTCTTGGCTGTGTGCTTAAGGCCGTTGTCCTGTTGAAGGTGAACCTTCACCACAGTTTGGGGCGCTCTGGAGCAGGTTTTCATCAAGGATCTCTCTATACTTTGCTCCGTTCATCTTTGCCTTGATCCTGACTAGTCTCCCAGTCCCTGCCGCTGAAATACATCACCACAGCATGATGCTGCCACCCCCATGCTTCACCGTAGGGATGGTGCCAGGTTTCCTCCAGACGTGACGCTTGGCATTCAGGCCAAAGAGATCAATCTTGGTTTCATCAGACCAGAGAATTTTGTTTCTCATGGTCTGAAAGTCTTTAGGTGCCTTTTGGCAAACTCCAAGCGGGCTGTCATGTGCCTTTTACTGAAGAGTGGCTTCCGTCTGACCACTCTACCAGAAAGGACTCTAGAGCTCTGTCAGCCTGACCCAAGTGCTCAATTTGGCCGGGCGGCCAGCTCTAGGAGTCTTGGTGGTTCCAAAATTCTTCCATTTAAGAATGATGGTGGCCACTGTATTCTTGGGGACCTTCAATGTTGGAGACATTTTTTGGTACCCTTCCCCAGATCTGTGCCCCGACACAATCCTATCTCGATATTTCTGCTTTTGCTTTTAATACATTTGCAAAAATTTCAAAAAACTTGTTTTCACTTTCTCATTATGGGGTATTGTGTGTAGATTGATGAGAAAAAATTATGAATCCATTTTAGAATAAGGCTGTAACATAACAAAATGTGGAAAAAGTCAAGGGGTCTTAAGACTTTCCGAATGCACTGTATTTTAGTGAATTGTTACTCACTTGAAAAGCTCCACCAAAAGCTTTTGTTCTCCTATTTCCTTCAGGTAGTGGATATAATGCCTAAGAGCTATTTCTCTTGTTATCAACTCCCGGAAGAGAATCTCTGCACAGAAACGCATTGAACTGTCATTATTTGCATAATATTTGCCATGTGCACTTAACTTTTGCAACATCCAAAGTTTGCAACTGTTATTGTTCTAAAGGAATAATATATGCCATTTATCAGATGCTTTTGTCAGCATGCATACATTTTCAACACCTGGGAATAATAAATAAAAAAGGTAGAAGTAAATGTAAAAGACGAAGAAAATAGAAAAATAAAAGGTGCAAAATTTGCACTGGTGTAAATTCCTGGTAACTCAACCAGAATAGAATGAGGTAAAAAAAAGTTCAATCTAATGGACAAAAAAAACCGGATTAAAAACCTTACCTTTACTTAATGACTTCTTTAAATATATTAAAACCTGCAATGAGAGGTTACAGAACAGTATAAGTATACTGAACAAAAATATAAACGCAACATGTAAAGTGTTGGTCCCATGTTTCATGAGCTGAAATAAAAGATCCCAGAAATGTTCCACGCGTACAAAAAGCTTATTTCTCTAAAATGTGGTGCACCAATTTGTTTACATCCCTGAGTGAGTATTTCTCTTTTGCCAAAATAATCAATCCACCTGACAGGAGTCTCGTATCGAGAAGCTGATTAAACAGCATGATCATTACACAGGTGCACCTTGTGCAGGGTACAATAAAAGGCCACTCTAAAATGTGCAGTTTTATCACACAACACAATGCCACATATGTCTCAAGTTGAGGGAGCTTGCAATTGGCATGCTGACTGCAAGAATGTCAATCAGAACTGTTGCCAGAGAATTGAATATTCATTCCTCTACCACAAGCCGTCTCCAACATCATTTTAGAGAATATGGCAGTATATCCAACCGGCCTCACAACTGTCCAAAACAGTCTCAGGGAAGCTCATCTGCATGCTTATCATCCTCACCAGGGTCTTGACCTGACTGCATTTCAGCATCGTAACTGACTTCAGTGGGCAGATGCTCACCGTCGATGGCCACTGGCAGGCTGGAGAAGTGTGCTCTTTATGGATGAATCCCGGTTTCAACTGTATCGGGCAGATGGCAGACAGAGTATATGGTGTCGTGTTGGAGAGCAGTTTGCTGATGTCAACGTTGTGAACAAAGTGCCCCATGGTGGCGGTGGGGTTATGGTATGGGCAGGCAAAAGCTACGGACAACAAACCCAATTGCATTTTATCAATGGCAATTTGAATGCACAGAGATACCGTGAAAAGATCCAAAAGGGCCATTGTTGTGCCATTCATCTGCCGCCATCACCTCATGTTTCAGCATGATAATGCACGGCTCCATGTCGCAATGATCTGTACACAATTCCTTGAAGCTGAAAATGTCACAGTTCTTCCATGGCCTGCATACTCACCAGACATGTCACCCATTGAGCATGTTTGGGATGCTCTGGATCGACGTGTACAACAGCGTGTTCCAGGTCCCGCCAACATCCAGCAACTTCACACAGCCATTGAAGAGGAGTGGGACAACATTTCACAGGCCACAATCAACAGCCTGATCAACTCTATGTGAAGGAGATGTGTCGAGCTGCATGAGGCAAAAGGTGGTCACTCCAGATACTGACTGGTTTTCTGATCAACACCCATAACTTAAAAAAAAAAGAAAGTATCTGTGACCAACAGATGCATATCTGTGTTCCCAGTCATGTGAAATCCATAGATTAGGGCCTAATGAATTTATTTCTATTGACTGATTTCCTTAAATGAACTGTAAGTCGGTAAAATCTTTTAAATTGTTGCATGTTGCGTTTATATTTTTGTTCAGTGTAATAAAAATGATGTTTTCTTTCAACTACAGTCAAATCAAAACGTACCGCGGTGATGACGTTTCCATCATGTGCATTCACAGCCTCATCCAATAGCAGCAGTTTGTCCTGTAAGGAGTGGAACTTCTCCAAAGAGTAGACCTATGAGAAAATACAATCATGGAGTGAGTTAGAATAATACAATATTAATATTATATCACAGTCCATAGAATTGCAAAATACATAAAGCAGAGTATTTGCTGGAGCATTATAAAACAGATGATAATAACCTAATAAACTGTATGCCATTTAGCAGACACTTTTATCCAACGTGACTAACAGTAGGCATAACAACAGTCAGCTTACAATTTACAGTCAGTTTGAAGACAAATAAATGTTGATTTTACACCATTGATCCTACCTTTCCCTGCTGCATCCTCTTCACAGTCTCCTCAGGGGTCCAGTCACTGACATAGTCCTGCCACAGCAAGATGACGTCATCATTAATAGACCAACGACAGTCCAGTTAATACAGTATTAGTGATGTTAATAACAGTTAGTTCAGTTTGTGGAACAACTTTTCAGAGTGCTCTGAAATATACTGATTATGTGTAACATAAAACATATCTTACCTTGTATTCAGATTTTGGTTTCCGAAGTTCCGGGGCGTAATTTCGGATGGATGGATCACCGAAAGCTATAAAATACTATAAAAGTTGAGAACCATGCTTTTCAAAATTGCAATTTTCACACACATATGGCAAAAATGGAGTAACAACTCTCGCTAAAATGTTACCCACACTCAGAGAAGGACTGGAAGCTCCCAGTTTTGGCCTTTCCTAAAAAATGAGAGTGAGTGTGTGTTAATTGATAAGGAAATACTTATGTTGACATTAGTATTCGCATTGAGAATGTGCAAAACTACAAAACTAGGGACAATGGTTGGTATATAGCTAGAGCTCATTGGTGTTTGTTATAGATTCAAAACTGTACCGAGGACAAATCTGTTTGACAGAATGAAGCGAACCCATTTTGATTGGGTCGAATGCAACGGTCACAAGATCGGTTATCCCAAACTCAAAAATCGACCCACAACACAACACTTCCAATCTAAATACACCCAACGAGAATGGCCTTAAATCTGTCATGAGGTGGACTGAGTTGTACCTTTGAATAAGGAGCTTAAGGAGTAGCCAGAACTATTCTTGGGCAACGAAGGGGCAGTGTGGATTTTGGGGAAGCTCTGGTCCCGCACCTCGCCTGTGGAGCGAATGCTCGATTCTGTCTCCTTGACCGACCACGAGATACCTGAGGGAACAACAACATTTAGGGCCACAACTTACAACATTTAGGCCCAGAACCATTCGTGTTACTAGCAAATATACTGGTCCTACGTGAACTTATCACAAAACTTAAAAAGGCACAGTCCATACGTTTTCTGTTTTCCTTGTGGCAACGAACCAAATTACAAAGAATCAACCTAAATTATAAACACACACAAAGTGTCTGTTGCTTCATTTAGGAAAATAAAATTGAGTTCAAAACATTAAGAACGCCTTCCTAATATTGAGTTGCATACACAATCCATGTCTCAAGGCTTAAAAATCCTTCTTTAACGTGTCTCCTCTCCTTCATTTACACTGATTGAAGTGGATTAATAATGGACCATAGCTTTCACCTGGATTCACCAGGTCAGTCTATATAATGGAAAGAGCAAGTGTTCATAATGTTTTGTATACACTCAGTGTATATTTCTATTGTAGCACTTTTCATTGCTCGGTTTACACCAATGACTGCACCAACCTCATCTTCTCATCTTGGCACTTGTAAAAACCCATTAATTGTCAGCACGCCACCTTTTAAATTTTTTTACAGGAAAGAGAACATACAGACTGCACCTTTTTAAAAGAATAGTTCAATCAAAAAGCTTTTAATATTTTATTCATTAGTCTACGGTTAATACAATCCCCCAAAATGTATGTCACTCAGCAGTCAAGTTTTCATTATAGGGCACTTTCAGTACAGAGAAAAAAACTGATGATGCATTTTGCATCATATGATGGACAGTTCTCTTACTTCCAACAGGCTCTCCACTCCAGCTGACCTTCTCCACATCATCTTCTTCATCCTCTTCCTCTACGAGGCTGCGGATACTGTTCACAGCCCGCTTGGATTCCTTTAGCTTAAATACATTCGAAATAGAAAAAAACATGTTTATGTTCACACTACATTTCTGTACCTTGACAGTCCAATGTGAGCAAGTATGTTTCCAAACTTCAGATGCCACATACCCAGCCGCTGGCCATGTTTACATGTTAAAATTTCCAAAATGTTTCCACCATTGTCTTTCTTTGGTGTCCTACCCTTGTGTGATAGGGTAAGCTAGTTAAAGTATCCAAATGTAACATATATAAGAGGTGGTCAACCCTCCTCTTGGAGATCTTTAGGGTATGTAGGTTTCTGCTCAAGCCCTGCTCAAACACACCGGTTTGATGTGCAGCTGATTAATAGAATCAAGTGTGCTGGAGCAAAAGCCTGCATATTCAGTAGTTCAACAGGAAGAGGATTGGCCAACCGCCTGGCATAAAAGTATTGCGTCCCAAATGGCATCGTATTCCCAACCCTGTTCCTGGAGAGCTAAGTTCTTGTAGGTTTACTCCAACCCTAATCTAGCGCACCCGATTCTAATAATTAGCTGGTTGATCAGCTGAATCAGGTTAGTTACAACTAGGGTTGGAGCGAAATCCTACAGGTTAGCTCTCCAGAAACAGGTTTGGAGAGCCCTTCCCTACATCAGTGTTTCCCAAATCAAGCCCTCGAGTACTCCCAACAGCCCACATTTTTGTTGTCGGCCTGGGGCCACTAAAAAAAAAATGTACTGTTGGGGATACTCGAGGACCGGAGATGGGCAACACTGCCCTACATAGTACCACCCCTACGGACCCTGGTAAAAAGTAGTGCATCACGGTTTATATGGTTTAGTGTTTTATTTCTATGAGTTTTTCACACAAAAAATAAGCAATTCAGCTTAGTTTCAGTTAGTTTTCAGACCTGATTTGCATTTTTTTTTAATGTAGTTAAATGTTTTATATATTTTATTTTAGTATTAAAGCGTGCGTGGGAGGCGGGCGTGGGAGGCAAGGAGCCATTTGGGTTATATAGTTTGGTTTTTAGGGATGTCAGTTCTTGCAACTGGGGGCCAGTAATACATAAGGTAATGGTTTTGATTTGATTTGATTTATTAGGATCCCCATTAGCCGATGGAGAAAGCTAGTCTTACTGGGGTCCGACACAAAACCTAAAAGACATTACTGACAAAAGACTTTACAATTGACATACATTTAGAAACATTAACATGTAGCGTGTGTGTGAGAGAGTTACACATACATGTCAGTACAAATGTCACATGGGGGAGTAGGTCACATGGGGGAGAGGCGTTGTGCTGTGAGGTGTTGCTTTATTTGATTTTTTAAACCTGATTTGCTGTTCACTTGCGCAATATAACATGGAAGGGAGTCCCATGCAGTCATGGCTCTGTATAATACTGTACGTTTCCTTAAATTTGTTCTGGACCTGGAGACTATGAAAAGACCCCTGGTGGCATGTCTGTTGAGGTAAGTGTGTGTGTGTGTCAATGCTGTGTGTAAGTTGACTATGCAAACAATTTGGAATGTCCAACACAATGTTTATAATAAAAACTAGTGATGCAGTCAGTCTTTCCTCACCTCTTCGCCAAGAGAGACTGACATGCTACATGTTAATATTAATATCTCCCCATATTTACAACCATTGAATCTATATGTTTTGACCATGACAGTTTACAATCTAAGGTAACACCAATTAATTTAGTCTCCTCAACTTGTTCAACAGCCACACCATTCATTCATTACCAGATTCAGCTAAGGTCTAGAACTTGTGCCAATGCTCTTAGATTTAGAGATGTTCAGAATCAGTTTATTACAGGCCACCCATTCCAAAACTGACTGCAAATCTTTGTTAGGGTTTCAGTAACTACATTAGCTGATGTCTATATGGTTTAATCATCAGCATACATGGACACACATGCTTTGTGTAATGCCAGTGGCAAGTCATTGGTAAAAATAGAAAAGAGGGCCTAGAGTGCTGCCCTGCGGTACACCACACTTTACACCAGAGAAGCTTCCATTAAAGAAAACCCTCAGAGTTCTATTAGATAGATAGCTCTGAATCCACGATATGGTAGAGGTTGAAAAGCCATAACACATAAGTTCTCAACAACAGGTTATGATCAATAATATCAAAGGCTGCACTGAAATCTAACAGTACAGCTCCCACAATCTTATTATTATCAATTTTTTTCAACCAGTCAGTCATTTGTGTCAGTGCAGTACATGTTGAGTGCCCTTCTCTAGAAGCATGCTGACAGTCTGTTAACCTGTTAGGGCTAGGGGGCAGTATTTACACAGCCGGATAAAAAACGTACCCGATTTAATCTGGTTATTACTACTGCCCAGAAACTACAATATGCATATAATTATTGGCTTTGGATAGAAAACACCCTAAAGTTTCTAAAACTGTTTGAATGGTGTCTGTGAGTATAACAGAACTCCTATGGCAGGCAAAAACCTGAGAAGATTCTGTACAGGAAGTGCCCTCTCTGACCATTCCTTGGGCTTCTTGACTCTTTTTATTGAAAACTTAGGATCTTTGCTGTAACGTGACACTTCCTACGGCTCCCATAGGCTCTCAGAACCCGGGAAAAAGCTGAATGATGTAATTCCAGCCCCTGGCTGAAAAACATTAGCGCCATTGGTAAGTGGTCTATCAGAGGACAATGAGACTGAGGCGCGTGCACGAGGCGACCCCATGTTTTTATTTTCTCTCTCTTTGTACTAAAACACAGATTCCCGGTCGGAATATTATCGCTTTTTTACGAGAAAAATGGCATAAAAATTGATTTTAAACAGCGGTTGACATGCTTCGAAGTACGGTAATGGAATATTTAGAAATGTTTTGTCACGAAACGCGTCGGGCGCGTCACCCTTCTTTACACTTCGGATAGTGTCTTGAACGCACAAACAAAACAGGATATTTGAAGGATATTTGAGGATATTTGAACATAACTATGGATTATTTTGAACCAAACCAACATTTGTTATTGAAGTAGAAGTCCTGGGAGTGCATTCTGACGAAGAACAGCAAAGGTAATAACATTTTTCTTATAGTAAATCTGACTTTGGTGAGGGCTAAAAACTTGGTGGGTGTCTAAATAGCTAGCCCTGTGATGCCGGGCTATCTACTTAGAATATTGCAAAATGTGCTTTCACCGAAAAGCTATTTTAAAATCGGACATAGCGAGTGCATAGAGGAGTTCTGTATCTATAATTCTTAAAATAATTGTTATGTTTTTTGTGAACGTTTATCGTGAGTAATTTAGTAAATTCACCGGAAGTTTGCGGGGGGTATGCTAGTTCTGAACGTCACATGCTAATGTAAAAGCTGGTTTTTGATATAAATATGAACTTGATTGAACAAAACATGCATGTATTGTATAACATAATGTCCTAGGAGTGTCATCTGATGAAGATCATCAAAGGTTAGTGCTGCATTTAGCTGTGGTTTGGGTTTATGTGACATTATATCCTAGCTTGAAAAATGGGTGTCTGATTATTTCTGGCTGGGTACTCTGCTGACATAATCTAATGTTTTGCTTTCGTTGTAAAGCCTTTTTGAAATCGGACAGTGTGGTTAGATTAACGAGAGTCTTGTCTTTAAAATGGTGTAAAATAGTCATATGTTTGAGAAATTGAAGTAATAGCATTTCTAAGGTATTTGAATAACGCGCCACAGGATTCCACTGGCTGTTACGTAGGTGGGACGAAATCGTCCCTAGAGAGGTTAATTTGTTTACAGAGAAATAGCATTGTATTTGGTCAATACATGTTTTACAACAGTTTGCTAAGAGCTGGCAGCAAGCTGATAGGTCTGCTGTTAGAACCAGTAAAGGCTGCTTTGCTAATCTTGGGTAGCGGAATGACTTTGGCTTCCCTCCAGGCCTGAGGACAAAGACTTACCTCTAGGCTCAGATTAAAGATATGACAGATAGATGGAAAGCTACTGAGGATGGTAGCTCCTAAGTTGTCAATACTTGGAGGTTTGTCATTATCGATCTACAACAATTATTTTTTCACCACTCCCACACTAACTTGACAAAATTCAAACTTACTACAATGCTTTTCTTTCATTATTTGTTTTTTTATGCAAGAGTACGATGACTCACTGTTCATTGTTGGCATTTCCTGCCTAAGTTTGCCCACTTTGCCAATGAAGTAATCATTAAAATAATTGGTAACATCAAATGGTTTTGTGATGAATAAGCAATCTGTATCATGGTGCCGGAGAAGATGGCTGACGTTTTACGTGGTCCTAACCAACTGTGTTTTTTTGGGGGGTTTTGTGTTTTTTTTTGCGTTGTTTGTAACTTATTTTGAACATAATGTTGCTGCTATCGTCTCTTATGACCGAAAATAACTTCTGGACATCAGAACAGCGATTACTCACTACGAACTGCTAGAAGATTTTTTTCCTTTAATGAGTCCGATGTGAAGGACATACTGCTTTCCCTGGAACAGGCCCAAATTCCCATCATTTGCGTGAAGAAAAGACGGAGAAAAGGTTGGGCTGCCTTCTGAGAATTTGTAGGCGATTGAATAAACCCCCACTGCCTTCCGATCTACTAGCTAACTTACAATCATTGGAAAATAAAATTGATGACCTACGAGGAAGATTAAACTACCAACGAGACATTAAAAACAGTAATATCTTATGCTTCACGGAGTCGTGGCTGAACGACGACATCAACATACGCTGGTTATACACTGTATCGGCAGGATAGAACAGCGGCGTCTGGTAAGACAAGGGGTGGCGGACTATCTATATTTGCAAACAACAGCTGGTGCACGATATCTAAGGAAGTCTCGAGGTTTTGCTCGCCTGAGGTAGAGTATCTCATGATAAGCTGTAGACCACACCATCTACCTAGAGAGTTCTCATCTGTATTTTTCGAAGCTGTCTACATCACACCACAGACTGAGGCTGGCACTAAGACCGCACTCAACGAGCTGTATTCCGCCATAAGCAAACAGGAAAACGCTCACCCAGAGGCGGCACTCCTAGTGGCAGGGGACTTTAATGCAGGGAAACTTAAATCCGTTTTACCACATTTTTATCAGCATGTTAAATGTGCAACCAGAGGGGGGAAAAAGTCTAGAACACCTTTACTCCACACACAGAGACACGTACAAAGCTCTCCCTTGCCCTCCATTTGGCAAATCTGACCATAATTCTATCCTGATTCCTGCTTACAAGCAAAAAACTAAAGCAGGAAGCACCAGGGACTCGGTCAATAAAAAAAGTGGTCAGATGAAGCAGATGCTAAGCTACAGGACTGCTTTGCTAGCAAAAAATAAAATATGTTCCAGGATTATTCCGATGGCATTAAGGAGTACACCACATCAGTCATTGGCTTCATCAACAAGACCATACGTACATACCCCAACCAGAAACCATGGATTACAGGCAACATCCGCACTGAGCTAAAGGCTGGAGCTGCCGCTTTCAAGGAGTGGGACTCTAACCCGGATGCTTATAAGAAATCCCGCTATGCCCTTCGATGAACCATCAAACAGGAAAAGCATCAATACAGGACTAAGATCGAATCGTACTACACTGGCTCCGACACTCATCGGATGTGGCAGGGCTTGCAAACTATTACAGACTACAAAGGGAAGTACAGCTGAGAGCTACCCAGATGAGCTAAACTACTTCTATGCTTGCTTCGAGGCAAATAACACTGAAACATGCATGAGAGCACCAGCTTTTCCGAATGACTG
Source organism: Salmo trutta (assembly GCF_901001165.1). Taxonomy (NCBI): domain Eukaryota; kingdom Metazoa; phylum Chordata; class Actinopteri; order Salmoniformes; family Salmonidae; genus Salmo; species Salmo trutta. Next base: position 12,541,367 of record NC_042991.1, read on the forward strand.
TGTGATCACGCTCTCTGCAGCCGATGTGAGTAAGACCTTTAAACAGGTCAACATTCTGGGCCAGACGGATTACCAGGACGTGTACTCAGAGCATGCGCTGACCAACTGGCAAGTGTCTTCACTGACATTTTCAAACTCTCCCTGTCCGAGTCTGTAATACCAACATGTTTCAAGCAGAACACCATAGTGCCTGTGCCCAAGAACACGAAGGTAACCTGCCTAAATGACTACCGACCCATAGCACTCATGTCTGTAGCCATGATGTGCTTTGAAATGCTGGTCATGGCTCACATCAACACCATTATCCCAGAAACCCTAGACCCACTCCAATTTGCATACCGCCCTAACAGATCCACAGATGATGCAATCTCTATTGCACTCCACACTGCCCTTTCCCACCTGGACAAAAGGAACACCTATGTGAGAATGCTATTCATTGACTACATCTCAGCATTCAACACCATAGTGCCCTCAAAGCTCATCAATAAGCTAAGGACCCTGGGACTAAACACCTCCCTCTGCAACTGTATCCTGGACTTCCTGACGGGCCGCCCGCAGGTGGTAAGGGTAGGTAACAACACATCTGCCACGCTGATCCTCAACACAGGGCCCCTCAGGGGTGTGTGCTCAGTCCCCTCCTGTACTCCCTGTTCACTCATGACTGCACAGCCAGGCACGACTTCAACACCATCATTAAGTTTGCCGATGACACAGCAGTGGTAGGCCTGATCACCGACAACGACGAGACAGCCTATAGGGAGAAGGTCAGAGAGCTGGCCGTGTGGTGCCAGGACAACCTCTCCCTCAATGTGATCAAAACAAAGGATATGAGTGTGGACTACAGGAAAAGGAGGACCAAGCACACCCCCATTCTCATTGACGGGGCTGTAGTGGAGCAGGTTGAGAGCTTCAAGTTCCTTGGTGTCCACATCACTAACAAACTAACATGGTCCAAAGCACACCAAGATAGTTGTGAAAAGGGCACGACAAAACCTATTCCCCCTCAGGAGACTGAAAAGATTTGGCATGGGTCCTCAGATCCTCAAAAGGTTCTACAGCTGCACCATCGAGAGCATCCTGACTGGTTGCATAACTGCCTGTTATGGTAACTGCTCGGCCTCCGACCGCAAGGTACTACAGAGGGTAGTGCGAACGGCCCAGTTCATCACTGGGGCCAAACTTCCTGCCATCCAGGACCTATATACCAGGCGGTGTCAGAGGAAGGCCTTAAAAATTGTCAAAGACTCCAGCCATCCTAGTAATAGACTGCTCTCTCTGCTACCGCACGGCAAGTGGTTCGGGAGCTCCAAGTCTAGGTCCAAGCGGCTTCTAAACAGCTTCTACCCCCAAGCCATAAGACTCCTGAACATCTAATCAAATGGCTACCCAGACTATTTGCACCCCCCCCCCCTTTTACGCCGCTGCTACTCTCTGTTATTATCTATGCATCGTCACTTTAATAACTCTACCTACATGTACATATTACCTCGACTAACCGGTGCCCCCGCACATTGACTCTGTACCGGTACCCCCTGTATATAATCTCGCTCTTTAATTACTTGTTACTTTTATTTGTATATTTTAAACTGCATTGCTGGTTAGGGGCTTGTAAGTAAGCATTTCACCTGTTGTATTCGGCGCATGTGACTAATACAATTTTATTCGATGAAAGATGAGAGCTGAATTTGTCTTTCTGCCCATAATTTCATTTAAAGTACTCCAAAGTTCTTCATATCATAGATCTTGGATTCATAACACAGTTTTTTCTTACTGTTTAGTCACATAATTTCTCAATTTGCAGTAAGTCAGCCAGTCAGATGTGCAGCCAGACTTTTTAGGCACTCCTTTGCCCCATCTCTTTCAACCATACAGTTTTCCAATTCCTCATCAATTCATGGAGCCTTAACAGTGGGTCAGGTCATAGGTTAGGTAAGCCCTTCTCATGACTAATTCCACGTCCCTTTTGATTAGCTGAGGTGATTTGGTAAAGTGTGAAACACTCTATCTAGAAACAATTTATCTTTGAATGCCATTGGAAACCTTAATTATCATACAAAATTACTTGACAAATACAAAAGATACACTTACTGTTAGCGGTTTTAACAGCGATTTCCACTGAGTACATGTATCTTTTGTATTTGTAAAATCTATTTAGGGTGATATAATAGTAGAATTTCTGAGGTTCCATGACTGTATTGCACACAGTGATTATTAACAGTTAGACAAAGCGTCAGGACAGCTGTACACATTGGCCCCGCTGTGGTCAATTGTTAACTTTAGTATGTAAGAAAAATCAAGTCAGCTACCTTAAAGTTCAAACCGGTTTGTGAATTATTTTATTTCATGGGTTTTAGTTTCAGTTTATTATAAAAACCTTGTAGGGCATTATATATGGAATAGGGTGCCATTTGGGACACCCCTAAGACTTTCAAGTTATTTACCCTGGTAAAGTCATCATCTTCATCATCAAATGTGAAAGCTTTGAACTTCGAACTGTTCCAGTAATCGTCCTCATCTGGTTTACCCCTTATCATCTGGAACAGAGTTAGTTACATTTACTGCACATTGTTTATACCACAGAAGGATATATCATATCTCTATTGTTTATACAACCATTGCGGCAGCGTCCTTAGTACAACAACAGCAACCTCATCAAGCAGTTTCAGACATAAGGCTGCAGGTTTGAGTCCTCCAGAATTTGCTACATTAGTCTCAGAAGTGGGATGGTGCTACAGTGAGATCAGCGGAAACATCCCTTGGAGACATGAGGTAGTTAAACATAGAGGCATGCTTCAGAAGGGGAGGTGTCTTGAACAACACCAGGAATGCTATCAGAAGGTTGAGACTTCTTGGCATAGCCTAATGGCTATCAAATCAAAGTTCATTTGTCGTATTACACAGATTAGCAGATGTTAAAGCAGGTGCAGCGAAATGCTTATGTTTCTAGCTTCAGCAGTGCAGTAAGTGTCTAACAGTACAATACTGTGTACAGACAGTATGGACAATTAACAGTGCATTGGGAAAGTATTCAGACCCCTTGACTTTTTCCACATTACAGCCTTACTCTAAAATGGATTAAATTGTTTGTTTTTTCCTTCTTCAATCTACACACAATACCCCATAATGACAAAGCAAAAAGAGGTTTAGACATTTTTGCAAATTTGTATATTAAAAAAACCTGAAATATCACATTAACATAAGTATTCAGACCCTTTACTTAGTACTTTGTTGAAGCACTTTTGGTAGCGATTACAGCCTTGAGTATGATGCTACAAGCTTGGCACACCTGTATTTGGGGAGTTTCTCCCATTCTTCTCTGCAGATCCTCTCAAACTTTGTCAGCTGGGATAGGGAGCATCGCCGCACAGCTATTTTTAGGTCTCTCCAGAGATGTTCAATAGGGTTCAAGACCAGGCTCTGGCTGGGCCACTCAAGGACATTCAGAGACTTGTCCCGAAGCCACTCATGCATTGTCTTGGCTGTGTGCTTAAGGTCGTTGTCCTGTTGGAAGGTGAGGTGGAAGGAGCAGGTGAAAGGTGGAAGGAGCAGGTTTTCATCAAGGTTCTCGCTGTACTTTGCTCCGTTCATCTTTCTCTCGATCCTGACTAGTCTCCCAGTCCCTGCCGCTGAAATGCATCCCCATAGCATGATGCTGCCACCACCATGCTTCACTGTAGGGATGGTGCCAGGTTTCCTCCAGACGTGACGCTTCGCATTCAGGCCAAAGAGTTCAATCTTGGTTTCATCAGACAAGAGAATCTTGTTTCTCATGGTCTGAGAGGCTTTAGGTGCCTTTTGGCAAACTCCAAGAGGGCTGTCATGTGCCTTTTACTGAGGAGTGGTTTCCGTCTGCCCACTCTACCATAAAGGCCTGATTGGTGGAGTGCTGCAGAGATGGTTGTCCTTCAGGACGGTTCTCCCATATCCACAGAGGAACTCTGGAGCTCTGTCAGAGTGACCATCGTGTTCTTGGTCACCTCCCTGACCAAGGCCCTTCTCCTCCGATTGCTCAGTGTGGCCGGGCGGCCAGCTCTAGGAAGAGTCTTCGTGGTTCCAAACTTCTTCCATTTAAGAATGATGGAGGCCACTGTGTTCTTGGGGTCCTTCAATGCTGCAGAAATGTTTTGGTACCCTTCCCCAGATCTGTGCCTCGACACAATCCTGTCTCGGAGCTCTACGGACAATTCCTTCAACCTCATGGCTTGGTTTTTGCTCTGACATGTACTGTCTACTGTAGGACCAATTTCGAGTCTTTATAGCAAAGGGTCTAAATACTTATGGAAATACCTACAAACATTTCTAAAAACCTGTTTTCACTTTGTCATTATGTGGTATTGTGTGTAGATTGCTGAGGATTTTATTTTTATTTTATACATTTTAGAATAAGGCAGTAACTTAACAAAAAATGTAAAAAGTCAAGGGTTCTGAATACTTTCCGAATGCACTGTATAAGTAGGAAAAGGTATGCCCAGCAGTAGTTATACATGATGAGCTACTGTATGTCGAGAATACAGTATGTATATATAAAATTAGTAAACATTTAGCTTAATTTCTCAGAGATCAAATTAAAATGTCAACAAAATAATGTTGCAGGAATGCTAATCTTATCCGTTTCTAACTACAGAAATGATTTCAGAACAATAAACATTATGTAAACATTACTAAAATAGTCAATGACTATGTACATAGGGCAGCAGTCTCTAAGGTACAGGGTAGGGTAACGGGTGGTAGCTGGCTAGTGACAGTGTCTAAGGTGCAGGGCAGGGTACTGGGCGGAGGCCGGCTAGTGAGGGACATGAAAGCTGTTTTTCAGTCTCTCGGTCCCAGCTTTGATGAACCTGTACTGTGTTTGCCTGCTATCCATCTTGGCACTCCCCTACCGTTGTAAAAAAGCAATAGAAATGCATTTATGAATGTCTACATTTGTTTTTGGCAAATGTATTATATTACAGACACCTTAATGCATACTTTTAAATTATATTATGTGAGCTAAACATAAAAATATATTTACTTTAAAGTACAATTATTCTTTTTTTACGTTACTGTCCCCACTACAACAAAAAACATACTTAAATACATGTAACTTTGTCCTATAAACATTTAATTGAAAAACTGTAGAATTCCATTTACATTATAGAATTCCATTCAATTTTATCATTTGTCCAATGACTACTTGCTAGCTGTGAAGCCACATCCATAATTGGTAGATGGTTCTGACCAGAAAACCAGTCAGTATCTGGTGTCACCCACCATTTGCCTCATACAGCGCGACAAATCTCCTTCACATAGAGTTGATCAGGCTGTTCATTGTCGCCTGTGGAATGTTGTCCCACTCCTCTTCAATGGCTGTGTGAAGTTGCTGAATATTGGTGGGAACTGGAACACGTTGATCCAAAGCATCCCAAACATGCTCAATGGGTGACATGTCTGAGTATGCAGGCCATGGAAGAACTGGGACATTTTCAGTTTCCAGGAATTGTGTACAGATCCTTGTGTCATTATGCCATGCATTATCATGCTGAAACATGAGGTGATAGCGATGAATTAATGGCACGACAATGGGTCTCAGAATCTTGTCACGGTATCTCTGTGCATTCAAATTGCCATCAATAAAATGCAATTGTGTTTGTTGTCCGTAGCTTATACCTGCCCATACCATAACCCCACTGTCACCATGGAGCACTCGGTTTACAACGTTGGCATCAGCAAATCGCTCGCCCACATGACACCATACATATGGTCTGCGGTTGTGAGGCCGGTTGGACGTACTGCCAAATTCTCTAAAACGATGTTTGAGACAGCTTATGTAGAGAAATGAACATTAAATTATTTGGCAACAGCTCTGGTGGACATTCCTGCAGTCAGCATACCAATTGCACACTTCCTCAAAACTTAAGACATCTGTGGCATTGTGTTGTGTGACAAATCTGCACATTTTAGAGTGGCCTTTTATTTTCCACAGCACAAGGTGCACCTGTGTAATGACCGTGCTGTATAATCAGCTTCTTGATATTCCACCCTTGTCAGGTGGATGGATTATCTTGGCAAATGAGAAATGCTCACTAACAGGGATGTAAACAAATGTGTGCACAAAATGTGAAATAAATAATATTTTTGGGCATATGGAAAATTTCTGCGATCTTTTATTTCAGCTCATGAAACACCACTTTACATGTTGGTTTAATATTTTTGTTCAGAGTAGATTTTGATTTGGGTGGGTGGGGGTGCATCTAAAAACAATCTATGTAGCTTTGGACACATGCTGCTAGCAGGTAACGTTACAGTCATTGGACTATTAGTTATCTCGACCGCAGTCGCTATGGAATTCCCTTGGACCTTGTCTTATTAATTCATTAAATAGTCAGAGGTCTAACATATTGGGATATGTTTTCCCCTGCTACTTTTGCTTCTGACACTATTGTTAGATCTGCACACTCATGACAAACATGGTAAAAAATATATATATATTGCTGATATGGAAGACAAGGGCCACATGTTTCTAAAAACCGTTTCACAAGCGATTATTATTGATTTTTGTAACACAGCGACGGTTTAGAATTGTAGTTCACATGGCCAGCTGTGTGAAAGTTAACCGCTAAAAACCCTATGGAGATTAGGGTTTTCGATTGCTAGACAACAGGTAAATATTCTTCATGTGAGCCTGTAGCTAGGCTATGATTGTGGTGATTGATGGCAGGTATTTTTGAGGGAGGCAGAGAGGGAAAGGAAAATGTTCTATCATGACCATCTCAGGAAATATCGACATATTTCAGGGCTGTGGAAGAGTGAAGGATAATTAGTAAATGATGGATCTAAAAGCTCATAAACGAATAATTACCTTCAGAAATGTAGCTGTACAGCTGGTCGGTAGCAGTAGACGTCTCTTGGTCAATCTGCCCTACCCTTTGATGGGAAATGTAGTGCGCTTGTGATTTACCGTATGCTTTAAAGAATGAAGGATAACTACAAAAAGACTACAAACGTGATATCTTCACGTATCCTCAATTGTTTTACTTCCGTGTCCCCTAAATTGGTTGTTTTTATTCACGAGTAATATTATTTTTACTGCCAACCTGATTGTCATTTTAATAATTCACAATAACTAATTTTAAAAAGGAGAATGTTATGATTTCTTAATAAAATCCTATTGTGGAACCAACGGATCGTAGAGGGACTGAGGGGAATCACCTTCCTGTCACACATTTTCCAAACAAAGCAATATGTTTATTAAGACGTGTCTTGATATCAAATATTGTTAGTACTGTAATATAGGCTTTATTTGTTTTAAATGTAAAAATAAATATCGGGTTTTTTATTTGATTTCCACTAGTTACCACAGCCACAAAGACGCTATATCGTAATAATTCATGAAAACAAAAAAATATTATTTTGTCTTAATTGAAGGTAAGGCATAATGTTAAACGAGATAAATGGTACAAATAGGCGAGGTGTATGACTGTGTGGCTTTGAACTAGTGACGAACATTTTCTTTTGACAGGAACTTCCGCATGTAGCTACATCCGCTTCTATCCCTTCCAGTAATTTCTAGTCCGCTTCTAGTAATTTCTACGGCGAGTGCGCAAGCTCCTTGCATTTCAAAACGAGTTTTCGAGAAAAACCAGGGTCCTAAAACCAAGCACACCGGCGCTCAGGTACATTTCTACGGCCATAACGCAGTTTTAGATAGATGAAATACAAAGGATTTACAGTCGGTTTAGCTAAAGTTAATGTTTTGGTTAGCGATTAATTGAATTATTTGTCAATTAAAAATACACAGGAGCTACACTTTGCCATCTAGGTTGATATTACCAACGTTAGCCTGTGGCTAGCTGTGTAGCTCGTCGTCACGTTTCAACCTTTTTGGTTATAGGCATTTAATTCATTTAGCTAGTTGACGTTAGCCAGCTTTAGGAAATCATTTGAACAGTTTTTTTTGTAGTAGCTATCAAGTAACATTAGCTACTGTAGCTAACACATTAACTAGACACCGCTGTCATCATGGCGAAATGGGGAGAAGGGGATCCACGCTGGATCGTGGAGGAGAGAGCCGATGCAACAAACGTCAATAACTGGCATTGGTGAGTAACGTTAGCGTGCTTTTTTTCAGCTAGATAGACTGTCTCAGATCCAGTTGAGAAGAATTCGGCAAAGGCCTTTTTCAAATATCGCATGTTTTGTGGGATTCGATTATGCTGTTGTATACATTGCATAACCTACACCTCCGTTTCTATCTTCATTTATGTTCTTGTGAGGGTGATTATCGGCAGGTCGTTATCAAGTAAGGGGTTGAGAGAGGCTACAGCAGCATCTGAGCTGTACTGTACCTATCCACCGTAGCCGAGGAACGCTCACCTACGTTTTCTTCTGAGAACGAAACGTTCAACTCCTTTATTTTTTTTATGAGATCGGAGTTGAGATTTCCGTCGCTCTCTACCCTAGACTATTTCTGCGTTTTAAAGATGTACTATGCAGAAGCAGCTCCGCCATTTCTTGGTTGCTAAAATTCTAATAGTTAACCTCATTTCAGTTAATCTGACAAAACAAGCAAGTATAGTGTAGAGAATCATTGTACTATCTAAACCGCTATGAAATATATTTCCCATAACCAAAAATATTGTATTTTCAGCTGTTTGAAGCTGGTGTACAATACCAAAAGTAAAAGATGCAAAAAACGAAACCTAAGTAATGGAAGCAATAGATAGTGCACATAGAACATATCTACTGCTTCTTAGACTTGCTTTCAATGAGTGAAAGATCTGTAACTCATATTCCTGTGTGAATTTGGTGGACGACCTATAGTCGTAATACACATAAAATCTAGCGGTCAAACACAGAAATGGTTCCAATCGTTTTTCCACCTTTCGTTTGACCCATTGTGGATTTTAGAAACGCTTCAATTAAGGGCTGTGTTTTCATGTAGGTTTACCCTGCCGGGACGCTTTGATATTGTCATACATGTTTAATGCTTTTCGACTTGTCCCCAAATTAATGTTATTGGTTCAGAGTTTGTTTTGATATTTTAACCCGCGTGTCGTGATCGCGTTTGGTGTTGGGGGACAAAATAAATGTATGCACGATGGCGCAGGCGCGCTGCCGGTTTGGGTTCCGTCTAATGCGGCTATCATCTAGAACTACAAATGCCTGTCTCAAGCTTAACACTCACCGGGGCCTTGAAGATCTGGACAATACTGCCAAATCGAGGCAAAGGTAAGAATCTCTGGATTAACTATCTAATGTTGGCCTCATTTAGTAAATCATAAATTGGTTCGTTTTAAATTGACATTTATGTTAACTGTCTTGGGCAAGTTTTAAAAAGAAATTGCCTGTTATCTAGTTAGCAACATTAGCCTGGCTAGATGGCTACATTAACCGTTTGTTTCTCTAGCCATTTAAATGCATGAGAAATGAATTAAAACAAGTTTAGTTGTCTTTGGCTTTTATAAACTAAGTCTAGCTTGCTACTTAACTTAGATGGTAAAGCTAGGGCTAGGCATTCTTGTGTGTGTGGGTAGCCTACTTGACTTATAGCTACCCTAGCTAGCTGTATTATTTTAGTCTGGCTTTTTGGGAGGTTTCAGAGATGGACTGATTTAGCATCCTCTTGAGTCAAGTGTGCTTAATTTACTGTGGGGAAACATTGTTTGCTGTTATCCTCTGGACAGATCATTAGTATGCAATGTTATGTAACCTTATTTAGTCCTACCTAATATAGTTTTTTTAATGAATTGGTACTCAAACGTTTAATTGAGGTAGAATTACACTCATGTTATTGATGCCAAACTGCAAACCTTATTTGCACCTTCTCTATTCCAGAACCAGTGGGTGTGCCTGAGTCTTGCCACCTCTCAACTAGGCAAGCTGTTTCAACCTGGAACACTATTCTCCTGCTTTGGTCAGTTTCAGACATTGTAGGAAGATGTTGCATGGGTTTATTGATATATAACACATGCTCTCAAGTTGAACTTGTTTACTGATGCCGCGGCGGCGGCTGCTAAGAAGGCAGCTGCTGCCAACCAGAAGACTGCAGCCCTGGTCCACTCCTGCCCTGTCTGTCGGTTGAGTAGTATTGGTTAGTACTGTATGTGCCTTTAGGTTCCTCTCCATGTGTAGGCTATTGTACTGGCCTGTGTGGTACAGTCTTTCATATGAGTAGTTGTTTTTTGCATCGTTTTGCTTAGTTTATAATTCGTTAACTTTTGAATTCAATCTAAGCCACAGATTAACTTCCTCCATTTTGTACTTGATGTTTATAGATGCAGACTCGAAGACGTTCAAGCAGCACTTTGAGAGCAAGCTTTCCAAGTCTCCAGTGTTCCCAGTACTGGTTGATGTGCAGGTCTAAGGAAGCACATACACCAGCTGTAGGTCCATTTGAGTGTAAGATTCTTCCATCATTCACACACAGTAGACATAGTGTAAACCACCATGTTGTCAACAAAATGCTGTCCTCAATGCTTAAGTTGTATTGTCTATGGCTCAATTTGTGGAAATGCTGTGATCACTCATTGTCTTCAATGTTGTAATTCATAGACACATGATGACCACGAATTGAATGCTGCAACTGAGACGGCATGACGTCAAGGGACACACACTGAGACCCCGAGTATGACTGGACATGGGCCTAAAAGGGCTGCAGAAGCACACAAGCACCCCATTTTATGTTTATTCTATGGTCAACCATCTCTCGAGTTAACCATTACTCCACACTATACCTTTTATGGTCCCTCAACTTTCAAAACTTTGAGAGTTTCAATCTTATCTCTATTAACCCACCCTACCTTCACCCATTTTCCCTATGCTGCTTCCTTCACTTGTTCTTCTCCTGATTTGATAACATCTAGACTCAGTAACATGTTTAAAAGTGTTGTGGTGTACTGTTTTTGCTACCTTTTTTTCACCTGTGTAATTTTGTCGTCCTGCTGCTTATTCTGGGGTTCAGACTGAATGCAGTGGTAAATAATCTGCTCACAATTGACAGCAGCAACATGGACCTGTTAAATTGACAAGGAGGGTGTTGTTATAGCTGTGTTTAGGCATGGCTTCCTTGTTTTGAGTAAGTTTGTTTCTCATTCTCCTGGAGTTGGCTAGGTTTTATAAAAAATACTATTTCAATTTGTTACTTGCCTACCAAAATCACACTATTCTGTTATTTGTGCTGGTCTAATTCCTAAAATGGAAAAGCAGAATCTGCGCTCTCAGATAAAAGTAGTTCATATTGTGCTCTTTGACGTTCCAGGTTTATGACATTGATGATTAAATCATTTTTTAATGTTGGCTTAAATTCAAAGGTTTATATGTTATGCATATCTATGCATTGTTTACTATTTTGTTTAAGAAATCAATGTAATTGTTGGAGTTCAGGTGTTTGACGTGATTTGATGGGTGACTCGGTGCATTGTCAAATAAATACCCTTATTCATAATGGATACATTCTCCAATGAGTTCATCTGGGTTTGAATCTGCAACAGAACATATCAACAAGTTAGTTCTGAATTGCTTTTAATACCGCAGTGCATTCTGACACCATGAATTGAAGTAGATATCGCGTTGTTCATATAGTTAAGGAAAGACTGCCACTGGCTGAAGGAGAAGAGGGTCTGGTTAGCTGAAGTAAGGTTATGAGGCTAATATCAACTAGATGGCTAGTTCTTTTTGCGGAGAAGCTTAGCATTCATGGCATGTTATAAATACTAGACTGCTACTAGGATGGTGTTCTATACAAGACCAAATACATAAACAAATAGTAGTTATAAGATATGGAACAGTAAATACACTTGAGTATCTTTTCATTTTGGATCAAGGTAGCTAGTGAGTTGACAGCGTAGGTGTCAGCTAGAGAGGATGTGCAGGGACTTGCAGTCTTGCTTGATAGCTACTTTGATGGTAATTATCATTTTCTAATCTGTGTAAATAGAGCATGCTATATTGATAAGTCACCTTGTCGGAGAGATTCACACGGTTATCAAAATGTTTTCTGAGTGTTAGGCTCCCAAGTGTTTGTTCCCCCCCATGGTCTGTCCAGAGGCCTCTGGAATGTTCTAGTTGGTGGCACTGACTGAAGGGTTTTAAGCAAAGCTATTTCTGGAGCACCAGGGACAGGGTACAACTGGTGCAGATGGGGGATATTTATAACACTTGACACAGAACGGTAGCAATGATCACAACCCTCTGAACCGAAAAGCGTGAGAGTGAAATGTTTCCTCTACCTGATCATTACTTTTATTCAGGGGAAGTTACATTATGGTCTGCCTCGCTGTGATCATGGTGCGAGCTAAGTAAACGCTGTCAATGAATCCCCTTAACTACAACTGAAATATATTTCTACAGGAAACAATTCACTTGCGTAAGAATGATATTGGAAATCCTCCAATAACAAATGCTTGTTTCTGTTAGTGACTGTTTCCCATTGAATGCGACACAGTTGAATATATTCGTGTGTGTGTGTGTGTGTATGTATGTATATATATATATATATATATATATATATATATAGGACCGAACGAGATGTGACAGGCTGGTCGACAGACAAGCTGAAGGAGCTCCTATTGGGGCTGCGCGTGGAGGGCCCAGAGGGGAGCTGCGAGGTCACCGACGTCCCCAAGCTGGATGGTGAGGCATCCATCAACAACCGCAAGGGGAAGCTCATCTACTTCTACGAGTGGAACGTCAAGGCGACGTGGACTGGTGAGTGCAGCAGAGACTAGTGTTGCACGGTGTACCGGTATCACGGCACTAAAACGTTATGATACTGATGATGCCAACATTTTAGAATACCGTAGTACCGTTTCATATAATACTACTGAATGTTTCGGCCTTACCGATCAAATGAACCTGCTGGCACCTAGTTTTGTTAATAGATTCAGTGGAATTTAAGCAACAGCCACTAGTAAGCTCCGGTCCAATAATATCCACTTCACTTGTATGCGCATATCACTTGTGGTAGCTGTAATCAGCCAGCCACGTCCTCTTCCAGCCCTCACTCACCGCTTCTCTCCGTCCGCTCTTCATGCACATCTATTCCTCCATCAGTTTAAAAAAAATATAATTTAGACGTGGTGGAGAGTGGGGATGCACAGACCCTGATGAGTCTTCTGTTATATTTGTCAGATTGGAACAGCACGCAAGATATGATACATTGTTTCATTTAGTCGGCTGTTATAAGCCATAAGTACAGGCCAGTCTGAGTAGACTGCAAGTTCGCTGTCACGCAGCCTCTGAGTGCCAGAGAGGGGAAATTGACAAGCATGCTTTACAGCAAAGCCTAAACGGTTCAAAAAAGAAGACCCATATTACCAGAGATGCCTTTTATTATTTTTCGGGATTCGCGCGCATTTTATATCATTTCACAAACCATGACGCGGGCCGTTTTAAACTAATCCAGGCTCGTTAATTATTGGTTTGATAATAAACAATGTTGTTCAGTCATGTTACCTAGCTAGCTAACAACCTGGTAACTTGACAGTAGATTTAGACACATTTGATTGGCACAGGAAGAAAGGAAAAGGTTCTGCTACTCATGAAATGTGATTCAAAAGGTAGGATTCATATAGACCTAATAATGGAAGCCTAAAATATATCAAAAACCGATCTCTTCTGGTGCTCCTTAAGTTCTGTTTGGTGCTTAGTGTTTTGAAAGTTGGGAGCAGTGTTTGTGGGAGAGAGACTGGTGTGTGTTTGAGGGAGACATTGTGAAGGAGGGAGGTGTGTTACTGAAGTCTGCCACCATGACATGCAGGTCATGCACGTATATTCCTGCAGCCAAAGGTAGGTCTTTGCAAATATTAGCAGAACAGCCATTCTATGCTGTATTCTATACAAGTAGAAGTGTGAATTTAATTGACACGTTTTTGCATAGCACATGCTCAGAAGATTTAGAAAAGCGTCCTGGGGACAGGGCGAACGGGACAACTAGGCTACTCTGAATTTTTTCCCCACCGTGGTATCCTGATACAACTCGGTATTGTGATACTTGGCCTAGTATTGCATCATTAGTAAAATGTTGGTATAGTGACCACTAGCAGACACACACATCACTCTATATGGAACTCATGTTGAACATATGGTAAGATATGTCAGGTTTTCTGCCAGTGTATTTTCTGCCAAATGTGTCCTACATTTTGTTTGAAACAGAGGGTTTTGCCTACTAAAGAGCAGCATAGCCCTGGTTTCCATGGCAATGAGACTGTAATTCTATTCTTCAGCACACAAAGCCCCAGGGGTTCAGTGAGAAGTGGGTGGGTTGTCATAGTGTCTCTTCAAAGTAGGCTTCATGACATCTTTTTCTCTCTCGCTCTGTCCCAGGAACATCAACAACCGGAATCAAGTACAAAGGGAACATCGAAGTTCCCAACCTCTCCGATGAAAATGACATGGACGACCTAGATGTAGGTTATGACAGAATGCCATTAAGGATCATGTTTGGTCAGGCTAATTTGCACATTGACTGGTGATGGCTATTGGTTGTAATGTTATTTCTTTGCATTACTTTTGGTAAAAAACAAGACCACACCTAACATGACATTGGGTATAATCTTTGCCTCCCCCCTCCCCCCCCCCCCCCCGGGCACAGATCAGTGTGTCACTTTGCAAAGATGAACCCAACACAACCCTCACCGAACTCATGAAGAAGGAGGGAGCGAAGAAAGTGCGCGCTGCCCTGGGGAGCTATGTGGACCACCTCAAATCCGGTGAGGCATTTATTTATTAAAGTCAATTTAACCCTCGTGCCTGTTTTATACAGATATTAATAGTTTAGCTTGATACTGATTGAAATGGAACTTTTCCGATGACTGTAGAGTTCACTCAGGGCATGATCCTCCCAACGGCGAATGGGGTGGCGAGCAAGCCACAGCAGACGCAGACAAAGGTCAAAGTGGACAAAACCCAGGTGGGTGGCAGTTGCCTTCTTACCTTACGTCTCCATTATCTACCTTTCTCCTTTCTATTTCACTTCCATCATGGATTTAACAATGGTGGAAACTCTCCAGCTAATATTTACGTCAATCCAATACACACAAAAGGAGAAGGGGGAAGAATTGAGACACAATCAAAGAATCATTGTATCAAAGGGCTAATGAGCATGATTAAAACCCTACTAGCAATAACAAACCGTGTGGGAAATGTTCCATACATGTTGTATGTTAAAGAAATTAGAGAATGCTTTTTTTTATTGGCAAGAATTCAACTGATAAGTTTCCGTTCAAGTAGAATTCCAACAGGTTGTGAATTTAGTGATTTCCCCATCCCCCTTATTGATGTAAAGCGCCACATAATGAATCCAATACATAATCCATCTACTGAATTTCCCACGTTCTGGATTTTAAGTATTCAAGCTTATTGAGCATCAGGTGAGCTTCACCTAATGTACATAATCATAGAATTTATGAATAACAGGATGATCACGCTTGTCTACGTCCCCAGATTGGCTCCTCCGTATCGGCCCCCTCTCCTAGCACAGGGGTCAAGATCCCCACCTGCAAGTTTAGTCTCAAGGAGACCTTCCTCACCTCACCTGACGAGCTGTACAGAACCTTCATCAACCAGGACGTGAGTAGTAAAGTAGTCAAATACTAGCTTCCCTTCCTTGTGTCCTTTCCTCCAACATCACTGATTGGGCCAGACATGACAGGCTGAAGTAATATGCTTGGAAACCAATCCAGGGGTGAATTCACTAGGAACCAAATGAACGCGTAAGGGCAGAAACTGGTGGGACTAACCTGAACTTGTCCGATAAACACTTGAAGAGTTTATATCCAAAAAACTATATATCCATTTTCAGAAATGTTGGTAAATTAACATTTATTGTTTAAAGAATTTATGAAAGAGTTTTTTCACAATCTAATCATGGCATTGGGTTGTGTGATGACAAACATGTATTTGTTTAAAATCTATCACTTGATGTTTTCATTTCAGAAAGACAAATCATGATTTTTAGCAAAATGCTGTATATTTGCCTCAGGTTTTACAGTCAAACATAACAAATACAGCTGTACAAATTATACATTTATGAAATACTGTCATATGAGATCTGTATTTAAAACATTTACATTTCACATTTTAGTCATTTAGCAGATGCTCTTATCCAGAGCGACTTAGCTTAGTGCATTCATCTTAGGATAGCTAGGTGAGACAACCACATATCAGAGTCAAATATACAGGATACAAACATTCCATTCCAGCTAACAATGATAGTGTTTTTCAAAAACAATTGTTTCATTTATCTAAAATCTATAAATGAGAAGCATAATATTTAACACACATGAAGGTACCCATAGGCAATCATTTCTGATGAAAAACACAAGTTTAATAGCATTTTGGAAATCAACTCTTAACTTGGTTTTCTTTGCAAAACATTCCCGTTGCAAAAAGGTTTTCTACAGTGTGCACTAATGAATACACCCCAGTACTTTCCCAGTCACTGAGGAAGTAGAGAACGGTTTATTTCGCAAATTTGACATTACAAAGTATTAGTAGTAACAAAGCTGAATTATGACACAATTTGCATAAATACACTATGCACAGAAAACCAGTAAGTATATATTTGAGTGCATGTGTTTGCCTTCAATGGAAAGTGTTCTACCAAGATTTTGATTTGCGATTGTTTTTCTCCTGTACTTCACTACTGCAATTAATTTCACCAATGCAAATAATTTTTATTCACACAAATACCCTTATGTTGGATTTTACTGCATCTGTTGCTTTTAATAGGGAACGAAGAGCAACCTCAATAGACTAGACTTTAACTCTCTGTGGATTACTTCCCCTTTAAAAATGTTGCCTATTATAATATAACGCCAACCTACTTTTTAAATTGTCGTCCCATAACTCTTTTGAATCATGACTACAACTGGCTGAAGGCATAGGAATCAGTGCTGATTTGACTAATCTATGGTCTCCTCTCTCGTAATGCAGATGGTCCAGGCGTTCACCCATACTGCAGCAGTGGTTGACGGAGACAAAGGAGGGAAGTTTCAGCTGCTAGAGGGAAGCGTCAACGGAGAGTTTCTGGAGCTGGTGAGGACACGCATCTGCTTGAGATCATGTTCTGTTGATCATGACCCGTTGGTAGAGAAATACCAAATCTAACTGGTTTTGGTTTCCACTTCTTAGGTCCCAGATGAAAAGATAGTTATGAAATGGAGGTTCAAGACCTGGCCGTGTGGTAGGTTTCCCCACCTTGCCCAGTAGTGCTCTTGATTTGTGTGTGTTCTTTGGCAACTTTTGATGTCAATTTCAGCATTTCTCTACTTAAGTATTTTTTTTATATGGGTAATTTCTACAATTCTTAACTGCTTTCTCAACTCTGCTCCTGGGCACCCACAGGGTATACAGGATTTGGTCCATCCTACAACGAACACACCTGATTCAACTAATTACAGGCATGATGATTAGTTGGATCCAGTGTGTTGATACTGGGCAGGAACAAAAATGTGCATACCCTGTTGGGTGCCCACAACTGGACTTGAGAAACCTTGGATAGTAACATAACTGGCTTGGATATATTATTGTTTTAGCAACAAATGATTCTAAAACTGGCTCTGATTTCCCTTTTCCAGAGCACTATGCAACTATTACCCTGAACATGAAGGATCGAGGCAATGAGACTGAGCTGAAGGTAGAATGTAAAGGAGTCCCGACGGTAGAGGAGGATCGGACAAAGGAGGGTTGGAAGAGACACTACTTTGAAGCCATCAAACAGACTTTTGGATTCGGGGCCCGACTCTACTGAATAATGTAATAAAATAAAAAACGGATTATTTAATGTGGATGAATACTCTTTAGTACAGTCTCTCTTGTAGCACCAGCCCTACATCGTGTGTAGACAAACGGTGCCTTTTCCACTTGGAAGACTGGCAGTCCGTGGTTCAAGGCTTTCTTTGATGTCTGTGCTTACCTTACTGAGTCTATAGGCAAAATGAGATGTAGAAACAATTACTCAAACGACAGTATATTTGGAATTAACTTAGCATTCTCAATCGCCTATTCTGCGCATTTGAAGTGTGTCATGCTGAAATAAATGACATTTTTACTGATTTATGTTTTGGGGGTTTAATGACGACTAACTGCAAGACGAATGATCAAAAGAATGCTTGTTAATATTGTTGCTCGATGGCTACCCAAATCCGGTGATGTTTCTCTGGAAAAAATTGTATGGAAACACAGTTGCTCAAGCCTGATATTCTTAGTGATATTAGTCTGAATAAATAGAAAGCATGCATATTTAAACAAAATGAAGACGTCAAACAAATTGCATTACACATGAAATATGGACAGCAAGGGATACATGTAAATTTAATTACAAAAGGTTTTGGCATCAATGTAGTTCAGCTAACACATCCAGAAGACAGTCCTTTGGATACAATCATACAAGATCGAGACGGATGGATGGGGATATATTATCCCACTGGATATACAAGTAACTGACAAAATAAAGGAAACTCCAATATAAAGCGTCTTAAAAGGGTGTTGGGTCACCACAAGCTGCCAGAACAGCTTCAATGCGCCTTGGCATGTCTGGAACTCTATCGGAGGGGTGCGACACCATTCTTCCATGAGAAATTATATAATTTGATGTTTTGTCGATGGTGGTGGAAAACGCTGGCCTACCAAAATTATGGCCTACCAAAAGGCCTACTGGGGCTGGGATTAAAAATAAAAACATTTAAAATAAATAGGACGAAACACACATCACGATGAGAGACTACATAAGACGACAACATAGCATGGCAGAAACACATGACAACATGGTACAAACATTATAGGGCACAGACAACAGTACAAAGGCCAAGAAGGTAGACAACAATACATCACACAATGCAGCCACAACCGTCAGTGTCCATAATTGATTATTTGAATGAAGAGATTGAGATAAAACTGTCCAATTTGAGTGTTTGTTGCAGCTCGTTCCAGTTGCTAGCTGCAGCGAACTGAAAAGACGAGCGACACGGATGTGTGCGCTTTGGGGACCTTTAACAGAATGTGGCTGGCAGAACAGCTGTTGTATTGTGGAGGATGAGGGCTGCAGTAGATATCTCAGATAGGGGGGGAGTGAGGCCTAAGAGGGTTTTATAAATAAGCATCATCCAGTGGGTCTTGCAACGGTTATACAGAGATGACCAGTTTACACAGGAGGATAGAGTGCAGTGATGTATCAAAAGGAGCATTGGTGGCAAATCTGATGGCCGAATGGTAAAGAACATCTAGTCGCTCAAGAGCACCCTTACCTGCCGATCTATAAATTATGTCTCTGTAATCTAGCATGGGTAGGACGGTCATTGGAATCAGGGTTAGTTGGCAGCTGGGGTGAAAGAGGAGCGATTACGATAGATGAAACCAAGTCTAGATTTAACTTTAGCCTGCAGCTTTGAAATGTGGTGAGAGAAGGACAGTGTACTGTCTAGCCATACTTCCCAGTACTTGAATGAGATGACTACCTCAAGCTCTAAACCCTCAGAGGTAGCAATAACACCTGTGGGGAGAGGGGCATTCTTCTTACCAAACCACATGACTTTTGTTTTGGAGGTGTTCAGAACAAGGTTAAGGGCAGAGAAAGCTTGTTGGACACTAAGAAAGCTTTGTTGTAGAGCATTTAACACATCTGGGGAGGAGCCAGTTGAGTATGAGACTGTTCCTCTGCATATAAATGGATGAGAGAGCTTCCTACTGTGTGAGCTATGTTGTTGATGTGAATTGAGAAGAGCGTGGGGCCTAGGATTGAGTTTTGGGATACTCCTTTTGTGACAGGCAGTGGCTGAGACAGCAGATTTTCTGACTTTATACAGTTGAAGTCGCAAGTTAACATACACTTAGGTTGGAGTCATTAACTTGTTTTTCAACCTCACAACAAATTTCTTGTTAACAAACTATAGTTTTGGTAAGTCGTTTAGGACATATACTTTGTACATGACAAGTAATTTTTCCAACTGTTTACAGACAGATTAATTCACTTATAGTTCACTGTATCAAAATTCCAGTGGGTCAGAAGTTTACATACACTAAGTTGACTGTGCCTTTAAACAGCTTGGAAAATTCCAGAAAATGTCATGGCTTTAGAAGCTTCTGATAGGCTAATTGACATCATTTGAGTCAATTGGAGGTGAACCTGTAGATGTATTTCAAGGCCTACCTTCAAACTCAGTGCCTCTGCTTGACATCATGGGAAACTCAAAAGAAATTAGCCAAGACCTCAGAAAAACAATTGTAGACCTCCACAAGTCTGGTTCATTTTTGGGAGCAATTTCCAAACGCCTGAAGGTACCACGTTCCTTGTACAAACAATAGTATGCGAGTATAAACACCATGGGGCCACTCAGCCGTCATACCGCTCAGGAAGGAGACGCGTTCTGTCTCCTAGAGATGAACGTACTTTGGTGCGAAAAGTGCAAATTAATCCCAGAACAACAGCAAAGTACCTTGTGAAAATTCTGGAGGAAACAGGTACAAAAGTATCTATATCCACAGTCAAACGAGTCCTATATTGACATAACCTGAAAGGCCGCTCAGCAAGGAAGAAGTCACTGCTCCAAAACCGCCATAAATAAGTCAGACTACGGTTTGCAACTGCACATGGGGACAAAGATCATACTTTTTGGAGAAATGTCCTCTGGTCT
This sequence comes from Salmo trutta, assembly GCF_901001165.1. Lineage (NCBI taxonomy): Eukaryota > Metazoa > Chordata > Actinopteri > Salmoniformes > Salmonidae > Salmo > Salmo trutta. The sequence continues at coordinate 12,561,976 of NC_042991.1, forward strand.
GATGAAACAAAAATAGAGCTGTTTGGCCATAATTACCATCGTTATGTTTGGAGGAAAAAGGGGGAGGCTTGCAAGCCGAAGAACACCATCCCAACCGTGAAGCACGGGGGTGGCAGCATCATGTTGTGGGGGTGCTTTGCTGCAGGAGGGACTGGTGCACTTCACAAAATAGATGGCATCATGAGGCAGGAAAATGATGCGGATATATTGAAGCAACATCTCAAGACATCAGTCAGGAAGTTAAAACTTGATTGCAAATGGGTCTTCCAAATGGAAAATGACCCCAAGCATACTTCCAAAGTTGTGGCAAAATGGCTTAAGGACAACAAAGTCAAGGTATTGGAGTGGCCATCACAAAGCCCTGACCTCAATCCTATAGAAAATATGTGGGCAGAACTGAAAAAGCGTATGCGAGCAAGGAGGCCTACAAACCTGACTCAGTTACACCAGCTCTGTCAGGAGGAATGGCCAAAATTCACCCAACTTAGTGGGAAGCTTGTGGAAGGCCACCCAAAACGTTTGATCCAAGTTAAACAATTTAAAGGCAATGCTACCAAATACTATTTGAGTGTAAGCAAACTTCTGACCCACTGGGAATGTGATGAAAGAAATCAAAGCTGAAAGAAATCATTCGCTCTACTATTATTCTGATATTTCACATTTTTAAAATAAAGTGGTGATCCTAACTGACCTAAGACAGGGAATTCTTACTAGGATTAAATGTCAGGAATTTTGAAAAACTGAGTTTAAATATATTTGGCTAAGGTGTATGTAATCTTCCAACTTCAACTGTACACTGCCCTCTTTGAGAGAGGTAGTTAGCAAACCAGGCCAAAGACCCCTCTGAGACACCAATACTCCTTAGCCGGCCATCAAGAATGGAATGGTCTACCATATCAAAAGCTTTGGCCAAGTCAATAAAAATAGCAGCACAGCATTGCTTAGAATCAAGGGCAATGGTGACATCATTGAGGACCTTTAAGGTTGCAGCGACACATCCATGACCTAAGTGGATACCAGATTGCATACCAGAGAGAATACTATAGACATCAAGAAAGCCAGTCAGTCGATTATTGACAAGTTTTTCCAATACTTTTGATAAACAGGGCAAAATAGAAATAGGCCTATAACAGTTAAGATCAGCTTGATCTCCCCCTTTAACTAAAGGACGAACGGTGGCTGCCTTCCAAGCAATGGGAACCTCCCCAGAGAGGAGAGACAGGTTAAAAAGGTCGAAGATAGGCTTGGCGATGATAGGGGCAGCAACCTTAAAGAAGAAAAGGTCTAAAACATCTGACCCAGATGTTTTTTTGGGGTCAAGATTAAGGAGCTCCTTTAGCACCTCGGACTCAGTGACTGCCTGCAGGCAGAAACTTTGTAGCAGGGCAGGGTAAAAAGAGGGAGAAGCATCATGGATTGTCGCATTAGAAAGGGTGGGAGATGAGGAAATGTTGGACGGGCAAGGAGGCATGTCTGAGTCAAATAAGAATCCTGACTTAATGAAGTGGTGATTAAAGAGCTCAGCCATGTACTTCTTGTCAATAACAACCACATCAACTTTAAGGGACATGGGCAGCTGTGAGGAGGAGGGTTTATTGTCCAGGTATTTAACTGTTTTCCAGAACTTCTTGGGGTTAGACCCACAGAGAGAGAACTGCTCCTTAAAGTAACTAACTTTGGCCTTATGGATAGCCTGAGTGCACTTATTTCTCATTTTCCTGAACGAGAGCCAGTCAGTCTGAGTATGCGTGTGCCGAGTCTTTCGCCAAATGCAATTATTGAGGTGGAGTAACTCTGCAAGATCATGGTTGAACCAGGGGCTAAACCTGTTTTTAATTCTCATTTTCTTTATGGGGTCATGTTTGTTGACAATACCACTGAAAATATCAAAAAAGAAGGTCCAATCATCTTCGACAGAGGGGATCAGGCTGATTCTATACCATTTTACAGAGGCCAGTTCATGAATGAAGGCTTGCTCACTAAAGTTTTTTTAGCAAGCGTCTATGACAGATCAGGACAGGTTGTTTCACTGAACAGCCATTCCGAACACAGGCTGTGAAACAGTGATCACTAAGGTCATTACAGAAAACACCAGACCGATTCCTATCAGGATTATTTGTGTGGATAACATCAAGAGTAGCCTTTTCTGGGTGTTTGGAGTCATACCTTGTGGGATTGGTAATCATTTTAGAAAGATTTAGGGAGTCCCATTGCTTTAGGACTTGGTCAGGTGGTTTAGGTCACCTCGCAGGACAAATTCAGACTTCGTATAAGGGGCCAGGAGAGAGCTTAGGGCAGGTAGGGTACAGGCTGGTGCTGATGGAGGACGATAGCACCTAGCAACAGGCAACAAAGAGCTATTTGAAAGTTTAATACTTAAAACAAGCAAATCAAATTGTTTGGGGACAATCTTGGGAGACAACCGAGCACTGAAGGTGTTGCTTGGTAAAGATTGCCACTCCCCTACCTTTGGAACATCTGTCTTGCCGAAAAAGGTTATAACCAGAAAGGTTAACATCAGTATTCAAAACACTCTTCCTTAACCAAGTCTCAGTAATGACCAACACATCTGGATTGGAGCTGTGAACCCACACTTTCAATTGATCCATTTTAGGTAATAATCTTCTAGTGTTAACAAATATGTACATGCACATTTCCAGATATCATCAACAGTAATACAATCAAGGCAGGGCAGAGGACAGGGAGAGTTCTGCAGTGCTGATTTATGCCATCTGAATATGCATCAGATGGCAACAAGATCCTGCTGTACAGCAATGGCCCTAAACATGATGGGATGTTAATTGCTTAATTAACCCAGGAACCACACCTGTGTGGATTAAAGCGCCTGCTTTCAATATACTTTGTATCCCTCATTTACTTAGTGTTTCCTTAAGTTTGGCAGTTAACAGTAGCTTACTATACCCATTATGCTAAAATGTGTTGATTTGCTAGTAGTACTTCAATACTTGCTCTTTGGGGGCTACCAAATACATTGTATTGCTTGCCACACAAATTTACATGACAGATGATCCCAATATGTGTCAGAAGGCGTTTCGGCTGTCGTGGACGAACCTGTCTACTGTACAAGCAAGAAACGTGTGTGTGCACACCCGATTGGATGACATGTCCTCTACCATCAACGATTGGTCAATGTCAGTCATCGTGGTCTAGGATTGGTCTATCGGAGGGATTAGGAAGTGGTGTTTAAGGGTCAGGGGTTACTAGCTGTTGTCTTAAACGGCGAACGATATTAGCTAAGTACAGCTGATTGTTGCTATTTATTAACAAGCTTCAAAGACCAGGAACACTTACATATAACTAGCTGACGAAATATTTATATCAAAGCCAATAGGCGTTAACGTTGTAGCTTTTGTTTCGCTAGCATGTTAACTTTAGCTGTTAGAACGCATTCGTTTTTTTAAACTGCACCTTCCTTTCAATAATTATTTATTTCGTGGGCTTTGTCCTGATGAATGTTAGTTAGCAGCGTATGTACGAGAAGAATAATCCTGTAATTTAATGTTTAACATTAGCCACGGAGCTCATTTTGTTAATTAGCTGGCTAGCAATCGTTAGCTTGTTATCTAAAGGGTCATTAAATTCTACGAGGATGATTTTGCCTATGGTGATTCTCCTAATAGTTTTCTCACACGGAACAACAGCTGGTAAGTAAAAATAAAAAGTCAGCCAGGTAGATGTCAACGTTGAAACTATTTGACAGATTGTGTAACGTTAGTGCTGGCTAGCATTGCATTAGCTAGCAAGCTTGTCATTTTCTGAGGCACTAACGTTAGTTATCATTACTGGCAGCAGGAAAGTGCTTTATTCTACGGAGTCGTGTTCTTTGGATGAATATTGTTTGTCAGCTGACTGATGCACAATACCTAATCAATTACTTTTTTCTTTGATGTTGTCTTTCTGAAGATGAAGAGCCAGAGGGGAATAATGATCATACTCCTGAATTGAAGGTAGCTTGCTGGAACTTAAATATGAACCTACTGTGCTCTTTTCTATTGCATTTAGACGTGGAAGTAGGCCTACCTATCTTTTTCAATGTTTATAAGAAGCTGTTTGGTATCATGCAAGCAAAATATAGGTTAGCATTATAATTGGCAAAAGCAGATTTGCTTTGCAAAGAACCAACCATAAGAAAACGTGTATAGCCTTGGTCTCACTCAAATCCACTAACCTTCAAGCTAATGACAATATAAAAACTGAAGTTATTACATCATGTAACCCCTTTATCTCCTCATATTGCTTGTTTTCCCCTTCTAGTCTTACCACGAGCCCAACTCTGAGGAGGATGAGGTCCCAGTAGGTGCCAGGATTGTAGCAGGAATGGTGACTTCCCCCAGGGAGGCCTCGCAGGCCGAGGGGGAGAGAAGACTCGATGGTGGCGTCCAGGAAGGTGGGCTGGAGGGGGAAGAGAAGGAGGACTTGCCCACTCAACCTCCTCCCGTCGTTGAAAGGCCTAAAGAGGGTAAGGAGCCGTAAGATAGCCTTTATTGGCAAGGGGTCACTAGTGGCCATTGCAGTTTGATTTCTATGACTTGTCTGTCTTGACTAATAAAATAATTGCGGAATGTTACATGGAGAAGTGTCATATCTATGTAGAAATTAATTATGATATCTGTCTGCAATCCACTGAAAGTTTCACTCCATAGATTTCAGCTACCCCACATTTATACCTCTAGAACTGGGAACATGTTTGTAGCGACAATATCTTGGCTGAGAACATTGAGGAAGCATTTTGAGAAATTGGGACAAACTAAGCTTTGCTGACACCTGGCCTTGAGCATAGCATCAATGCGATGTCTTTTTGAACTTGCGCTCAGTGTAACGGTTGGCCCTCGTGGGAAATTAAAACACGCTTGCACTTGTGACATCTCTGAAAGTACTCTGGTAAAGGGTATATGCACCATTTGGCCACTGTACTGTAGGGTTTCTTTCATAATTTAACCAGAATGGTTCAATCTTTAGCTTACTTAAAACAGATTTGAGCTTCAATTTGTTTGCCACCCACACACACGTTCATCACCGTTCATCACCGTCCATCTGCTTCCTGTCATTGTTTTTGCTTACATACCACTCTGCCCCTACCATCTGATTTTTGGTTCACCGCAGTTCCTGTGGTGAATGGCGGCACAGCCAATGGGAACCCCTGTCTCTTCCCCTTCCTCTTCCTGGGGAAGGAGTATGTGGACTGTACCACCGATGGACGGGGGGACGACCGCCTGTGGTGCGCCACCACCTACGACTACGACAGGGACAAGAGATGGGGCTTCTGTGAGAGTAAGTCTCCCTTAAAGCATACACGTGTTAAAAAGTTTTTTTATTTTACCCACCCTGTTTCTCTGCCTTAGAGGGACTCGCACATGGACACACCACTTACGTGGCTGAAGAAAATTGTCCTTGACGGATGAATAAAGTTGCTTTGTGTTTAGGGTTGCAAAACTACCTGCAATTTACCAAAGTTACTAGAATCTTTAACTTTGGTGATTTAGAGTTGAATAACTTTTACAATAATGCATTCATGTGTGTTCATTTTTATTATATCTGTCCATATTGTCTGAGTTTCTAGTGGAAATACCTTATTCTTAAAGAGTAAATAGCCAAATTATTTTCAATTCACTTTTCAATCAAGCAACTCTTCCAGCTATTGTAATTTTTCATAACTGCCACCAGTTTGGCGCCAAAACATTTACAAAGACATATTGACATGGTACAATAAGTGTGTAAATATAAGGGATATTTCATAATGAAACCCTCGTATTCAACACCAATGGTATATTTAGGATGTTTTACAGCTTTGCCATTCTATTTTTTTAAGAATCATTTTATTATATATTTTACATGTGTTAAGGCCACACAGCGGGACGGAATTAAGATGCTTGTGATAATCTGAAGTACCCAAAAAGGCCACTAGATGCCATTTGATAAAATTCCCCCCAAAACTTTGAAAGTTACATAAAATGTTTGTAGTTTACTGGTAAACTTAGGAAGTTACCAGAAATATACCCTCCCTTTGCAACTCTAGTTGTCTTTTATATTGTAGCGGAGGAGCAGGTGGAGCAGAGGCATCTAGCGGAGGAGACCGAAAAGGAGTACCAGACAGCCCTCCGCATGATCAATGGAACCAACCGGAAGAGCCAGAAGAAAGAGTGAGCTCTCCTTCTCCTCTTCATTGTCTCATCTACAGTGTTCACCTTTAATGTTCATAAGTGCAGTTGCTGACAGCAAGAACACTCTAGAAATCCCACAGTCTTATCGTTCTTCCTCTTGCTTAAGAGATTCCCTTAAAACACCCCACTTCAATACAGCTATGACTTCTGTGTAGCTGGTTAGTGTCATTAGGTCCTAATCTATGGATTTTACGTGACTGCTAATACAGATATGCATCTGTTGGTCACAGATACCTTAAAAACAAAAAAGATGGGGGGGGGGGGGGGATGGTAAGGGCCATGGATCAGAACCATCTGTGTGACCACCATTTGCCTCATGCAACGCGACACATCTCCTTCGCAAAGAGTTGATCAGGCTGTTGGTTGTGGCTTGTGGGAATGTTGTCCCACTCTTCAGTGGCTATGCGAAGTTGCTGGATATTGGCGGGAACTGGAACACGCTGTCGATCCAGAGCATCCCAAACATGCTCAACGGGTGACATGTCTGAGTATGCAGGCCATGGAAGAATTGTGTACATGGCACGACAATGGACCTCAGGATCTCGTCACGGTATATCTTTGCATTCAAATTCCTATCAATAAAATGCAATTGTGTTCGTTGTCCATAGCTTATGCCTGCCCATACCATAACCCCACTGCCACCATGGGGCACTCTGTTTACAACGTTGACATCAGCAAACCGCGCGCCCTCCTGACACCATACACGCAGTCTGCCCGGTGCAGTTGAAATAAGGATTAATCCGTGAAGAGTACACTTCTCCAGCTTGCCAGTGGCCATTGAAGGTGAAGTTGTTACAACGCCAATCTGTAGTCAGGTCAAGACCCTGGTGAGGACAACAAGCGTGCAGATGACCTTCCCCGAGATGGTTTCTGACAGTTTTTGCAGAAATTCTTCAGTTGTGCAAACCCAGTTTCATCAGCTGTCCGGGTGCTAGTTTCAGACAATCCCGCATGGTGAAGAAGCCGAATGTGGAGATCCTGGGTTAGCGTGGTTACACATGGTCTGCGGTTGTGAGGCCGGTTGGACATACTGCCAAATACTCCAAAATGACGATGGAGGCGGCTTATGGAGAGAGAAATGAAGATTAAATTCTCTGCCAACAGCTCTGGTGGACATCCCTGCAGTCAGCATGCCAATTGCGCGCTCCCCCAACTTGAGACATCTGTGGCCATTGTGTTGTGACAACTGAACATTTTAGTGTCCTTTTTTTTGTCCCTAGCACAAGGTGCACCTGTGTTATGATCATGCTGTTTAATCAGCTTCTTGATATCCCACACATGTCAGGTGGATGGATTTATCTTGAAAAAGGAGAAATGCTCACTAACAGGGATGTAAACAAATTGGTGCCTTTGTGCATGTGAAACATTTCTGGGATCTCTTATTTCAGCTCATGAAACATGGGACGAACATTTTACATGTTTAGTTTATATCTTTGTTCAATATATTTAGGATTGCCATAAACGGGTTGAATGCTCATTGACTCTAGACATTTCAGCTTTTAATTTTTAATGTCTAAAAACATAATTCCACTTTAACATTATGGGGTGTTGTCTATCTGTCCAGTGACACAAAATGCCAATTTAATATATTTTAATTTCAGACTGTAATACAACAAAATGTAGAAAGGGTCAAGGGGTGTGAATACTTTCTGAAGGCTCTGTACATCTACAACACCTTTTAATTTACTCAACCTTCCTCCTATTCTTCATCTTATTCCTCACCAGGTTGTATGAGAAGCTATTGAAGGTTGCCGGCAAGGGCCACCACAAGGCCATGGAGAAGGTGGCCTATGCCATGCTGTTTGGGGACTACATGGCCCAGAACATCCCAAAGGCCAAGGAGCTGTTTGAGAAACTGGCCCTGGAGGGCTCCCCCAAAGCTCAGATGGTAATGGAACATTCCTATTTAAACTTAATGGATCCATTGTAGTCTCATTGACCAGGTTTTACATGTGCATCGTATTCCAGGTTGTAGCTCATATCTCGCTTAATGTCTTATTCGGAATAAGCTGTTCAAGTATCCATGAATAAACAGAATATTCGTAATTGAAGTTCATATGGGTTAAATGGAATAGTTACTGAAATATGGACACTGACTAGGTCTATAGCCTCTCACATGTAGCGTTATATAATATTAACTCCTACTGAATTATTTCTTGCAGTAAAAATGATAAATGTTTTTTTCCCCATTCAGCATCACTTGAAATGCCTATGTAATGTGTTTTCTTTGACACTGTTATGCAAGCAGACAGTATTTGCGTCCAAGATGAACTGAAGTCTTTATCAGAAACGTGTTTCATTGTTTATTCAGCTTTTCATTTCCTTAACTGTCAACTGATGACATTTGGACATTTTGCACAGAACCCAGCTTTCCATTGTTTTGGAGTTATTGCATTTTCTCCCTGGTCCCTAAATGGAAAAAGGCAAATTTAGCTGTTTTAAATAGGTTACTAATGCATTCATTCTATCAATGTAAGACATTCTGGTGAGCACTACTTTATTTAGTCTTCTAGGGCAACAAGTTGACAGAAGAGAAGCTGCATGTATCTAACTATAGTTGCCAAACAAATGGCCTACCAAATGTCAGAAAATATAATATGGCCTACCAAATGTCAGAAAATATAATATGGCCTACCAAATGTCAGAAATTATAATATGGCCTACCAAATGTCAGAAATTATAATATGGCCTACCAAATGTCGGAAAATATAATGGCCTACCAAATGTTGGAAATCATAAGTTGTCTAAATTAGGCTAAAAGTAGGCTGTACGGAGCATGAGCAAAATATATTATAGAATTATGGTGACTCGAACTACGTAAGTAGCCTACTTTTATTTAGTGATTTGTTTGACAAAGATGAAAGCATCATCACAATAAGAAGATATTGGTCTGCATGTAAACGTGGTCATTGAGACAATGGGGTTTCAGGTTGTCTTCAGGCATTATCTAAGATGTCAACATGCCCCTTATGGGACAGTGCGAGACTTGGGCAATTAAAACTTTTTCTACTTATCCACAGTCGGATGAACACGTGAATATACCATTTTTAGTGTCCATGCAGTTTGGAGGTAAGTTGAAGGTAGTTTCTGTGGGGATTGCTAACTAGCATTGGCACAATGACTGGAAGTCTACGTTGCTAACTGATCCCATTGGCTTCCAGTCATTGTGTAATGCTAGATCATGCGGAGATCATGCGGCCCTCACGTGTGGGGAATCTGATTGTTGTTTACATCACACCACCACGTGATTTGGTCGATTGTAGCTCACCACTGCCAACAATTGGTCTGCATGGCTAGCTAATGCAGAGAGAATTCTCCATATGATGTTGAGAAATAGTGCATTGAGGGTAGTGTCGGGAAATACATTTACAAAAAAAAAAAAAAAGTTATAGGTAACCAGATTGTGACTACAACTAAGTTACTAAGTCTTTGACCACACTGTTACTTTGGTGAGTAAAACCTCATGCTTCCTACCATTTTTTTTAATTGCGCAAATCTCACACTATCCCTACAACTGTAGTCCTATTGGGACATTTACACATCCTCTGTTGCTGCTTAAGGCTACAGCCATGTAGATTTTGTGTTAAAATTACTGATTGACCTTGTTTTTCAATGGGAGTCATTCGTTGATGGACGATGAACAACAGTTGATTGCCCATCAAAGACAGCACAATGACAGTCTTTTTACGTATGCAACTCGCTTAAAAGAAGTTGACAGACTTGAATTTAACTTTTGACGGACAATTGATGAATGCATATATGATTTCATCCGTGTTCATGCGTCTCTGTGGTTGTAGGTAGCCTAACGTTCTACCCTGTACTTCCTATAGGCACTTGGCTTCTTGTACGCTGCCGGGTTAGGAGTGAACTCCAGTCAAGCAAAGGTACCAACACCCAGCCTCTCCACTTTCTCTCCCCAAACCTCTTTCTTTTTTCCATGTAGCCTATATACTGATCAAAAGCTCTGTTTGTTCAGATGTAGCTTTTGTAGTAGAGCAGGGCGACATGGACACATCCATATTATGATAAATTGACTGAATTATAATAAGTAGAATCATGAGTTTATAACATTACAGTGCACCACATTTTTTTATATTACCCTTAAATATTACTACTATTTTAAATGTTGTAGCTATCAATTGTCCCATTTAACAATCACTGATATTAGCAAACTTACTTCATTTCAAACTTCACATTACTCTAGTAGGGCCCTATAGGTTATTTATTGTAATGAACGACATCAGCAGGAAGTCCACAATAAGTTGTCAGTTTGGTCGGTGTTGATTATCTTTGGTTTATCTTCCCAGCTCTATTTCCTAGATAATGTCAGTTGGCTGCTAAGCCTGGAATGTAAAGCATAACCCTCCAACTCTGTTTCAGGCGTTGGTTTACTATACCTTTGGGGCTTTGGGCGGAAACCTGGTGGCTCATATGATTCTGGTGAGCTACTTCTGCTCTTTGTATCTTTGAGTAGAGAAGCCTTATGTCTCTTGTTCTTCCTTGTGGATATACTGAATAATGACTTACTTTCTGTCCTTTGCTACCGTTCTCTCTTTAGGGATACCGATACTGGGGTGGTGTGGGCGTACCCCAGAGCTGCGAATCAGCACTGACGCACTACAGACTGGTGGCCAATCACGGTAGGAGGCCACCCCCTCTCAACCAACAGTCTTTCACTGTCTCAGATGAGTTTGTCTCAGTAGCTAGGTTTCTATACAATAGGTGACAGATTTTCATGTGAATATTCTAAATTCGGCATGAAAACAATTTGTTTTCATCATATTGACTTGTTGCGGATAAAACATAGTGCATAAAAAAAAAAAAATTACCGTTGCAGTTAAATTCCCATGTACCAAATACAAGTTATTTTCAACTCTACTAATGGTTCTGCCGCCAAAAATGTTGCGTAATTTAACAAATGTGCTCACTAGGGTCTTGGCACGTGTGTTCTAGCCAACAGCTCATGGATTCAGTGCGGGTATAGCCTACATGATGAGATTATTTTTGTCAAATGGCAGGCAAGCATTGATCATCATGTCACCAGAATAATAACCTCTATTTATTGTCTGGGAGCATCAAGCTCATCACTGTGCACTTTCACCACCCTGTGACTTTCTCAGTTTATTTCCTCTTACTTATTAACATAATACATTTTACAGACACAAAAAGATCCCATCTTGTCTAAAGTATTTTGTTGACATTTGGCGTGTTTACAGACAGATTTTCTGTTTCCATCAGGCCTGTCGTGAAATGTTTTATCCGACATAAAAAGGTTGGATGGAAACCTGGTTAGTGTTTTGAATTGGGAAGACCTGCATTTGAAAAGCCCTAAATTATAGGTGCTGCAAACTGACTAAAGGAAAGGCTGCATTCAAAAAGTCACCTTTTGATTCACTGCAAGATTTTAGTCCTGAGGCTTTCTTTAGGGGTTATGTAAAGAGCAGTGAGTTTTTTTATTTTTCATTCTTTCTCTCCTTAACCTCCAGTGGCCAGTGACGTGTCCCTGACTGGGGGCAGTGCGGTGCAGAGGGTGCGTCTGCTGGATGAGGTGGAAAATCCGGGCTCTACCAGCGGAATGCTGGAGGAAGACCTGATCCAGTACTACCAATTCCTGGCTGAGAAGGGAGACATCCAGGCCCAGGTTAGGGTTAAGATGGGGCACACTGCTCTTATGAGGTTTTTCTTCTTCTGCATAGGAAATTCTTTAGGATTCTTTGCGATGGGGAAAGGCATTCCGTATCAACTTGAATGACTAAAACTAAGTATAAAGTATGTAGAAAAACATAATGGACCTATATACATTTTTTTTTATAATGTGATATTTAAGAATTAACTATATAAAATAACTAGACCAGGGGTGTCGAATTCAATCGCAGCACGGGCCATATTGGGGGAAAAAACAACATGCATATAAATGCCACCCAAACTGGACATTGTTTAAAAAAAAAAAAAAATTTGAATGGTTCTTCATAATGTCCACTTACAAACGTACAGTATGAACGCGCACTGGCTGGCTCGTAGGTGGGTGGGTCTGGGAGGAGGGGTATGTGGCAATACACTTCCATTTGGTGTGCAGCATGTTGGCAGTGCTTGCTGGGACTTGTTGTACAGTGTTTGGGGCTGTATGGAAGTGGGCCAAAATGAATTGACAACCCAAATCCAGCCTGCGCAATGATATAAATGTCACTAGCCAGATGGCCCGCGGGCCTCGTGTCTGACATGTGAGCTAGACAGTCAGGGAGAATGGAAAATTCCGTAAATGATGAGTTCAGGAGTATATTTGGCAGCAAGGCATTATACCGTTCCTCGTGGGAGTTAATGGAAATATTCTAATTATCTAATTTTAAAGTTTCTCTGGTGCTTGCATGAATATAGCATGATAATGAGTAAGCGGGTAATGATTGAAAAGCTGGGCCCTGGTCAAAAGTGGTACACTATGTAGGGATTAGGGGGCCATTTGGTACTCCGACGTGGTGTTTCGCGCTATGACCCCATGCTTTGCTCCTAACAGGTGGGACTGGGCCAGCTGCATCTGCACGGTGGTCGGGGGGTGGAGCAGAACCACCAGGTAACGTTTCCCTGATCCATTTTCAACCTTGTTCAAACACTATAGATGTAGGATCTTAATTTGATCACCCTGTGCAGGAAATGTAAAACTTGTAGTGTATTTGAAGTTTAAAAAGACTTCTGAAGTTTGTCATATCCATTTTGGCATTTCAGACTTGATTTTCCCTTACAAAAAATTAATCAATGCTAAAAAACAGTTATAATTCACATTTCCTGTGGCTGCATGATTGTTTTCATGCTGTAGCAAACTGGCTCAAATTAAGATCCTACATCTGTAGCTCTGTCATGCTCACTCCTGTATTTAGTGTGAAGTTCATGTGTGGAGATGGTCGCAAATGAAATGTTTTTTTTTGTCGACAGCGGGCCTACGATTACTTCAACCAGGCCGCGAATGCTGGGAACACGCACGCCATGGCTTTCCTTGGGAAGGTAAGATTATTACATGATCTTATAGGCCTGTAGCACTGTGGAGAAATAAGCAAGTAACTCTACCCTTACTCTGTGGCTGTGCAACCATTTAGTGGTTTCTCTTACTCTGTTTTCATTTGTTCTCTTCACACTCTTTTTTTTTTTCTCTCTCACTATTTTTCAGATGTACTCGGAGGGCAGTGAGTACTTGTCTCAGAACAATGAGACGGCCCTGCAGTACTTCAAGAAGGCCTCTGACCTTGTGAGTCCAAACCTTGACTAGAATGGACATTCTATTTCTGTGGTCCAACTATGGATTGTTATGCATCCATAATAATATCTATATAGCTCTGTTTGGTTTCTTTTTACTATTATCAAACTATTCACTCCTATGGATATCTTGCACATAGCCCACAGTGCCTGTACTGAATGTAACATTTACCAATATAAGAATCCACTTATAGTGGTCAAACTGTTGGACAGAAACATTCCTATACTGCACATGCTATTTCAGGATCAATCTGTTATATTAATAGTAAAATTTAACAGGTTTATATATGTGGTTCTTTCAAGAGTGTACTATTATTTTCAATACTTATTGTTGTCTTGGGTGGTTTCTGTCTCTTTTTTGATGTCGTTACTCGCTGTTCTTGTCCTCTAGGGTAACCCTGTTGGGCAGAGTGGGCTGGGCATGGCGTACCTGTACGGGAGAGGTGTGCCAGTGGTGAGTGACCGCTCTCCCTCTGCAATTCTACACATTTTGCTATGGGGTGGAGACAAACGTTTGCAGTTTTTAATGATATCTGCATGAGAGTGACTAACAAAATCAATCGGGGCCCCCGGTTGGTAATTCGACTATGATTACTTCAAGTTTAGATAGTCTAGTGGCCAGCTAACTTAACCAATCTAAAAAAAAGATTAGCTGTCAGTAGCTATATTTCCATGAACTTGTCCAATATTATTTTTTGTTGTAGACATTTAGAACGTTTGCATAGAGAATGTAGGCGACAATTGCCTGCTAGGGTGCGTTTCCATTTAACTAACTTGTGTTGATAAAAACAGCTGGATGTAATAACGTCAAACCCAAAAACAAAAAAAAGTTTTAAATAAAAATGGAGTAGGTGAAGTGTTTGCAATTAGTCATATTGCGTATTAATACATTGGCGACTGCCTGTGTGCCCTCCCACCGATCTTTCATGTCTCAGGTAACCTGTGAAAGCCAGCATGGATAGAATACAGTAATTGACCAATATTTGCCATATTCTAATCATTATCATGTGCCAACGTATCGCCACGGGCCGTGCCATGAACTTGTACTTCTGTAGATCTGTAATCATTGGATGTTGAAACTTGCAATCAGAAAAGCAAGGCGACGCAATTCAGGCGTTCTTGAACGTCAGGATAATCCTTGTCCTGCAAAGAAACATTATTTTTAGAGTTACATTTTTATTTTGCAAGCAGTAGGCATTTAGAATGAAATGTGGAGTGTAGCTTACAGTTAAATGATATCACGTGCCCTGCGTACCTTAAAGTATTCAGCAATAATTTATTCGGTGTACTTTCCATTTGTCGCAAGTTAACAAAAGAAAAGTACATCCCCTGTTGAATGAATAAAAATGCTGTTGATATTTACAAAATTTCTCATATCTGCTGTTACCATGACGCAATTATTGTTTTTGCGACATTGCTTTTGTCGAAATAAACCTGGGTCAATGGAAACCTGCCTACTGACTGACATAGCGAGAGAACTGCTGATGCACAACCAAATTTGCACCTTTTGTATTTTACTATTCTAACTCTTAACAGTAAGTTGAGACCCCCACTTAAAAAAAATTTTTTTTTGGGGGGGTGGACTTGATCGAGCCGCCAGTTACCCATCCCTGCTTTGCACTGTAGTTACATTCCTAAATTGAGCTTTTGTAGACATTGGCATAGACAATAGAATCCAGCAGCTGTGTACGGTAGGTTTACAGTGCATTTGGAAAGTATTCAGACCCCTTCACTTTTTCCACATTTTATTACCTTACAGCCTTATTCTAACATGGATTAATTGTCATTTTTTTCACACACGACCCCATAATGACAGAACAGAAACAGGTTTTTTGAATTTTTTGCAAATGTATAAGAAAACATACCTTATTTACCCAAGTATTCAGACCCTTTGCTATGAGACTTGACATCTTAGCTCAGGTGCATCCTGTTTCCATCGATCATCCTTGAGATGTTTCTACAACTTGATTGGAGTCCACCTGTGGTAAATTCAATTGATTGGACATGATTTGGAAAGGAACACGCCTGTCTAAATAAGGTCCCACCGTTGACAGTGAATGTCAGAGCAAAAACCAAGACATGAGGTTAAAGGAATTATTGTAGAGTGCCGAGACAGGATTTCTGCAGCATTGACGGTCCACAAGAACACAGTAGCCTCATCATTCTTAAATGGAAGAAGTTTGGAACCACCCAGACTCTTCCTAGAGCTGGCCGCCCAGCCAAACTGAGCAATTGGGGGCGAAGGGCCTTGGTCAGGGAGGTGACCAAGAACCCAATGGGCACTGACAGAGCTCCAGAGTTCCTCTGTGGAGATGGTAGAACCTTCCAGAAGGACAAGCATTTCTGCAGCACTCCACCAATCAGGCCTTTATGATAGAGTGGCCAGATGGATGCCACTCCTCAAAAAGAGGCACATGACAGCCAGCTAGGAGTTTACGAAAAGGCACCTAAAGGACTCTGACCATGAGAAAAAAGATTCTCTGGTCTGATGAAACCAAGATTGAGCTCTTTTGCCTAAATGCCAAGCATTACGTCTGGAAGAAACCAGGCACCGCTCATCACCTGGCCAATACCATCCCTATGGTGAAACATGGTGGTGACAGCAGCATGCTGTGGGAATGTTTTTCAGGGACTGGGAGACTAGTCAGGATCAAGGAAAAGATGAGCAAAGTACAGCGAGCTCCTTGATGAAAACCTGCTCCAGAACCTCAGACTGAGGTGAGTGTTTACCTTCCAACAGGACAACGACCGTAAGCACACAGCCAAGACAACGCAGAAGTGGCTTCGGGACAAGTCTCTAAATGTCCTTGAGTGGCCCAGCCAGTGCCCGTACTTGAAACCGATCGAACATCTCTGGAGAGACCTGAAAATAGCTGTGCAGCAACGCTCTCCATCCAACCTGACAGAGCTTGAGAGGATCTGCAGAGAAGAATGGCCGAAATCCCCAAATACAGGTGTGCCAAGCTTGTAGCGTCATACCCAAGAAGACTCAAGGCTGTAATTGGTGCCAAAGGTGCTTCAACACAGATCTGAGTAAATGGTCTGACTACTTATGTAAATGTGATATTTCCTTTTTTTATATATACATTTGCAAAAATTTCTGAACCTGTTTTTGCTTTGTCATTATGGGGTATTGTGTATAGATTGATGAGGGGGGGACAGTTTAATCAATTTTCGAATAAGGCTGTAACATAACAAAATGTGGAAAAAGTGAAAGGGTCAGAATGCACGGTATGTCGGTATTTCCTGTGTGATTTACACAATTTTGTTTGTTTGTGTGTGTGTGTGTGTGTCCATCCTCCAGAATTACGAGTTGGCACTGAAGTACTTCCAGAAAGCAGCGGAGCAGGGCTGGGTGGATGGACAGCTTCAGCTGGGCACCATGTACTACAGTGAGTGTGTGCATGTGGGACTGTGTGTGTATAGACCACCCCTTTTTTCTGATGTTGTATAGTGTAAAGCAGCCTCGCCCCTTTTGGTTTCCTGGAAGTGCAATGTTAGTTGCCCACCAACATTCTGCTCCCAACTCTGCACTCTCCGCAGCAGGGGTGTTATCAGCGGGGTGTCAACGGCTACTCATGAAATGATTGGCCACCCTTAGTGCCACCTCATTCTCATTGACAGCGCTCTGACCCAATCTGGTTCGGAAAAAAATCCCTCACTGGAAAACGATGTCTTGTTTTTCTCTTCACAAAACTACCACTAACAGGTCCTGATCATCATCATAAAGGGGAAACATTTGAACAAATACGCCCATCTAACGCAACAATGCTGTAAAGTTAGTAATAAGGGATATGCACCTTTTCAAATGATTTTCTACGGATATAAAGCGCTCCGCACATCATCGTTAACAGCTGATTACAGAAATTATTGCTGTTGATATGCAGTCATTGTCAATTGTCTACTTGAGTTGCGAGGTCATTTTCTAAAAGGAAAAACTGCGTTCTCCATTATGAGCCGCGTCTCGCACTACTGAAACAGGTATCTTTCTCGTCAATACCACTGTTCACCATTTGCTCCTGTTTCAGCAGGGTGTTATTCCCTTTCTAATGAGAGTTGAGACCTACAGTAACAACATTAAACAGCTAAAAGTCTTTCCTTTTTTTTAACCAGTACATACCCCCATTTGACACACTTTCTTTTGCCCTGTATTTGATTTGTGAGCTTAAATTTGGTGGGCGGCCTTTTGTTAAACATGAAACAAAGTAGGCCCCTAGACTATTAAATAAAAGGCATCGTAGTTTAAGCCAATTTTAAATGCTATTTGTGATACAATTTGCTGATTTCTCATGGCCACCCATGACTGGAAACGCTATTTTTATTCTCTTGCACACCATTTTTCTTTGTTGGGTATCTCACTCACTTTTGTCTATCCATTCCTCCTCTTCCTCCCCAGATGGCATCGGGGTGAAGCGTGACTACAAGCAGGCCTTCAAGTTCTTCAATCTGGCCTCGCAGGCAGGGCACATTCTGGCATTCTACAACCTGGCCCAGATGCACGCCACAGGCACCGGCGTGCTGCGTTCCTGCCACACCGCCGTGGAGGTGAGCTAGCTAGCCATTAGCTAGCTGCTGTACATGCAGTGCATTCAGAAAGTATTCAGACCCCTTGACTTTTTACATTACTACCTTATTCTAAAATTGATTAAATCGTGTTTTTCCCCCTAATCAAGCTACACACAATACCCCATAATGACAAAGCAAAAATAGTTTTTTAGACATTTTGGAAAATTTGATAAACAGAAATATTTCATTTACATAAGTGTTCAGACCCGTTACTCAGTACTTTGTTGAAGCACCAATTACAGCCGTGAGTCTTCTTGGGTATGACACTACAAGCTTGTCACCACTGTATTTGGGGAGTTTCTCCCATTCTTCTCTGCAGATCCTCTCAAGCTCTGTCAGGATGGATGGGGAGCGTTGTCGCACAGCTATTTTCGTGTCTCTCCAGAGATGTTAGATCGGTTTCAAGTACGGGCTCTGGCTGGGCCACTCAAGGACATTCAGAGACTTGTCCCGAAGCCACTCCAGCGTTGTCTTGGCTGTATGCTTAGGGTTGTTGTCCTGTTGGAAGGTGAACCTTCGCTCCAGTCTGAGGTCCTGAGCATTCTGGAGCAGTTTTTCATCAAGGATCTCTCTGTACTTTGCTCCGTTCATCATTTCCTTGATCCTGACTAGTCTCCCAGTCCCTGCCGCTGAAAAACATCCCCACGCTGCCACCACCATGCTTCACCGTAGGGATGGTGCCAGGTTTCCTCCACGGTCTGAGAGTCTTTAGGTGACTTTTGGCAAACTCCAAGGGGGCTGTCATGTTCCTTTTACTGAGGAGTGGCTTCCGTCACCATAAAGGCCTGATTGGTGGAGTGCTGCAGAGTTAGTTGTTTTTCTGGAAGGTTCTCCCATCTCCACAGAGAAACTCTCGAGCTCTGTAAGAGCCATCAGGTTTTTTGTCACCTCTCTGACCAAGGCCGTTCTTCCATTTAAGAATGATGGAGGCCAGTGTGTTCTTGTGGACCTTGAATGCCGGAGACATTTTTTTGGTACCCTTCCCCAGATCTGTGCCTTGACACAATCCTGTCTCGGAGCTCTACGGGCAATTCCTTCGACCTCATGGCTTGGTTTTTGCTCTGTCATGCACTGTCAACCGTTGGACCTTTTTATATAGACAGGTGTGTGCCTTTCCAAATCATGTCCAATCAATTGAATTTACCACAAGTTGTAGAAACATCTCAAGGATGATCAATGGAAACAGGATGCACCTGAGCTCAATTTCGAGTGTCATAGGAAAGGGTCTGAATTCTTATGTAAATAAGGTATTTCTGTTTTTTTTATTTTTAATACATTTGTACACTGAGTAAAAAAATATTTGATCAATTTTAGAATAAGGCTGTAACCACAATGTGGAAAAAGTCAAGGGGTCTGAATACTTTCCGAATGCACTGTAATTGCCAAGTTACAGTATTAGCCATTAACTAGCCATTTAGATGGCGCTCTATAATTGGAAAGCTGTAGGATTAGCAATTAGCTAGCTTGTTCAGAGGCCCAGCGCTTCAGTTAATTAGCCTTTAAGTATCAAGCAACCCTGCTACACTAGCCACCTTGGAGCTAGCCGTTAGCTAGCCTTTCACAGTTTATTAGCTTTTCGTTAGCTGTGCATTAATCGTCATTATAAACTGGGTGTTTCGAGCCCTGAATGCTGATAGCCATGGTATATCAGACCATATACCATGGGTATGACAAAACATTTGTTTTTACTGCTCTAAATACATTGGTAACCAGTTTATAATAAATAGCAATAAGGCATCCCAGGGTTTGTGGTATATTGCCAATATACCACAACTAAGGGCTGTATCCAGGCACTCCGCATTGCGTTGTCCCTAAGAACAGCCCTTGGCCGTGGTATATTGGCCCTATACCACACCCCCTCGGGCCTTAATTGCTTAAATAAGCCATCTGTTAACCTTTATCCGTTAGATCAATGCATGAATCACCACTTAGCCATCTTCTAGCTAGGCATGAACCAATTAACCACCTGTTTAGCAATATATTGTCCTCCATTAGCCATCATTCAGCCGTTCATTATTTAGCCATTTGCTACTCAGTGTCAGTCATTGTCTAGCCAAAACCTACTTACCCATTCCTTAGCCATTGATCCACAACCAGGTTCGGGTACATTTTTATCCTCCCAATGATAAAAGTTCAAATCGGGTTGTGTAATCAGGTCCTAGATCTGTGATTATGGGCAATTTCTACCTCGAATTGTCTTAACAGCCCCTTTTTTGTTCTTGTCTCTGTGTTTCTAACTGAATGTGTCTGTGTCTTTGTGTGTCTGCGGGCAGCTCTTCAAGAATGTGTGTGAGCGTGGGCGCTGGTCGGACAGGCTGATGGCAGCCTACGGCAACTTCAAGGACGGCGACATGGACGGGGCGCTGGTGCAGTACCTGCTGCTGGCCGAGCAGGGCTACGAGGTGGCGCAGAGCAACGTGGCCTTCATCCTGGACCAGAGTAAGAACAAATACACAGTATTTGTCATAAGAATCCCCTAGATAGCTGACAGGGGAACTGTTTTGAGATCCGTACTGTTTAGCAGCAACCATCTTAGAACCTCCTCAGCCCAGTTCTGTTTCTCCCCTTTCTCCCTGAAGTGTGCGCTTGTTCACTCCCCCGCATGGCTTCAAAAGCATTTGGATTGGGGTAAGCATGGGCAAAAGGGAGCCATGATCCTTCCTTTTTAAATGAATGAGGGGAGGGGAACAACTACATGCTTCGGGAGAAAAATTGTTTCTATGTACATTGGTAAGACACCAGTGCTTCCACTTACCTCTCTCACCAGAGAGCACTGTGACCCTATAACATGTGAACCAAGCATATGGCCTGGGGACTGTCTGTGGCCCCGCCATCTGTTGTAATGTGTTCAGAACACTAATCACTGGAAGGCAATGAATCCCCTGTGGTTGTTAAGATATGAAGAAATTGCTACACCATGTCAAAACAATACATTTCTTTGTGCAGCTCTTCTGATATCTATTTACAGACATGACCTTTGAATGTGATTAATAAGCACTTCCGATGATATTAAACCAGTTGGTACCATTTTGTATTTGAATTGTGTGTGCGTGCGTGTTTCGTTTTAAGTAGAGGAGGCGCAGATCTTCAACGAGAATGAGACATACCCTCGAGCCCTCCTCCATTGGACCAGAGCAGCAGCACAGGGTTGGTGGAGCCTCCTTCATAAATCACCCTTCCATATTTTTGCTGTACTGAGCGGCCATCTTGTCTTTGTACCCTTCAGTAATTGTAGGGGAGGATAGTTGGATGAAGCTAGGGGGATACTGTATCTTCAACTGTGTTGCCCAGGGCCAAGCTTTTCAAAACATTTCATCCAGATCAAAATTATCCTGAGCTGTGTTAAATTCTGCTTCCCCTTCAGATGTGGTCCCTCATTTTTAGATGCAGTTTTAAGACAAAATGGAAGGATCCCATTTATATGCTAAAACAAAGATCATGGTATATGAGCCCATGATATTTGGTTTGAAAAACTGGGCCTGGTTTATACAGGGGCTAGGATAAAGCTTCGGGACTACCACTTCTACGGTTATGGTACTAACCAGTGGTGGAAAAAGTTCCCAATTGTCATACTTGAGTAAAAGTATTGATACCTTTTTAATAGAAAGTTACTCAAGTGACAGTCACTCAGTAAAATACTACTTGAGTAAAAGTATTTGGTTTTAAATATACTTAAGTATCAAAAGTAAATGTAATTGCTAAAATATACTTCAGTATCAGAAGTAAAATGTATAAATCATTTCAAATTCCTTATATTAAGCAAAGGGTTAAATATAGACGGTGCCCTTTTCTTCTTTAAAAAAAATGTAAGGATAGCCATGTGCACACTCCAACACTCAGACATGACTCACAAAATATGTGTTTAGTGAGTCTACCAGAACATAAGCAGTAGGAATGACCACGTGTTCTCTTGATAAGTGTGTGAATTTCACAATTTTCCTGTTCTGCTAAGCATTCAAAATGTAATGAGTACTTTGGGTTGTCAGAAATTTATGGAGTAAAAAGTACAATATTTTCTTCAGGAATGTAGTAAAATAAAAGTTGTAAAAAAATATAAATAGTACACATACCCCAAAAAACTACTTAAGTAGTATTTTTACTTAAGTACTTTACACCACTGGTACTAACGTGTGTATGGTTCCAGTACTGACTTGTGTGTACTGTATGTTCAACTTTGTTACCCAGGTTATACAGTGGCTAGGATAAAGCTGGGGGACTACCACTTCTACGGGTATGGTACTGACGTGGACTACGAGACCGCTGTCATTCACTATAGGCTGGCCTCGGAGCAGCAGCACAGCGCTCAAGCCATGTTCAACTTGGGTTACATGCACGAGAAAGGCCTGGGCATCAAACAGGTGGGCACACGCACATAAACAAACTCATTCATACACACATGCAACCCTATAAGTCTAACCCCTTACTCTTTCCCCCTCCTGTAGGATATCCACCTGGCCAAGCGTTTCTACGACATGGCTGCCGAGGCTAGTCCCGAAGCCCAGGTGCCCGTCTTCCTGGCTCTGTGTAAATTGGGCCTGGTCTACACCCTGCAATACCTGCACGACCTCAACGTGAGTGTACAGTACAGAGCGCTTCCTGTATCCGGTGCCTCTGGGAGTTTCATTTCCCTGGTCGTTTCCATTTCAACTCACGGGGGCCAGGCTCAATGTTTGAGGCTAACTTAATTTATTACATTTGTACAGGATTCATGTGATTGTACTATGTTTGTTCAATGTAGTCAATGCTCTCTGTCTCTCTCTCTCTCTCTCTCTCTCTTTCTGCTCCCTCCGACCTCCCCTCTCTCTTTCTCCCCTCCCACCCTGTATCATCTCTCTCCCTCTCCATCCTCCCTCCCCCTCCACCAGATGAGTGAGGTGGTCAGTCAGGTGGACCTGGACCAGCTCCTGGGCCCTGAGTGGGACCTCTACCTAATGACGGTAATCGCCCTGCTGCTAGGCACCGTCATCGCCTACCGCCAGAGACAACACCAGGCAATGCCCCCTCCTCCCCCAGCCAGGCCTCCTCAGGAGCAGGCCCAACCTGAGGAGCAGGCCCAACCTGAGGAGCAGGCCCAACCTGAGGAGCAGGCCCAACCTGAGGCCCAGGCCCAACCTGAGGCCCAGCCTGAGGCCCAGGCCCAGCCCGAAGAGGCGCAGCAGTGAGCGATAGAGATGGAGTGGGAAGAGAGGAAGGGAAGGCGATATCACGACCCATACCCTCTAACTCTTCTCTGGGGGGTTGGTGGGTAAAGGCAGACTAACTTGCTCCCATCTTGGGCACCACCTTTTCCCTCCTGACTCCGGCATGTTGACCACAGACTGTAGGCTACTGAATAGGCCAGACTCGCCCTACTTAACTCTCCGTCTCTGTCAATGCTCTCAGACCTCCCAAGTTGAAGAATGAAGAAAGGAATCGGTGAGGGGGGGAGTGGAGCAGGTTGATGGACAAGGCCAATGAATAGAGGCTGTAGAAAAGACAATATAGACTCAAAACCTCTTAGTGTGTGACTCAGGGTACCGGCAGCAGAATCACTTCTCAGAACTAGCCACGTGGGGCGATCGAGGCATCTTCTTAATTATCGTCCGATCTGCGAATGAAACCGTCTTGTTTTGTGCGCTCTAGTAGTGATTGTGCTTCGGAAACAATGGCCAGATTTTTTTTTCTTCTGCTTTTCCTTTTCAGATTTTACATACGAGTTTAAGGTTACGAAATAAGATTCCAGATGACGACATAAACCTTGCAATACCAACATATTCGTCAGGTGGCAGCAATCAGAACTGGGCACGTGAAGTCATCTTCATCTCCTTTTGTCTTTAGCAAAATGTTTTCACGAATACGTTTTGTTAGGAACATGTTTTGTAAGAATGTTCTGTTCATAAACAATGATTCTTTATCAAGCTAGTTTTTTCCAGCATGCTTTTGTCAGCACATTTGCTTGATTGGCAAGCGTTAAAGCGTTTTGTGTGCAAATATTTCTTTAGCAAATGTGTTGTCTTCCAATGCAGACGTCTTCTTCAGGATCTTATTTTGTTAGCGAATATGCTTTGTTAACACATGTTAAACTAAGGAAGTAAACATAAACCTGTCATTTATTTGACGTCCAGTTCAAAACCTTTCACTACGTAGCTGAGCGTTGGTCAACTTGTTTGAGTGGACCAAGTAATGAAATATATTGTTGTCAGTCATTTCAGCTTTGCTATGCTATGGTCATGCATCAGAATGAAGGATAGAGAATCCTTTGCTACTCCTTCACTAGCTCCCCCATTTCCTTCCTCAGTGCAGCGCATGATTCTGTGTCTCAGGTAAGGTTTGATTCTTGAGATATTATTCATATAGCCTAATACGGATAATATCCTTGAGATAATATTATAGGGATATTGTAGAATGCTTATCCCCACCGTAGGTGCTCCCTTACACCAAAATCCTGAGTGAATGCATTGTTCCATCTACTAGTAATTGGTAGTTTGTGGCACCATGGTTAATTTTCTCCTGTTTAAACTGTTTGATTTGATAAGTTGGACTGCAACAGGAAGAGGGATGGCGGCCTTTTTGTCAAGACTCATTAGAAGAAAGCAGTGACTTTTTCAGACAATTTGACTTTGTTAGACGTGGTTCCACTCAGGGTCAGAATCAGGGTGTCATTGTCTGTCAATTGTCGAAAGGAAAAACCCTGACTGACGTTTTTCAAAATGATTCTGTAAAATTCCCCCATTAACATCCAGTACATTGTCACAGTGAGAGACAGAGAACCTGCAGAAATAAAATTGTGGTTAAATTCATTCTATCAATGTTATCAGTAATAGGGCCAGACTCTACATTCATTTGTAAGGGAAGAGTAGAGGAAGTACAACCCTTTTAATGGTTTAATTTTTCCAGTATTTCTATGGATTTCCAGTACAGTCAGCTACGGTGTTAAGTGAAATCTGATTTATTATATTTTCAAATAAGTTTTACACATTTCTCAGTTCTCGGAAGGATTGCCAGTACCGGCCAGATTGTGGATTTGTGCCATTCAGAGGTTGAATGGGCAAGATACTGGTTTGTGTCAAGAACTGCCACGGTGCTGGGTTTTTCATGCTCAACAGTTTCCTGTGTGTATCAAGAATGGTCCACCACCGAAACGACATCCAGCCAACTTGACATAACTCTGTGACGCATTGTTGTCAACATGAGCCAGTATCCCTGTGGAATGCTTTCGACACCTTGTAGAGTCCAAGCGAATTGAGGCTGTTCTGAGGGCAAAAGGGGGAGTGCATCTCAATATTAAGGTGTTCTTAATGTTTTCTACACTCGGTGTATGTTATGGTTATAGTGACTCTTGACTTTTCTGTCCATAATAATGACATAACAGGTTATAAACACATTGGGCAGTTGATAACTGACTATGCAGCTGTTACAGAAACCAATTTAGGAAAATGTGTTTGCTTTTGGTATTCCTTAGCCATCTACATAAGTGGAATGACCATGACCAGATTTGGTGGGAGACATTTTTTTCCAACAAGGATTTTTAGATTCCTGATGGAGTTCCAATCCACCCAACCCTATTAAGGACAATGGTAAAGTCAGCTGTTGGACATGAGAATTCTGTTATGTCATGCTATGGGGGCCCGACCAGTCGGGGTCTCAACTTACTGTTAAATTAGAATAGTACACAAGGTGGAAGTTCAAAATGTGGTTGTGCATCAGTTTACTCAATTACCCATGTCGGTTAACAATTTTTAGTTTGGTAAATTATTCTAGACAGTTATTAAAACTTGTAGTAATCATAGCACGTGTCTGGTCGGTATTTGGCCATCACAATTACTACTCCACCACTATCTCTCCCCAGCAAGGCTCCTATTAAAATAATGATGCTCTATGAGATGAGGAATCTGTCTATCCTTGTTTGGAAAACAATTCCATGAGGCACTTATTTCTGCTGTGAAGGGAGTAGATCTATTTGTATTGGATTACATTTTCTTTTTTACATCTGAGCATTACTCGGATGTGTGAAAGAGGGTGATGAATGGGCCTCAGTGTTTTACGGCCTCCATATAAGTAATATAATTTAATCATCTAAACTAAATAAGACCTACCATAAATCCCCCCCCATACTCAACTGGCGGACCGTGGTCCGGACCCAGAACGGGGTCAATATGGAACTCGGTAGAGCTTCGACCCCTGGTATCAAATAAACACACAAGACATGGATGTGTCGATTTCTGGAAATTAGCTTTACAACTGCAAAATGTTTTATTCGCCAACAAGAGGGGTGTGAAGTTTTGGGTCGCATGAATTGCGAGGTGGGGGGTTATTACTATGTCGATAATTGACACCTTTTTGCGACCTAGGAAGTTTGACTGGACCTTCTTAAATAGTACTTGAGTACCCCTGCCATAAATAATCTGACAGTCACACACACAGGCCTACATCAAGAATTTTGAAATGCTCTCACCAGTAAAAGGTTGAGCCAGTGTTTCCTCTAAGAAGCAATTTTCTGTAAAAAACAAATTCAAGAAGCATGCTCTAATAATAGCCACTAAATAAAACTGAATTCAAAAAAAAAAAATGCTTTTCTGTAATTTCTCAATATACCGGTAGACCAAGTGGTGGTGTTGTAGTGCACCTTGGAGTTACACTTCCTAAACATTCAGACAATAATGGATTGGATTTAAATAGTGGTCTTTCACCAGGTGCTCAAATGGCTTTTACATCGCATGCAGCATAAACTCTCCGCATTTACCACCAATGCGAAGCGCCCACCTGGGTAATATGTAATGCCATTTGGAGCCATGGAATTCATCAGACATCAGTTGGAGAGAAAGAGAAAATAGATTGTCAACGTGAAAAAGGTAAAGTGCCAAAACACAGTACAGTGGATAATGTAGCGGTGACCTGGGTGGAGGATGATGCATTCAGTAGAACACGTAGCTACCCTCAGTGCACCGCTAACCCCAAGGTCACTTTTTATTACATGGGAATGGATTACATTTGCCAGCTGCTGCCTCTCTCCCTCCTCTCTACAGGGAATCTGAGGGAAGAGAATGAAAACTGGGGGGCAGAAACAGTGGAAAGATAACAGTACAGCATCCTTGTTCAGTACTGTGACAATTCATGAGGGTTAGTGTGTTTTCTAGTGCTCTGGCAATGGTGTGAACTCTATCTGGGATTAGATTGATCCTGGCTCGGGATTAGTGGGCATGTCAGCTCTGGCACCAATCTGACAAAGAATTGGCTTTCCTCAGCTATGTTCTAGAAATGTAGCTCTCTTCACATTTGTGCATTGAATATCATTCCTCACTGTTATAACATCGCTCTTTATGTTTGATTACTAATGTTTATAAGAATTGAGGTCGGACATACTTAAATTGAAATACTTTGAGTATGCTGGCATTACATGGTTGTTCACAGGGCTTCCAAGCACAACTATATGTCCCTTGTAAATTGCATGTTTTAAGTATTTCTATACAAATACAAGGACTGGATTACAGTATAATGTTTACAACATTACAACTGTAATAGTGACATTTTTGTGGAATGAACAAAAACCAAAGGAAACATTTTACAATGTTTGTTCAAATTGTTTTGCTTTTGCAAATTTTGATAACTCCTCAAACACAACTTGTATCTGTACTATATTTACAGATACAACAGAGCTAAAAAAAAATGGTCCTGCTTAACAACAAAAGCCAAGGCAAAGAGCTATGGCAAAAGGAAATATCACTTCTGTGGACATACATAAATTCCTTAGTGGTTTACATTCATTATAAACGTTGTACCATTTGATCTAACTCAGTAAACTTCAAATGTATCCCTTCTAGCAATAACAAGGACTAAACACAACAATTTAAGACCGTT
Organism: Salmo trutta; assembly: GCF_901001165.1. Lineage (NCBI taxonomy): Eukaryota > Metazoa > Chordata > Actinopteri > Salmoniformes > Salmonidae > Salmo > Salmo trutta. The sequence goes on from NC_042991.1 coordinate 12,589,806, forward strand.
ACATAACAGTTCTGTAAAGGGTGTAGGGACAGGAGGCTGGTGATAAACTGATCGACTCCCTTAATGACAAACGGCATCAATATTTCTTACTTGAACAACATTCACTTGGCAGACATCTCTATTCCTCTCCAAGCAGACAAATGACCAAGCAAAAACATTCTTGTCTGCAGTGTAGGTATATGGGTCAACATAACCACACTGACATAATCAGTGCTGAACTCCTTCAATCTTGTAAAATGATGGGTTGAACACCCCATATTTCTTTGTGGAATAACAAATACATTTTTTACATCCTGTTTCTTTTTAAGATTTCAAAGAAGATCACACACTACTGGTTGGAAATGCCAGGATATCTTAGTGACACAACAATGACATTGACAATGACACATTAGTTAAAGCGTAATCACATGATACAACATATCTTCAAGACAGATAAGAAAAACAAGTGACTTCTTGGTGCGTGATTACAGATTGGTCTATGCTAAGACTTCTGCTGTCCGTGATGTTGCTGTTTTGTGGAAACGCAGCATTTTTAAGAAAAGTGTTAAGGCTGTTCTGAGGGCAAAGGGTGGTGGGGGTGTGCAACTCAATATTAGGAAGGTGTCCTTGTTTTGTACACACTGTATATTATGTTCCTTAGAGCAATTTTCTTCCCGTTTTCTATTTGACCAAGCATTCGCATATTGTTCACTCTGCTATTTTTCCCATCAACAAAACAACAGATGTAGATACAAGCAAATAACTCCCTCTGCTGTCTATTTTTGGAACAACATTTCCAGATATTTGAAAGACACACAGCAACTACTCCCCAGATTGTCTGTGCCTCTTTCAGGCCTTTCCAAAAGTTGGTGACTGTTGGATACCGGAGGTCATCCACTTCATAAAGTCCTCATAAGTGGCACGCACAGGGAGCCACAACTTTAACGCACATGTGTTGGCAACTTTAACGCACATTATGCTTATAGATTATGCATGTATGAACTACACATTGACACATCCAGCCCAAAGCGGGAGTTTAAAAAAATACTTACGTAGTCGCCAAACTCCCATAGACTCTCTTTACAAGATTTGTGCTAGTGTAGAATTTTACTTTTTCACTATTATCTATGATTGTAAATTGGCATACAATTAAGTCTGACAGCAAACTTGCCAATAAAACCTACTACTATTACTTCAAGGTAAACTCACCTTCGACATCGATCAGCCAGTCCCTCCAGAAGCCCACCACCAACTCCTCTTCGTTCCTCCTGTTACTTCCTTCCTCTGCGTACATCACCACGAACGGATTGTAGAGGTCCTTCACAGTCAGTCTGTTTGTCCCACGAACAAACATGGTTCTCATTGCGGCGGTGCTGGACTGTAACATGTCGAGGACACCAAGGGTCATTAGTCCCTCTAAACCTTTTAAAAAGAGCAAATGTGATCATTAGCATAGATAACAAACAAATTGCAGAATGCAATTCTCCACAAATACCTGAGATTACACTATGATCCACCATTGAGTCATTTAGTCAGTTTTAACTGTGATTGAGAAGTACAATTAGGAATTTGTTATTCAAAATGTGATTCTAAATGGAACTTGGCCACCTCAATCATATTGCATGTTAACAAAGCAGAATCACTGTTAAGTGTGACATTTTACAATACAAGGACGGCAAGGTAATTTTATTGTGCTCCACTGACAGCCAATTGCTATCCATAATTAACAGAATACAAACATTGCTGCCCCACCACTGCTTGCGCCATGTTGATATGAAACTGACGCTAAGCTTGAAGGTGCCGTTTCCGGGCTTGGCATATGTCACACAATGCATGACCAACAGAGTTAGAGGCTGCCAATGAAGAGCATGTTTTAGTACAACACTTCATACAGCAGTGGGCACTACCCATAAAGATTGCACTCAGCTCCTCATCATCCACCTCTGCCAGTGTGCGCGGTGGGGTCAGCTTTCCTGATAACTGGCAGAAGAGTCGATCGGAGAAGGCGCATGGCCCCACCCCTAAAAAAAATAAAGGAGAGCAGCACACTCTAGGAGCTCAGATGCAAAAATATTTATGTCCAACATTTCGACAGACAAGCAGTCTTCATCAAGGTATAAATGAAAATAAATGATGACCAGACCTACAGTGAGGGAAAAAAGTATTTGATCCCCTGCTGATTTTGTACATTTGCCCACTGACAAAGAAATGATCAGTCTATCATTTTAATGGTAGGTTTATTTGAACAGTGAGAGAAATCAAATAAAGGAGATAATGGAACATTTAAAAAAGAATTGTAAAAGTAATAATAAATACACAATGGGTAACCATAACTTGGCTGTATACACATTGATGTGCAGGGGTACGAGGCAATTGAGGTAGATACAGTTGAAGTCGGAAGTTTACATACACTTAAGTTGGAGTCATTAAAACTCATTTTTCAACCACTCCACAAATTTCTTGTTAACAAACTATAGTTTTGGCAAGTCGGTTAGGACATCTACTTTGTGCATGACACAAGTAATTTTTCCAACAATTGTTTACAGATTATTTCACTTATAATTCAATGTATCACAATTCCAGTGGGTCAGAAGTTTACATACACTAAGTTGACTGTGCCTTTAAACAGCTTGGAAAAATCCAGAAAATGATGTCATGGCTCTAGAAGCTTCTGATAGGCTAATTGACATGATTTGAGTCAATTGGAGGTGTACCTGTGGATGTATTTCAAGGCCTACCTTCAAACTCAGTGCCTCTGCTTGACATCATGGGAAAATCAAAAGAAATTAGCCAAGACAGCCAAAACAATTGTATACCTCCACAAGTCTGGTTCATCCTTGGGAGCAATTTCCAAACGCCTGAAGGTACTACGTTCATCTGTACAAACAATAGCACGCAAGTATAAACACGATGGGACCACACAGCCGTCATACCGCTCAGGATGGAGACACGTTCTGTCTCCTAGAGATGAACATACTTTGGTGCAAAAAGTGCAAATCAATCCCAGAACAACAGCAATGGACCTTGAGAAGATGCTGGGGGAAACAGGTACAAAAGTATCTATATCCACAGTAAAACGAGTCCTATATCAACATAACCTGAAAGTCTGCTCAGCAAGGAAGAAGCCACTGCTCCAAAACCGCCATAAAAAACCCAGACTATGGTTGGCAACTGCACATGGGGACAAAGATCGTACTTTTTGGAGAAATGTCCTCTGGTCTGTTGAAACAAAAATAGAGCTGTTTGGCCATAATGACCATCGATATGTTTGGAGGAAAAACGGGGAGGCTTGCAAGCCGAACTGTGAACCATCAGATCCTCCTCTCCACCCTCTCCGAGCTGGGCATCTCCGGCGCGGCCCACGCTTGGATTGCGTCCTACCTGACAGGTCGCTCCTACCAGGTGGCGTGGCGAGAATCTGTCTCCGCACCACGTGCTCTCACCACTGGTGTCCCCCAGGGCTCTGTTCTAGGCCCTCTCCTATTCTCGCTATACACCAAGTCACTTGGCTCTGTCATATCCTCACACGGTCTCTCCTATCATTGCTATGCAGACGACACACAATTAATCTTCTCCTTTCCCCCTTCTGACAACCAGGTGGCGAATCGCATCTCTGCATGCCTGGCAGACATATCAGTGTGGATGACGGATCACCACCTCAAGCTGAACCTCGGCAAGACGGAGCTGCTCTTCCTCCCGGGGAAGGACTGCCCGTTCCATGATCTCGCCATCACGGTTGACAACTCCCTTGTGTCCTCCTCCCAGAGTGCTAAGAACCTTGGCGTGATCCTGGACAACACCCTGTCGTTCTCCACTAACATCAAGGCGGTGACCCGATCCTGTAGGTTCATGCTCTACAACATTCGCAGAGTACGACCCTGCCTCACACAGGAAGCGGCGCAGGTCCTAATCCAGGCACTTGTCATCTCCCGTCTGGATTACTGCAACTCGCTGTTGGCTGGGCTCCCTGCCTGCGCCATCAAACCCCTACAACTCATCCAGAACGCCGCAGCCCGTCTGGTGTTCAACCTTCCCAAGTTCTCTCACGTCACCCCGCTCCTCCGCTCTCTCCACTGGCTTCCAGTTGAAGCTCGCATCCGCTACAAGACCATGGTGCTTGCCTACGGAGCTGTGAGGGGAACGGCACCTCCGTACCTTCAGGCTCTGATCAGGCCCTACACCCAAACAAGGGCACTGCGTTCATCCACCTCTGGCCTGCTCGCCTCCCTACCTCTGAGGAAGCACAGTTCCCGCTCAGCCCAGTCAAAACTGTTCGCTGCTCTGGCACCCCAATGGTGGAACAAGCTCCCTCACGATGCCAGGACAGCGGAGTCAATCACCACCTTCCGGAGACACCTGAAACCCCACCTCTTTAAGGAATACCTGGGATAGGATAAAGTAATCCTTCTAACCCCCCCCCCCCCTTTAAAAGATTTAGATGCACTATTGTAAAGTGGTTGTTCTACTGGATATTATAGGTGAATGCACCAATTTGTAAGTCGCTCTGGATAAGAGCGTCTGCTAAATGACTTAAATGTAAATGTAAATGTAAACACAATTCCAACCGTGAAGCACGGGGGTCGCAGCATCATGTTGTGGGGGTGCTTTGCTGCAGGAGGGACTGGTGCACTTCACAAAATAGATGGCATCATGAGGATGGAAATTATGTGGATATATTGAAGCAACATCTCAAGACATCAGTCAGGAAGTTAAAGCTTGGATGCAAATGGGTCTTCCAAATGGACAATAACCCCAAGAATACTTCCAAAGTTGTGGCAAAATGGCTTAAGGACAACAAAGTCAAGTTATTGGAGTGGCCATCACAAAGCCCTGACCTCAATCCCACAGAAAATTTGTGGGCAGAACTGAAAAAGCATGTGCGAGCAAGGAGGCCTACAAACCTGACTCAGTTACACCAACTCTGTGAGGAAGAATGGGCAAAATTCACCCAACTTATTGTGGGAAGCTTGTGGAAGGCTACCCGAAACGTTTGACCCAAGTTAAACAATTTAAAGCAATCCTACCAAATACCAATTGAGTGTATGTAATCTTCTGACCCACTGGGAATGTGATGAAAAAAATAAAAGCTGAAATAAATCATTCTCTCTACTATTATTCTGACATTTCACATTATTAAAATAAAGTGGTGATCCTAACTGACCTAAGACAGGGAATTTTTACTAGGATTAAATGTCAGGAATTGTGAAATACTGAGTTTAAATGTATTTGGCTAAGGTGTATGTAAACTTCCGACTTCAACTGTATATTGTTAATAACTGAATAAATGACTGGGTGCATGAAATGTATGACCTAATTTAATGATTTCCCCAGGGAATGGCTTGGGATGGTAATGTAATGTATGTTACGTTATTTCACTGTATTTATATAGGACTGCAGCAACATAGAAAACATGTAAGAATTTTTGGGAATTGCAAGCAGTATGTCTGCAAGACATTGTGTGATATTCTAGAATATGGTTTATTGAATATTATACAACGGGTGGGTCTAATCCTGAATGTTGATTGGTTAAACCCGCATTTCAGCCGGTGTTTATTCCACAAGTTACCACCGGCTAAATCCATGAAGTTAAAATGCCTATTTACTCTGTTTCACCTGATATCCACTATAAAAAGCATCTAGACATTATTTCACATTTCTTTTAGACTAACAATTTTTTTCAACAGCAAAGATTTGTATAAACCTGTGTTTCTCTGACATTTTCAACATTCTTTCGATATTCAAATTCGATCTCCAGCTGTCCCATAGTAACGAACGTGTCGGGAATCGGGACAAGACAGACAAGCAGCGTTTCTCAGCCAGTCGAAATCATAAATCAGCTGGCATCATTGAAAAAAGGTAAAACGAAAGGAAGTGCAGCTAGTTTGCAGTCTTCCAACTTCAGTTTGAAGTGATTGTGTTGTTGACTAGCTTCTCTGAACAACAGTGTCCTGACAAGTGAGCACATTTTCTATGCCAGGCGAAATAGAGCCTCATTAGCTCATTGTTATGGATGTATCCAAATAAATGTCACTAGAAAACAGCTTAAACAAATGCAAATGCAGCTACTTGTAAGCAAGGGACATGAACGTTGCTGTCACGGATCCCTCTGGAACTTTCATTGCACACACCTGGCCCCTATTCCCACTGATTGTATTTGTATATATGTGCCCTTTGTTCACCATGGTGCTGTCCATTATTGTTACTATGTCCTTTGGTGCGTGTGAGTACCTGTGCTGTGTGTTTTGGGCTTTCGTGCCATTGTGGATTGCGCAGATGATTACGGGTCTCGTCCCATGTAATAATCATTGTGCACGTGTGTTATTTATTCAAGGTACTCCTCGCTCTTCTGTTTGGGTTTCAACCCTGTGTTTTTGTTACGTGTTTGTTTGGTCTTTGTCCCCGTGCCTTTACACGGCACGCTGTAATTTTGGGCGTAATAAAAAACCCTATTACGATTTTCCTGCGCCTGTCTCCCGAATAATTTATACCAGCGTGAGTTGCCAGCCATTATCGCAAAGGAACATTTCGAATGAACAACTGGGTCGCGTCCATAGATACAGAACAAAAAGACTGAACAACTGGATCGCGTCTGGCAACTGAATCGGTAGAACGAACAACCAGCCGGCTTGGGTAGCAACCATAGTTTTGTGTCGGGACTATATCTTGTGGAAGGATGAAATAGTATGAATAAATTCATGAAAATAACATTTTAATGAAAATATGTCAATCATTATTTGAATATGTTGGTAACCCGTTGTATAAAAGTGATAATGCCCTCAAAGACAGTGTTTCGAGGAGATATTGACACGGTTTGCCGGCCCTCGACTTCTTCTTGGGCCTAACAACACCCATGCCAATATATCCTCCAAACACCGGCTTCTCAGGCATTACCACTTAATTGTCTTCCGCCTGCTGATTAGATAAGGATGGACAAAAATCCAGTGCCCCCCCCCCCTCCGAATATATAATTTTCATAGTGATGGCACTCTGTGTAAGAGCTGTTAAAGATTTAAAGCAACAACAAAACATCAAAATGTATATAAGAAAAAAGAACGCTGTGGATTTTTGTCCATCCTCCCCTAATTCAGAGTATAGTGTCTTCATAGTCATGGCGCGCTTTGCTTAAGAGCTATTGAAGATTGAAAACAGAATATCCACCAAATATCCAATATAAAAGTAATTTTGCCTTGTTCATGAGGTGTAGCTATTGTTAGCCAACTTGAGCTAGCTACCAAGCTAGCATACAAACTCGGAAGCAACGAGTAGATCAGGGTTCCTCAACTCGCGGCCAGCGGGTGACTTTATTTGCCCCCCCCCCCCCCCCCCCCCCAAGTTTTCTCAGAAAAACCCTCCCACTAGTAAATCTGATTTTATTTGAGGAAATCTGTTCCAAGGTATTCCCATGTATAATAGAGAGAGATATGTGATCATGTGATTATATGTCTTTGGGCTTCTTGCAGTCAATTTGCAGTCTACAAATGATTTGTAACAATGTTCCGTCCCCTTGAAAATCCATCAAATCAACATTCGTACCCACAGCTTAATCTAGATGATGATCCCTGGAGTAGATCCTCCACATGAGGTCAAGACCTTGAAACAGGTCAACATTCACAAGACCATGGGGCCAGACCTATTACCAGGGCTTGTACTCAGAGTATGCAAGGACCAACTGGCAAGTGTCTTCACTGACATTTTCAACCTCTCCCTGACCGAGTCTAATACCAACATGTTTCAAGCAGATCGCCATAGTCCCTGTGCCCAAGAAAGCAAAGATAACCTGCCAAAATGACTACCTCCCCATAGCACTCATGTCGGTAGCCATGAAGTGCTTTAAAAGGCTGGTCATGGCTCACATCAACACCATCATCCTGGAAACCCTAGACCCACTCCAATTCGCATACCGCCCCAACAGATCCACAGATTACGCAATCTCAAGCGCACTCCATACTGCCCTTTCCCACCTGGACAAAATGAACACCTATGTGAGAATGCTGTTCATTGACTACAGCTCAGCATTCAACACCATAATGCCCACGAAGCTCATCACTAAGCTAATGACCCTTGGACTAAACCCCTCCCTCTGCAACTGGATCCTGAACTTCCTGACGGGCCGCCCGCAGGTGGTAAGGGTAGGAAACAACACATCTGACACGCTGATCCTCATCACTGGGGCACCTCAAGGTGTGTACTTAGTCCTCTCCTGTACTCCCTGTTCACCCACGACTGCGTGGCCAAACACAACTCTAACACCATCATTAAGTTAGCTGACAACACAACAGTAGGCCTGATCACCGACAATGATGAGACAGCCAATAGGGAGGAGGTCAGAGACCTGGCAGTGTGGTGCCAGGACAACAACCTCTCCCTCAATGTGAGCAAGACAAAGGAGCTGATCGTGGACAACAGGGAAAGGAGGGCCGAACAGGTCCCCCATTAACATTGACGGTGCTGTACTGGAGCGGGTCGAGAGTTTTAAGTTCCTTGGTGTCCATATCACCAACAAACTATCATGGTCCAAACACACCAAGACAGCCGTGAAGAGGGCATGACAACACCTTTTCCCCCTCAGGAGACTAAAAAGATTTGTCATGGGTCCCCAGATCCTCAAAAAGTTATACAGCTACACCATCGAGAGCATCCTGAATGGTTGCATCACCGCCTGGTATGGCAACTGCTCGGCATCTGACCATAAGGCGCTACAGAGGGTGGTGCGTACGGCCCAGTACATCACTGGGGCCAAGCTTCCTGCCTTCCAGGACCTATATACTAGGCAGTGTTAGAGGAAGGCCCAAAAAACGGTCAAAGACTCCAGTCACCCAAATCATAGACTGTTCTCTATGCTACCGTACGGCAAGCGGTACCGGAGTGACAAGTCTAGATCCAAAAGGCTCCTTAACAGCTTCTACCCCAAGCCATAAGACTGCTGAACAATTAATGAAATGGCCACCCAGACTATTTAAATTGACCCCCCCCCCCCCACCTTTGTTTTTCCACTGCTGCCACTCACTGTTATTATCTATGCATAGTCACTATACCCCTACCTACATGTACAAATTACCTCAACTAGCCTTTACACCTGCACATTGACTCGGTACAGCCCCCCTGTATATAGCCTCGTTATTGTTATTTATTGTGTGACTTTTTATTTTATTTTTTACTTTTGTTTATTTAGTAAATATTTATTTAACTGCATTGTTGGTTAAGGTAAGTAAGCATTTCACTGTAAGGTTGTATTCGGCACATGTGACAAATAACATTTGATTTTCAATAGTGCATTGTGGGTAGTTTAGAATATATCAGGAAATAAGGTAATAAATATGTACTATCTCAAAAACATAACTGTGTTTGTACTTATAGGTAACCAGATTGTGACTTCAACTAAGTTACGAAGTATTTGAATAGACTGTGTTGTTACATTGGTGAGTAAAAAGTAACGCGTCCTACCCTTTAAGTTCATTGACTTCAATTGAAGTAATGAAAAATGAGGGCCTGGGTTGACTTTCCCTCTTGTCTCTGGCTGCTGTACACCACCAGTACAAACTGTGCAAATGTTATTCATTTCTATACTGTCCTCATTTTACATTTTATTTACACAATATTTAATAGCTTGGCGATATCAATATTGTTGAACTGGTAAAGCAAGCTGCCACACTATTAACTACTACCTAACGTTACCGCCCCCCAAAAATTGTTTGCTCAATTAAAGAAATACGTTTGAAACTAGATAGCAAGCTTGCTCGCTGCACACACACATAAATACATGTATTTCCAACAATGCTGTAACAGGAGCAATATGATTACCCAAATTATGCTACCACGTTTTCAAACTTATCCTTTCACCAAGTACATAAACATTTGATATTTAAAAATGAACAGAGCAGAAAATATAGTTATGTGTTCATTAAAAATATGCATATAACTTTAGCTAGCTAGCGGACCATTCCAAAAAAACTATGTACAACGATGCTGTAAAGATATTTTGCTAAATGGTTATCCACAACATAGCTAATTATATAATAAGCTTTCGATTCTATCTTCAAGAAGCATGTAGAAAAGGCAATTATTTCATTCATATTTCACACTTAGATTGGAAATGTTGTTATATTCAAGTTTTGGCGGTCAATAAAATGTAATTTACTCCTATGTCAAATCCGAAATTCTGCAACTGCAGCATACCTGTCAATGACTAAAGGACTTTGGTTGTCCGATGGCGATGTTTCTTGGTGAATTAATCTATTCATTTGCGTATTTATAGTTGTTCAGAGGCTCGCAATCTCTGATCCAGCAGATCGCTAATTTTGACAAACTGCAAATGGTACCGGAAAGACAGAATGCATGGGATTTACAGTTTATATAGTTTCCTCTTAATAAAAAAAAAGACATTGGACCACTTAATTAGCTAGCTTTCTTGCACTCCGTTAGGCATTTTTGTTTAATAAAAAACCCATACATTTACACCAGAATAACCTCCAACAAATCATCTGGCGTTAGCTAATTTAAAATAAATAATCGATAGCATTAGGCTCGGTGAAATCTCCATTAAATGTTTTCGTTGATTCATTAACTGATTGCTTTACATTAGCAGTTATCGTTTCCCTTTTCAAAGTGATTTATTTTATATTTCAATTACAGTTGTTTATCGTCTCCTACTAACTACTTTTAAGTAATTACGAAACAGTGTTGAATATTTTAATTTCTCAGTTTAGTTTACAGTGATGTACTGTAATAATCGTTTAGTTTTCCGTTGACATGACTGCTCTACCTTTGAGTTTAACTAGCTGTTGTGAAATTCTTGAAATACACTACAAAACTGCCTTATAAAGGAATGTAATCGTTAACTCAAAATGATCAACGGCTAATGGATATTTAATGATCCAGAAATATTTCTTACATTTTTTTAATGACCTGTCATGCCAAATAGTGCCCCTCTGGCAAAAAGTGTCTCTCTCCTGTTTAGCATCTTATTAGCTAAACAAAACTTGTTTAAACAGAGACATTTTTGCGGAAGAAAATGGTATTTGGATAAAAGCAGGGGCGGAAATCCCGGGGGGGGCGGGGGACACACGACCCCCCCATCCTGGGAAAAATATGATTTGTCCCCCCCAATATATCACTGAAACATAACTATGTAATTTAAATAATATTAATAATACGCAATGAAAGCAATTGTGCTGATTATAGACACTTAATAGCGCGTTTTTAAGTTTCAAAAGATTGCGACCCCCCCCACCCTTTGCCTCACAATGGTTTGATCCACTGCCAGTTCCTTAGCTTGCTAGGTAACAGAAAGGTCGTATCTACTGTCTGAAAGGCACTCAATGCACGTAACTGACATGAGGTTAATCCAGTCAATCGCGCACACACACTAGCTGAATATGCAGAGCTAGCGCGCAAATATTAACTATTAAGCTAGCTAGTACCTATTCCATTTATGTGGCGTCGTCAAAGATGGAATCTTTGCTATCGTCAATTTATTCCAAGATCAGCATGCAGATGATGTAAGTTAGTGCCTCAAAGTCCCTGTGATAAGGTTAGCGATAAACTGAAATCCAAACTGAACAGAACTACACTCTCTTCTACCATTGTCTTAAATATATTTAATGGTCTCGTTGCAAAAGCTAAATTGTCGCAAGGGAACTTTTATTTATTTATTTTATTTCACCTTTATTTAACCAGGGTAGCAAAGATTATTGCAAACACCACTGAAACTGAATTGGTGCTCGCTAGCTTTGCAAATTCAGCTATTGTTGGAAGCCAGCCAATATGAAACAAACTATTAAAATTACAAAAGGTTGCAGCATATGGGTCTGAAGTTCAAATGTATGCAGATGATACAGTGATATATGTGCATGCAAAGAGCAAACAACAAGCTGCACAAGAACTCACTACTGTAATGGTCCAGGTTACAAAGTGGCTCAGTGACTCGTGTTTGCATCTCAATGTGAAAAAAACTGTTTGCATGTTCTTCACAAAGAGGGCAACAGATGCTACTGAGCCAGATGTCTATGTGTCAGGGGAGAAGCTCCAGGTGGTATCTGATTTTAAGTACCTTGGCATCATACTTGATTCCAACCTCTCTTTTAAAAAGCATGTGAAAAAGGTAATTCAAATAACCAAATTCAACCTAGCTAATTTCCGATTTATACGAAATTGTTTGACCACAGAGGTAGCAAGACTGTACTTCAAATCGATGATACTCCCCCACTTAACATATTGCTTGACTAGTTGGGCCCAAGCTTGCTATACAACATTAAAACCTATTCAGTCTGTCTACAAACAGGCTCTCAAAGTGCTCGATAGGAAGCCCAATAGCCATCATCACTGTTACATCCTCAGAAAGCATGAGCTCCTGAGTTGGGAAAATCTTGTGCAATACACCGACGCATGTCTTGTATTCAAGATCCTAAATGGCCTAGCTCCCCCTCCACTCAGTATTTTTGTTAAACAGAAAACCCAAACATATGGCAGCAGATCCACAAGGTCTGCCATGAGAGGTGACTGTATAGTTCCCTTAAGGAAAAACACCTTTAGTAAATCCGCTTTCTCTGTGAGAGCGTCCCATGTCTGGAATACACTGCCATCAGACACACATAACTGCACCACATATCACACTTTCACAAAATGCATGAAGACATGGCTAAAGGCCAATCAGATTTGTGAACATAATCACTAGCTGTGTATTGCCACTTTCCATGTTGTCTGTTGTCTGTAGCTTGTGAGGTGTGGAAACACTTTGTTGTTTTTATGGATTTTGTCTTGTTGCTTTTTGTTCTATGTTGCTCTGTCTGTATGCTACATCTTGCTTGTCCTATGTTGCTCTGTCTGTATGCTATGTCTTGCTTGTCCTATGTTACTCTGCGTGTGCTCACTGTTCAATGATTGTCTATATTGTAATTGTTTTTAATAACCTGCCCAGGGACTGCGGTTGAAAATTAGCCAGCTGGCTAAAACCGGCACTTTTACTGAAACGTTGATTAATGTGCACTGTCCCTGTAAAAAAATAAAAATAAACTCAAACTCAATATGTTGTGTAAATGGTGAACTCATACAGCCGTCAACTCTTGTCATTTTAATCCGTTTCACATTTTCTAGCTACCTTTTAGATCGAAGCCCAAATAGAATGATTGAAGATGATAGAAGCCCATCTCCTACTGTAAATAACCTACACGCTGTGTGTGTAGACAGCCAGCCAGCCAGGTAGAAAAATGGCAGAAAAATAAAAGACGGACATCAGAGTATTTTTCAGTACACCAAAACGCATAGTAAGAACCCTAGTAGCCTAATATCTCAAAGACTAGTTGATAAAATGTTCATAAGAAAGAAATGAAATTCTAATGGAAATGTTTCACAATGATGTCATTAGGCAGAGCAGGCAACAGATGGCACACAGACAGCAGAGTTGGGGACAGATATGCAGGGACAGACTGGCAAAGACGGAGTCTCAGGTAAGTTTGTTGAGTCTTTGTTTGGCAACATTATGAAAGGTTCTCAATTTTTTTAACTTGTAAAATAGGAACATAATTGGAAAATGCCATGGATACCCCCACTCTCAACTTAAACTGGTGACTGAACTAAGATTTGTTAAAGGCAATGGTATTGATGTTGTGATTAGTTGTGTAGTTTTGGGTACCGGTAGTTAGGAGTACGGCAAACACCTTATTTCTTTGGTTCCTCAATATACATTTACCGTATTACAATGTAGGCTATGTGTTACAGCACTACTTTTGGTGTCCCCCTCAGGAATTGCTCTTGAGAACATTTCATGTAATTGTCCCCTCCAAAGTTGATATCAGATTTTCGCCCCTGGATATAAGGTCATACTTAGGCGAATAAACTATAAAGGGAAATAAAGGGCTACAGTTTACACTTTTATAAGTGTTTCATGAAATGTTGTTATTAGAAAATGAGTTTTTAAAAAGTACTGGGGCAATTGTAATTATTTAAATAAAATATAGGGGGGAATGGTGTTGCACATGTCATCATTAATATCTGCACTATGGAGAGATTTGTTGTGTCCCTCTTTTTAACTCACCTGCACATTCATTTTCTTTGTTCTTTCTTTTCAATAGTTGTTTTTAATTCATAAAATAATATTAATTGGAATGTAATATAACTGATAACATTAAATAACATTGGAATATAACATTTAATAATAACTCAGAACTTAACTAATTAATTCAGTGTAACATTGTGGCAACTCTTGTGCTCTGTTATTGCACAATTCTAATTTGTAAAAAGGTCACAAATAAAGCTATCCCCAGTAAAATTGGAGCACAACTCATGAGCCCACCTTCTACACTGCTCACACGTAATACAGTCCCCAACTGTGACTGAAAACAGGGGGAGAGATGCCAATTGAAAAGCTCTCTCTTAAAACATGCCTAGGAACTGCGGTAGAACTTTACCAAGCTGGATAAATCCAGAACTATTGAAACGTTGAATAATGTGCACTGTCCCTGCAAAAATGTAAATAAACTCAAACTCTAAATCGTAGCTCGCTATCTAGCTATATAACATAAACTTCTGTGTAAAATAGCTAAAAGGCTATAAATTAGCATTAACTGTAAAGCTATCAGTCACTAGTGGAAACATTTGCAACTGCAATTAAGTTATGTTATCTTTTTTCATGTATTTTACCTCAGACGATCTGGTAGCTTATGCTAACTAGCTAGCTGGCTAGCATTTACTGCTAGTGAAGTTGCTAGCTAGAAAGTTAGCATAAACTTGCGCTAACCGGGCTAGTCATTGTCTAAATATTGCTCCCAACACACACATCCAACATATTACTATTATTTATCTTAAGGCTTTTCTACTTGTATAGATCTAACTTCATTGGAATATATCCACAAAATAATTTTGTTGAAATATCTCCAAAAGTTGTGATGACAGAGGATTTTTTTTTTTGCAAGAGCAGTGGCAGCTAGGGAAATGTTGGGAAAATAATTGGGTGACATCTTGTGGTGAATTACAGGGGGGAGGGGCAGTTACCCCCTAGTACCCTAATGATCTCCAAAATTCGAGGCAAGTGCATGGTCATTTGGTCATGATTACTACTACTACTAGTTTTGATAACTGGCCTGACTGATTTATCAATCGAAAAATTGTTAGCTGACATGGCTAATTGAGTGACTGTCTGACTGACAAAAGAAGAGAAAAGCTGCTGATGCACAACCAAATTTTGAACTTGCATCTCGTGTATTATACTATCCTAAGTAAGTTGAGACCCCGACTGGTCGTGGGCCCCATAGCGGCCAGGGGCCCTAAGTGACCGCTTATGCCTGATTATAAAGTAATGTACATATGTCTGGGGGGTTGAATCATTGTTCAGTCCATACGTTTAAGAAGTACAGTATGTCAGTTTCATTCCCAACTGTTTAACCCAAAACAAAAATGTATACTAAATTCAAATATTATTGATATGAAATGAAGTAAATAACTTCCTTATACACTGTCCAAAAATAAATTGCCTGACACCAATGTCCTCAGGTCTAACCCGCAATATCATGAGCATGACATAGCACTAGGGTTGGGGGCTCAATTTATTTCACTTCTTTCAATTCAGGGAGTGGATTGGAATTTAATTCAGTAATAGAAAACTCCTTGTTGAAAAAAAATGACCCCAAGCCCTGGACATTACACTTAAGCAGATGGCTAAGGAATACCAAAAGCAAACACATTTTCCTAAATTGGTTTTTGTAACAGCTGTATAGTCAGTTGTCATCAACTTCTCAATGTGTTTATAACCTGTAATGTTATTATTATGACAGTGCTATGTCAGCCAAGACAGAAAAGTCAAGTTAAGAGTCACTATAACCATAACATACACTGAGTGTACAAAACATTAAGAACACCTTCCTAATATTGAGTTGCACTCCCCCTTTTGCCCTCAGAACAGCCTCAATTCGCTTGGACTCTACAAGGTGTCGAAAGCATTCCACAGGGATACAAGCCCATGTTGACTACAATGCTTCACAGAGTTGTGTCAAGTTGGCTGGATGTCCTTTCGGTGGTGGACCATTCTTGATACACACAGGAAACTGTTGAGTGTGCAAAACCCAGCAGCGCTGCAGTTCTTGACACAAACCGGTGC
This sequence comes from Salmo trutta, assembly GCF_901001165.1. Classification (NCBI taxonomy): domain Eukaryota; kingdom Metazoa; phylum Chordata; class Actinopteri; order Salmoniformes; family Salmonidae; genus Salmo; species Salmo trutta. The sequence goes on from NC_042991.1 coordinate 12,605,875, forward strand.
GCCTGGTACCTGCTGCCATACCCCGTTGAAAGGCACTTAAATCTTTTGTCTTGCACATTTACCCACTGAATGGCACATAATACACAATCCTTGTCTAAGTTGTCTCAAGGCTCAAAAAACCTTCTTTAACCTGTCTCCTCCCCGTCATCTACACTGATTGAAGTGGATTTGACAAGTGACATCAATAAAGCATCATAGCTTTAACCTGTTCAGTCTGTCATGAAAGAGCAGGTGTTCTTAATGTTTGTACACTCAGTGTATAGTGGAGAGTTTTGGTATGTTTTAGGATCCCCATTAGCCAAATGTAGTCTTTCGACAACCTGTTATATCATACATTGTGTTGATATAATATTCAAACCAAACTGAGCATGGAGAACATCACTGGTATGTTATGGTGAGTGATCTTATTTGAAACATCTCATAAAAAATCGGAATCATTCTCTTTACATCTTATACAAGTTCATACATTGAATGTTATGTATTGCTACATAAACGTGTATTTCTCTGTACATTATGCAAAGGGTAGATCCTCCGTAGGCAAATAAAATAGGGGTCATATTCCATTGGAAATAGTACATGCATGGTGAAAATTGTCACGTTCTGACCAGTGAAAGAGGTAATTTGTCATAGTAGAATGGTCAGGGCGTGGCAGGGGGGATGGTTTTGTAGGTATTTTTGGTTTTCTGTTTCTATGTGGGTTTGTTCTAGTTATCATTTTCTATGTGTTGGTTTTCATGTTCGGCCGGGTATGGTTTCCAATCAGAGGCAGGTGTCTTTCGTTGTCTCTGATTGGAAGCCATACTTAGGCAGCCTGTTTTTCCTTTGGGGTTGTGGGTAGTTGTTTTCCGTTCTAGTCTTGTGTACCAGACGGGACTGTGTTGGTCGTTTGTTATTTTGTCAAGTGTGTTCATTAAAGAGTTTGATAATGAGCACTATCCACGCTGCGTCTTGGTCTCCATTTTACAACCCCTGTGACAGAACTACCCACCACCAACGGACCAAGCAGCGTGCATTCTCGAGGAGGAAGAACAGGACCAAGCAGTATGGTTCAGAGGAGTGGACCTGGGAGGAGATCTTAGATGGGGCAGGACCCTGGACAGGCCCTGGGGAGTATCGCTGTCCGCAGTGGGAGATAGAGGCAGCGAAGGCGGAACGACGATACTGGGAGGAACGGCTAGGCAGACAAGAAGAGGCTGAGAGGCAGCGGCAACATTTTTTGGGGGGGGTCACACGGGTAGATTGGCGAAGGCGAGGTTAAGACCTGAGCCAACTCCCCATGCTTACCGTGGGGAGCGAGTGACGGTAGAAGCACCGTGTTATGCGGTGGTGCGCACGGTGTCGCCCATGCGCACTCACAGCCCGGTGGGCTCGGTACAAGCTCCTCACCATTGACATGCTAGAGTTAGCCGGCAGCCAGGGAGAAGTGCACCGGTCCAACGTATCTGGTCTCCAGTGCGTCTCTTCGGCCCAGGTTATCCTGCACCTGCTCTACGCACGGTACCCCCCATTCACCAGCACGGCCCAGTTCGTCCTGTACCAGCGCTCCGCCCTTGCCGGGCTATAATCAACATCGAGCCAGGACGGGTTGTGCCAGCCCTAAGCGCCAGACCTCCAGTGCGCCTCCAAGGCCCAGTGTACCCTGTGCCTGCTCCGCGCACTCTCCCTCCAGTGTGTCACCATAGCCCAGTACATCCTGTGCCTGCTCCGCGCACTCTCCCTCCAGTGCTCCACCATAGCCCAGTACGTCCTGTGTCTGCTTCTCGCACTCTTCCTCCAGTATGCCTCCATAGCCCAGTACGGCCGGTGCCTGCTTTGAGCACGCGGTCCTCAGTGCGTCTCCCCAGTCTGGTGAGACCTGTTCCAGCTCCCCATAGGAAGCCTCCAGTGATGATCAAAGGTCCGAAGCCTCCAGCGATAATCCATGGCACGAAGCCTCCAGTGATGATCCATGGCCCGGGGCCTGTAGGGATGATCCATGGCACAAAGCCTCCAGTGATGACCCATGGCCCGGAGCCTGTAGGGATGATCCATGGCACGAAGCCTCCAGTGATAACCCATGACCCGGAGCCTCCAGTGATGATCCATGGCACAAAGCCTCCAGTGATGATCCATGGCGCGGAGCCAGTAGTGATGATCCATGGCACGGAGCCTGCAGCGAAGGTCCCCAGTCCGGAACCTACAGAGACGCTCTCCAGTCCGGAGCCTCCGGCGACGCTCCTCAGTCCGGCGCCTCCGACGACGCTCCTCAGCCCGGAGCCTCCGGCGACGCTCCTCAGTCCGGAGCCTCCGGCGACGCTCCTCAGCCCGGAGCCTCTGGCGACGCTCCTCAGCCTGGCGCCTCCGGCGACGCCCCTCAGCCCGGAGCCTCTGGCGACGCCTCTCAGTCCGGAGCCTTCCGTGGTAGTCTGCAGCCCAGAGCCTGCAGCGGTGGTCTGCAACCCAGAGCCTTCAGCGGTGGTCTGCAGCCCAGAGCCTTCAGCGGTGGTCTGCAACCCAGAGCCTTCAGCGGTGGTCGGTAGCGCTGAACCTCTGGTAATGCAGGCAGAAAGGGGGCTACGCCCGGAGCCGGAGCCACCTCTGAAGCTGGAGGATTGGTGGAGGGTCTGGGTGTAGCACAGGAGCCGTGGCCACCCTCCCTTCCCTCCCTTTTTGTTTAGGGTTGTTTTTGTGGGGTTCTGGTTTGGTGTGCAGTCGGGGTCTGCACCTTCGGGGGGGGGGGGGGGGGGTACTGTCACGTCCTGACCAGTGAAAGAGGTCATTTGCCATTGTAGAGTGGTCAGGGCATGGCAGGGGGGTTTGTTTTGTAGGTATTTTGGGATTTCTGTTTCTATGAGGTTTGTTCTAGTTATCATTTTCTATGTGTTGGTTTTCATGTTCGGCCGGGTATGGTTTCCAATCAGAGGCAGGTGTCTTTTGTTGTCTCTGATTGGAAGCCATACTTAGGCAGCCTGTTTTTCCTTTGGGGTTGTGGGTAGTTGTTTTCAGTTCTAGTCTTGTGTACCTGACGGGACTGTGTTGGTTGTTTGTTATTTTGTCAAGTGTGTTCATTAAAGAGTTTGATAATGAGCACTATCCACGCTGCGTCTTGGTCTCCATTTTACGACCCCTGTGACAAAAATGTTATCTTTCTATCAGTGGTATTATACCCCATCTTGATGAAAGTACTCTAATGATTTTTACCTTGGCACACAGCATTTCCCATTGCCACCATACACTCAAAGACGAAGATCTGAAGCCATATGTGTTAAGATTCTTAGAGCAGGATTGCTGATGTAGGATCAGATCAGATCCCTCCTGTTCATAATAGTCTTATTCATTATGATCTAAAAGGCTAAACTGATCCTAGATCAGCACTCCTACTCTGAAAACTTTGATACAGAGCCCCTGAGCCGAGGCAAGCAGAAGCTGGAGAAGCAACAACCTGCTCTATTGGTGAGGGGGTGTGGCCTATAGTCACACCCCGATTATGACCCTGAGTGGAACCACGTCTAACAAAGTCAAATAGTCTGAAAAAGTCACTGCTTTCTTCTAATGAGTCTTGACAAAAAGGCCGCCATCTCTCTTCCTGTTGCAGTTCAACTTATCAAATCAAACAGTTTAAACAGGAGAAAATTAACCATGGTGCCACAAACTACCAATTACTAGTAGATGGAACCCCCCGAAAATGTACCTACAATAACATAATAAATTGTCAATGTAGACCGACTACAAACAAACACAGAGAATTGTAAAATAAAATAAAATGCCACAAAGGGTTAAAGCTACACTCAGCAAGTTGACATCATCATACAAAATGGGGAAACGTATTACTTACAGCCGCCGGTCGTGTTCCTTATACTCAGACGTTTCTGACACCTGCCAGATCTTACAATGCCTGGATAGGCATTTGGTGCCCGACGGCATAGTCGACGACACGGTACGCAACCGTTGGTTGATGCATGCAATGTCAGAGCAGGGGAACGTGACCAACATCATCAAGAGAATACAAATCTGCCAAGAATGAAATTATTGGCTATTCCCAATGTGGGCGTGCTACAAGGGAGGATGCAAATTGTTACGTAGGTTTAATAACTGCATTCTTGGCAGATTTGAATTCTGTTGTTGCCGTTGTTAAATGTTGTTCTGTTGATGATGTCATCTTGCTAAGTGTACCTTTAAGAGTTTAGCAGTGTGCACCACCATCAGGCACATACAGTGTAGAGACTGAAGGGTTTCTTCAACAGATTTCTTCAACCTAGCATTCACTCAGGATTTTGGTGTAAGGGAGCACCTACGGTGGGGATAAGCATTCTACAATATCCCTATAATATTATCTCAAGGATATTATCTGTATTAGGCTATATGAATAATATCTCAAGAATCAAACCTTACCTGAGACACAGAATCATGCGCTGCACTGAGGAAGGAAATGGGGGAGCTAGTGAAGGAGTAGCAAAGGATTCTCTATCCTTCATTCTGATGCTTGACCATAGCATAGCAAAGCTGAAATGACTGACAATATATTTCATTACTTGGTCCACTCAAACAAGTTGACCAACGCTCAGCTACGTAGTGAAAGGTTTTGAACTGGACGTCAAATAAATGACAGGTTTATGTTTACTTCCTTAGTTTAACATATGTGTTAACAAAGCATATTCGCTAACAAAATAAGATCCTGAAGAAGACGTCTGCATTGGAAGACAAACAATGCATGTTTGCTAAAGAAATATTTGCACACAAAACGCTTTAACGCTTGCCAATCAAGCAAATGTGCTGACAAAAGCATGCTGGAAAAAACTAGCTTGATAAAGAATCACTGTTTATGAACAGAACATTCTTACAAAACATGTTCCTAACAAAACTTATTTGTGAAAACATTTTGCTAAAGACGGGATGAAGATGACTTCACGTGCCCAGTTCTGATTGCTGCCACCTGACGAATATGTTGGTATTGCAAGGTTTATGTCGTCATCTGGAATCTTATTTTCCGATAAGGAGAGTTGTAACCTTAAACACTTACATAAAAGCAGAAAAGGAAAAGCAGAAAAAAAATCTGGCCATTGTTTCCGAAGCCCAATCGCTACTAGAGCGCACAAAACAAGACGGTTTCATTCGCAGATCGGACGATAATTAAGAAGATGCCTCGATCGCCCCACGTGGCTAGTTCTGAGAAGTGATTCTGCTGCCGGTACCCTGAGTCACACACTAAGAGGTTTTGAGTCTATATTGTCTTTTCTACAGCCTCTATTCATTGGCCTTGTCCATCAACCTGCTCCACTCCCCCCTCACCGATTCCTTTCTTCATTCTTCAACTTGGGAGGTCTGAGAGCATTGACAGAGATGGAGAGTTAAGTAGGGCGAGTCTGGCCTATTCAGTAGCCTACAGTCTGTGGTCAACATGCCGGAGTCAGGAGGGAAAAGGTGGTGCCCAAGATTAGTCTGCCTTTACCCACCAACCCCCCAGAGAAGAGTTAGAGGGTATGGGTCGTGATATCGCCTTCCCTTCCTCTCTTCCCACTCCATCTCTATCACTCACTGCTGCGTCTCTTCGGCCTGGGGCTGGGCCTGGGCCTCAGGCTGGGCCTGGGCCTCAGGTTGGGCCTGGGCCTCAGGTTGGGCTTGCTCCTGAGGAGGCCTGGCTGGGGGAGGAGGGGGCATTGCCTGGTGTTGTCTCTGGCGGTAGGCGATGACGGTGCCTAGCAGCAGGGCGATTACCGTCATTAGGTAGAGGTCCCACTCAGGGCCCAGGAGCTGGTCCAGGTCCACCTGACTGACCACCTCACTCATCTGGTGGAGGGGGAGGGAGGATGGAGAGGGAGCGGGATGATACAGGGTGGGAGGGGAGAAAGAGAGAGGGGAGGTCAGAGGGAGCAGAAAGAGAGAGAGAGAGAGAGAGAGAGAGCATTGACTACATTGAACAAACATAGTACAATCACATGAATCCTGTACAAATGTAATAAATTAAGTTAGCCTCAAACATTGAGCCTGGCCCCCGTGAGTTGAAATGGAAACTACCAGGGAAATGAAACTCCCAGAGGCACCGGATCCAGGAAGCGCTCTGTACTGTACACTCACGTTGAGGTCGTGCAGGTATTGCAGGGTGTAGACCAGGCCCAATTTACACAGAGCCAGGAAGACAGGCACCTGGGCTTCGGGACTAGCCTCGGCAGCCATGTCGTAGAAACGCTTGGCCAGGTGGATATCCTACAGGAGGGGGAAAGAGTAAGGGGTTAGACTTATAGGGTTGCATGTGTGTATGAATGAGTTTGTTTATGTGCGTGTGCCCACCTGTTTGATGCCCAGGCCTTTCTCGTGCATGTAACCCAAGTTGAACATGGCTTGAGCGCTGTGCTGCTGCTCCGAGGCCAGCCTATACTGGATGACAGTGGTCTCGTAGTCCACGTCAGTACCATACCCGTAGAAGTGGTACTCCCCCAGCTTTATCCTAGCCACTGTATAATCTGGGCCCAGTTTTTCAAACCAAATGTCATGGGATCATATAACATGATCTTTGTTGTAGCATATAATGGGATATGTTGGAAAATGTGTAGAATTGCACGACATTTGCTTTAAAACTGCAAAAATGTTTCTGTGCCCCTTGGCAAAATGTGTAGAACTGCAGACAGCTTGCTTTAACAGTGCAACATTTTCTTTACACTCCATGGCAAAAATGTGTAGAATTGCAAGAAATGCACAACAAAAAAATGTTATCCCCCTTGGTGGGGGGGCCTCAAAACCAAATTGCGCTAAGGGCCCCCAAAAGACTAAAGCCGGTCCTGTCTATAATAATGGCTAATTGGCTGTGTGTGGAGGTCAGTTCCCTTGTGCTACTAGCTCTATGACCGATCCTTTATGCTTTCTGTATAACTGGGCCCGGACTTTGTCACTCAGCTGTTTTGGGTGGGGGAGATAAGGTTGGCCTCATATAATGGCCGTGCCCTCTGGCCGTGCATCACATTGTGCTGTCCCCACACACCACACGCCACTATGGGGTGGCTTTTGATTGCCGTGGCAACCTGTGCGCTAGCCTCCTCTGCCAAAGGTAAGTGCTGGAACCAGCAGGAGAACAGCCTGCACAGAGTCCCTATCTGTGCATATTTCACATTTTACACACACACACACACACACACACATTCCACACACATTCCACACACATGTCAGTTGCTGTGGCCACATTGTTGGGGCGAGCAGTTTTTTCTGAAAGGGGCCTGGCTTGGGTCGGTCGATGTTGGTTTAGATAATGGAGGACCTGTTCACAAAGGGACATCAGGGATTTTTGGTTTCAAAAGTTAGACATATAAAAGTTTGGCAGCCTGCAGCGATGATAATGAAGACTACAGAAGTAGATCGTAATCACAACAGAAAAAATATGCTTTCCGCATAACCTGACTTCAGTTTCTCTTGGTCTTTTGTATTGGCTGGGTTATGTAAGCACCAGGACAAACTCAGCAGGCAAAACTGGTTGTAATGACATCATAATGATGTAATTAAAACCAGTTTCTGGTTGTTGTAATGACATCATTCCAACCAGTTTTGCCTGCTGGGAAGATACCCCTTCATGGATACTGTCTCCTTCTAAGGCAACAAGTGGTGGTGGCAGTATGAGGAAGGCATACGACACTACAGCCAGGAGGCTCTCCACAAGGTACTGTCCCCTTTGACCCTTTTATCATCTTGGTGTAGGGTGAAGTTGCCCCTAGACGCTGATGTTGGAGCAGTTTTACATTTCTTAACTAATGGTTAAGGTTAGGATTGGGGGCGGGGAAGCTGATCCTAGATTTGCACCTAGGGGAAACTTCACCCCAGAGGTTTTATCTTCAGTATGCGCCTTTGGTAACCTTTGGTAATGTAGAGGCCTTCATAACACATTGATGATAGTAACAAGTTTAAATTATCTTTCATCAATGGCATTTTTATTGAATGGTTATTTAGTTCTTATAAATGTGTTATGTCGTCTCACATCAAGGGGACCTATGCTAAATATTGATCTACATTATTTTAATTAAGCATTTGTTACGTGACTTGAATTATCTGAAGAAAACTTAATTGGTCTGTGTGTACATCACTTACACATTGGTATGTGTAGATGTACAGCATGCTACAGTTAAAGGGATAGTTCACCCAAATTACAAAATGACATATTGGTTTCCTTGCCCTGTAAGCGGTCTATGGACAAGGTATGACAGCAATCCATGCTTTGGTTTGTTTCCTTGGCACTGTTTCCACATGCTTACATTTTAGCATTTGTGCCACAAATCCCATTTAAGTCATGGGACCGATATTAGCATGATTTGAACATGATGTGTGAAAAATGCTCATTTTGGTCCCATGACTTGAATGGGATTTTTGCCACATGCTAAAACATTAGCATTTTGGAAACAGTGCCAGCCACTGCCAGGGAAACTACACCAAAGCATGGATTGCTGTCATAACTTGTACATAGACTGCTTACAGGTTAGGAAAACCAGATTTGTAATTTGGGTGAACTGTCTCTTTAATGACATGACTGACTGATTCTGCTATGACTACATGACCTTGGTTGTTTGTTATTCAAGTTAATATTCAGTGTCATGTCAGGATATCTGAATGTTTGTAGCTGTTTGTTCGGTATTGATAGCAGTTGACGCACACACACACACACGCACACACATGTACACGCACACGCAGTTGTATCTTAGAGGTTGGAACATCTTCCTGGTCTGATGTGGATTCTTGTTCCCTTGCAACTCGTCTTGGTACCAGGGGACCATCGTTTTCCCCATTATAATCAGAAATATGTACAGACATATTTACTGCGTTCTACCTTCTATCTGTATATCTATTCTTTTCTCTCCTTCACTCTCATTCTTGTTTCAGGAGTTTCCAGAGAAAACCAGACCGGTGAACTTCACACATTCTCCTTTCCAATGTCCTGACATGAGTCGCTCGCCCACTGTCCCCTCATCAGGTAAGATGGAACCATCCTTGAGAGTTGATTTAGAAAGTCAATATGTGAACTGATTCCAGGCCAGTCTTATTCTCTAACTCAAAGGTGTGGTTTCCCGGACATGGTATTAATGTAAGCTTGTGGAATCAGGCAGCTTTGTAAGGCTAGGAAACAGCGCCATAATGTCCAGCCCTGGGAACAGGGTTTTGGGGGCAGATCCTAGACCAGTCCTTAGAGACATCTTCAACTGCCTTCTCTCTGAGAAAATACTGTATGTTAGAGATCATCAACTAGATTTTCTTGAGTGGATGGTCATGGGGCCGGAACATAATTACAAATAATTTGTAGACTAAATTGATTGCAAGACGCCCAACAGATATTATATTTGACTAAAACGTAATAATTTCAAACCTTGCTTGCATTTGTATATGATCACCTATAGTGCATTCGGAAAGTATTCAGACCAAATACAGGTGTGCCAAGAAGACTCTCGGATGTAATCACTGCCAAAGGTGCTTCAACAAAGTACTGAGTAAAGGGTCTGAATACTTATGTAAATGTGATAATTCATTTTTTCTGTTTTTATACATTTGCAAAAATGTATAAAAACTGTTTTTGTTTTGTCATTATGGGGTATTGTGTGTAGATTGATGAGATGAAAAAAATTCTTTTATCAATTTTAGAATAAGGCTGTAACGTCACAAAATGTGGAAAAATTCAAAGGGTCTGAATACTTTCCGAATGCACTGTATATCTATCTGCTATGCATGTATACTTGGAAATACTTTGGAACAGATTCCAAAATTTGAATCACTTGGAGCTTATTTGCTGGAGTTTTAGTCTTTTGTGTAAAGCAATATTTGAATATTTGAATATATATATATATATTTGTATTATTGTTTTTGCACAGAAAACTTGGGGCGCCAAATAAAATCATCCGCGGGCCGCCAGTTGGGGAACCCTGTTGTATGTTTTCCTTGTGGGAGTTGAACAATTGAATCAATGTTGTTAGTCTAATGGTGTTGGATTCGTAACCTCCTTCCCCAGCTATAAATCGAATCGCTAGCTTGAAATCGAATCACGCTATTGTATTGCTAGCTTGAAATTGAATCACGCTATTGTATTGCTAGCTTGAAATTGAATCACGCTATTGTATTGCTAGCTTTTCTAGTGTAATAAATAAAGATGTGACCGCCTGTCAAGCAGGCAGTCACGTATGTTTGCCAGGCAGATGGTTCCTGGTCCAAGCCCAGTGAGGGACAAAAAAGGAAGCAAGCACAGTGACACACCTCTTATATTAGCCTTCTACAACCTAATATGATATGTGGACAGTGTAGGAGGCCACCTTGGTCATCAATGTGTGCATTATGGCTGGTCATTATAAATCTCTCTCTCTCTCTTTCTCTCTCTCTCTCTCTCTCTCTCTCTCTCTCTCAATATCCACCAATGTGTCCTTTCTCTTGACTTTGTCTCTCTTCTTGCTCTTTAGTTGAGTTGGTAAAGGCAGCGGACATTAAAGTCATTGCTGCCCTTGGGGATTCTCTGACGGTGAGTTCAACGTTGAGTTTGTCTTAACACAAACACTTTACACTTGACTCTTGACCAGAGTTTTTGGGGCTGTGGGTGTTAGTTAAAGGGGGACGTGATTGGTATATCCAATTTTGGACTTTGCAATTAATGATAAATAGCCATTGATTCTTTAAGAATATAATTTACAAGTGCTTCATGAGCTTAGTTTAACAGTCGTGCCCCATCAAAACCCATAATTTTGCTCATTTTGCTTCATTGTTTCTAAACAATTAAATGATAAACAAACGTTGTATAGCTTCAAACCACGGTTAAAGGTCCAATGCAGACATTTTTATCTCAATATCAAATCATTTCTGGGTACCAATTCAGTACTTTACTGTGATGGTTTTGAATGTAATAAAAATGTTGCTAGTACTGTCTGAGAGTGGTCTGAGTGAGGATGGGAAAACTGAAAACTAACTGTTATTGGCAGAGGTGTGGAAAAACTCCATCTCAACAAAATCATTATTTTATCTTACACTAGTTACTTACATTATCATCATTTTCACAATTTCACAGTATTATTCCAACCTCATAGTGTGGAAATGTATATGAAATACAGGCAAATCACGTTTTTGACTGTACTGGGCCTTTAAAACTATAACGTTGATGTCATGGATGGTCAGTCATTGCATCCACAGCACAGTCTATGAATTTAAAGAGTGGTTACATTTCTCCAGCCCTATCCCTCAGCTGTTTACCAAAACAAGTGATGGGGTGGCTGCTTTGTTGTTCTTCAAATCTTATATTTCCCCTTTAAAGCAACTGGTGTGTCACCTTTTCAAAACTGAAACTAGTAAATGCAAAACCATGCTGTCACGCCCTGACCATACAGAGCCCTTGTTTCTCTATGGTGTAGTAGGTCAGGGCGTGACTAGGGGGTATTCTAGTTTAACATTTCTATGTTTTGTTCTAGTTTTATTTTCTATGTTGGTGTTTTGTATGGTTCCCAATTGGAGGCAGCTGGTAATTGTTGTCTCTAATTGGGGATCATATTTAAGTAGCTATTTTTCCCACCTGTGTTTGTGGGATATTGTTTTGTGTTTGTGCATGTGCACCACGTAGTCAGATTTCATTGTTCGTTTATTGATTTATTGTTTTTGCTTAAAGTTTCACTTTGTAATAAATATGTGGAACTCAACATCCGCTGCACCTTGGTCCTGTTCTTACGACAACCGTGACAGAATATCCCACCAACAAAGGACCAAGCAGCGTGAAAATGAGGTAAGGGAGTTTTGGACTTGGGAGGACATGAGAGGACATGAGACGCTTCCTTGGCGGGAGTCGCCAAGGAGCATAGGGGGACAGCGACCGCGGCCACAGAAACCCCAAGATTTTTTTGGGGGGGGCACATGGAGCTGGCGGCTGAGCAGAGGGAAGAGCCAGAGACCGCCAGGGAGGCGATAGAGAAGTGGTTGGTCGACCCAAGGAGATTGCCAGAGCCCGCCTGGGAATCGATGGAACAGTGTGAGGAAGGATACCGGAGAATGGAGTTAGCTAGGAGTATGCGGCAACGCAGGCGTTTGGAGGAGCGTGTCATCAGTCCGGTGAAACCTGTGCCGGCTCCACACATCAGATCTCCAGTGCGACTCTCCAGCTCTGTATGTTCTGTGCCTGCTCCCTGCACTCGCCCTGAAGAGCTAGAGACTGTCAGGGAGGCAATGGGGAAGTTGGGAGAGAGAGATGAGAGAGATGTTGTGCAAGTGTGTTCTGCTCAACATCCGACCAGATTATCCGATTAGCAGTCTGGTGCAACCTGGGCCGGCTCCACGCTTCTGGCCTCCAGTGCGCCTCCCCAGTCCGGTACGTCCTGTCTCTCCTCCTTCGCACTCGCCCTGAAGTGTGTGTCCCCAGTCCGGTACGTCATGTGTCTGCTCCCCGCACTCGCCCTGAAGCGCGTGTCACCAGTCCGGTGCAACCTGTACCGGCCCCACGCTTCTGGCCTCCAGTGCGCCTCCCCAGTCCGGTACGTCCTGTGCCTCCTCCTCGCACTCGCCCTGAAGTGCGTGTCCCCAGTCCGGTACGTCCTGTGCCTGCTCCTCGCACTCGTCCTGAAGAGCGTGTCACCAGTCTGGTGCCACCTTCACAGTCCGGAGCTTCTGGCGACAGTTCCACTGTCCGGAGCCTCCGGCGACAGTTCCACTGTCCGGAGCCTCCGGCGACAGTTCCACGGTCCGGAGCCTCCGGCGACGGTTCCACGGTCCGGAGCCTCCGGCGACGGTTCCACGGGCCGGAACCTCTGGCGACGGTCAATGGTCTGGAGAGTCCAGGCACGGCGTCCAGTCCAGCTCCAGGGCCAGAGCGTTCCTCTGCGCCGGTGCTCAGTCCAGGCACGGTGTCCAGTCCCGCTCCAAGGCCGGAGCCTTCCCCTGCGCCGGTGCCCAGTCCAGGCATGGAGTCCAGTCCCGCTCCAAGGCAGGAGCCTTCCTCTGCGCCGGTGCCCAGTCCAGGCACGGCATCCAGTCCCGCTCCATGGCCGGAGCCTTCTTCTGCACCGGTGCTCAGTCCAGGCACGGCGTCCAGTCCCGCTCCATGGCAGGAGCCTCCCTCTGTGCCGGTGCCCAGTCCAGGCACGGCGTCCAGTCCCGCTCCAAGGCCGGAGCCTTCCTCTGCGCCGGTGTCCAGGCACGGCGTCCAGTCCCGCTCCAAAGCCGGCGCCTTCCTCTGTGCCAGTGCCCAGTCCAGGCACAGCGTCCAGGCATGGCGTCCAGTCCCGCTCCATGGCCAAAGCCTTCTTCTGCGCCGGTGCTCTGTCCAGGCACGGCGTCCAACCCAGCTCCAAAGCCGGAGCCTTTCTTTGTGCCGGTGCCCAGTCCAGGCACGGCGTTCAGCCCGGCGCGATGGCCGGATCCGGGGTCTGGGTGGGGGCTACGACCTACACCGGAGCCGCCGCCGACACTAATTACCCCCCCACCCTCCCATTTGCTCTATGGTGTAGTAGGTCAGGGCATGACTAGGGGGTATTCTAGTTTAAAATTTATATGTTGTGTTCTGGTTTTATTTTCTATGTTGGTGTTTTGTATGGTTCCCAATTAGAGGCAGCTGGTAATTGTTGTCTCTAATTGGGGATCATATTTAAGCAGCTATTTTTCCCACCTGTGTTTGTGGGATATTGTTTTGTGTTTGTGCATGTGCACCAAGTAGTCACGTTTCGTTGTTCGTTTATTGATTTATTGTTTTTGCTTAAAGTTTCACTTTGTAATAAATATGTGGAACTCAACATCCGCTGCGCCTTGGTCCCGTTCTTACGACAACCGTGACACATGCATCCACGTCTAGCATATTGGAGCAGTTTCACTCAATGCTGCATGGAAATATATGGGAAGTAGTTACTGTAATGAGTTTAACTGAACTGTCTGGACTGGACCAAATCAACTAACCAATTCATTTAAAGCTATTGTGGGCTCAAGACCTCAATGCATTTAAACCATTAAACCACCACAGGTCAGGGCCATTAGAAATTCTGTTCAGGCCAGTGAGAGAAAAAAAGTTAACATTGAACTTAGAATGGCAGATTGCTTTAATCATAATAGTTGAATTTGCTAATCTTTGGCACGTACAGTGCCTTCGGAAATAATCAGAGTCCTTGACTTTTTCCACATTTTGTTACGTTACAGCCTTATTCTAAAATGGATTTAATTGTTTTTTCCCCTCAATCTACACACAACCTAAAATAATGACAAAGCAAAAACAGGTTTTTAGAAATTGTTGCTAATTTATGAAAAAATACAATATTACATTTACATAAGTATTCAGACCCTTTACTCAGTACTTTGTTGATGCACCTTTGGCAGCGATTACAGCCTCGAGTCTTCTTGCGTATGATGCTACAAGCTTGGCACACCTGTTTTTGGGGAGTTTCTTCCATTCTTCTCTGCAGATCCTCTCAAACTCTGTCAAGTTGGATGGGGAGTGTTGCTGCACAGCTATTTCAGGTATCTCAAGAGATGTTAGATCGGGTTTAAGTCCGGGCTCTGGCTGGGCCACTCAAGGACATTCAGAGACTTGACCCAAAGCCACTCCTGCGCTGTCTTGGCTGTGTGCTTAGGATTGCTGTTTGGTTGGAAGGTGAACCTTCTCCCCAGTCTGAGATCCTGAGCTCTCTGGAGCAGGGTTTCATCAAGGATCTCTCTGTACTTTGTTCCTTTAATCTTTTCCTCAATCCTGACTAGTCTCCCAGTCCCTGCCGCTGAAAAACATCCCCACAGCAAGATGCTGCCACCCCCATGCTTCACCGTAAGGATGGTGCCAGGTTTCCTCCAGACGTGATGCTTGGCATTCAGGCCAAAGAGTTCACTCTTGGTTTCATCAGACAAGAGAATCTTGTTTCTCATGGTCTGAGAGTCTTTAGGTGCCTTTTGGCAAACTCCAAGTGGGCTGTCATGTCCCTTTTACTGAGGAGTGGCGTCCGTCTGGCCACTCTACCATAAAGGCCTAATTGGTGGAGTGCTGCAGAGATGTTTGTGGAAGGTTCTCCCTTCTCCACAGAGGAACTCTAGAGCTCTGTCAGAGTGACCATCAGGTTCTTGGTCACCTCCCTGACCAAGGCCCTTTTCCTCCGATTGCTCAGTTTGGCCGGGTGGCCAACTCTTGGAAGAGTCTTGGTGGTTCCAAACTTCTTCCATTTAAGAATGATGGAGGCCACTGTGTTCTTGGGGACCTTCAATGCTGGAGACATTTTTTGGTACCCTTCCCCAGATCTGTGCCTCGACACAATCCTGTCTCGGAGCTCTTCGGACAATTCCTTCGACCTCATGGCTTGGTTTTTGCTCTGAAATACACTGTCAACTGTCGGACCTTACTTAGACAGGTTTGTGCCTTTCCAAATCATGTCCAATCAATTTCATTTACCAGAAGTAGATTCCAATCAAATTGTAGAAACATCTCAAGGATGATCAACGGAAACAGGACGCACCTGAGCTCAATTTCGAGTCTCATAGCAAAGGGTCTGAATACTTATTCAAATAAGGTATTTCTGTTTTTTATTTTTAAAGCATTTCCCCAAAATGTGAAAAACCTGTTTTCGCTTTGTCATTATGGGGTATTGTGTGTAGATTGCAGATTTTTCTTAATCCATTTTAGAATAAGGGTTCTGAGTACTTTCCCAAGGGACTGTATGTCAATGTCATAGTTGAATAATCTTTGACCATTCATCGCAGTCATGGCTCTATTATACTGTTTCGATTAACATACTGTGGTTTGCTATTAACAGTTTTGTGGTTACTGTCTCACTGGAAAGGAAATTGTTACTAATACATATGACTCACCTTGTGGTTGATTGTTTGATGAATTGCTACATGGACCGTCTTGCCCTCTCTATTCAGACCGCCATTGGTGCCAATGCCACCAACGTCCTTGGGATTCCTATCGAGTTCCGTCACGTGTCATGGAGGTACCCAATTAATTGTCTTTAGATGAGAATATGACAAGAATGATGAGAATAAGAATTGTATCAAGATGACAACTTTACATAGTAATGTATGCTTTCTTGTCCGTTATTTGGGTATTCTGAATGATAGTTCTCTGTCTCATAATAATCAGTCAATTATTGTCATAATTTGGAAGTAATGCAATTGTTTTTGAATGACGACCTAATGACACTGACACTATAGTGGAAAATGTCTTGTACCTTGCAGCATCGGGGGCCATGGATCATACCAAGATGTCATTACACTGGCAAGTAAGTGTCTTTTGACTCAAATAACACCTTGAGCTTTGTAGGAACATTAGTCATTCATTGGCACAAATTCATTCTAACCAGACTGATCTTGGGCAGCCTGGTCCCAGATCTGTTTGTGCTCTTGCCAACTTAATTTCGATAATTGTAAAGCCATAGATGGCAATGAGTGACAAGGAGTGGTCGTAATAGAACAGCAATGCTGGCACTCAGGCTTTATCTTGCAAATGTTTTTGCCTGGTTATGGTTAGGTTTGAAGTAATAGCAGATCCTTTATCAATGGTTAGAGGCAACATCTACCTTGACGATAGAATGCACAGTGACCTATCATCCTTCATGTTCTACCTGTGTGAGCGTAAGGTGTAGGGGGAAGTTGCCCCTAGATGCTGATCTGGGGTCAGTTTTGCATTTCCCCCACTAATGGTTAAGGTTAGAATTGGCGAGGGAAAGCTTATCCTAGATCTGTATGTAGGGGAAACTTCACCCCAGAGATGGAGACAAAGGAAGAGAATGTGCTCAGCTCTAAATCCTCTTCTGTAACCCAATAGAAAGGGTGCTTGGAACCAAAAATCAATCAAATTAAAGGCCAGCACTCACTTATATATACATATATATATTTGATATTTTTTCCCTGTGTGAACCCTCCTTGGCATGTGCTCTAGATATCGTAAGGCTTTTCAATCCCAATGTGCTTGGTGCTGCACCGGCCAAGACTGTCCATGGAACCTCAGCCCCCCTCAGCGAAACAGGATTCAACCTGGCCGTGACCGGACACAACACCTTGTAAGAAACCACTATGGTGAAATATGCAAATATACTGTCTGTCTGCCAGAGATTTAACCAATGAAAGTGATGCATAGAGTTGCGTGCACTAAAAAGCTAGTTTGTGCCATGCTACTGGCACAATGCTTGTATAACACAGTGGTGTGATGTCTCATAGCATATCTAAACTAACTTTTAAGTGGCTGCAGATTTGAGTTAAATGACACTGCACCTTTGAGTTACACTTGTCTCGTGTAGCCATACCTCGAAATCATGTTGTTGTCACACCTCGTTTCTCCATGAGGCCAGAGTTGCATACACAATCTAACGATTTCAACCATATTATGTGTAGCTGCCTGTGCTACACTCATTTATTTTGTTTCATGACTAATTTCTGTCTGTGTACTTATTGTTAGTTTCATTCTGTAACAGCTCAAAATAATCAGATATTTGGGCTGTTTGTTTTAAAGTTTTTTATTTAGACTTGTGAAAATAAGTAATGAATGTGACAATCCTAGATATGGAAAGATGCCACACCTCCTATCCTTGCAATGGTGTCTTCTGTGACGGCATGGACAGAGACATTGATGGCTATCTCCATTTTAAAGTAGTCAATTGCTTATTCTTCTACTTCCAAGAGTGTATTGGCAGTTTGTAAATAAACTGAAAAGGTGCATATCACCACCTGTTGTGCTGGATTGTGTATTGTCTGAACCGGTATAAAGCCAAGGTTGGTGATTTACTGCCACCTGCAGTTATGGAATGTTTGCTCAGGAGTATAATTAATTGGCTGACCCCTCCTGCTGACCTGATTGGAATTAAAGCACTGTCCAGGGTTGCTCTCTACCCAACTCTATGGTGACACTAGCCTTGACTAACCCTTCTCTGATAATGTTCTGAAAGATATTTCCCAGTGTTCCTCCTGATAATATTATCTGCCTATTCCATGCTAAGATAGGACATTGTGTCACAGTTTTGACCTTCACTAATATCCGAATCAAAATTATTTTATGACACACTCAGTATGATTTTTATGTTCTGCACAACTCACGAAATAACAAAATGCTGCTAATTTCAAAAAACAAACACATTTTACAAACAAACACATTTTGTCTGATTCAGCCACTTGAAAATTCAGTATTTCTGGTATTAAATAAAATGTGCAAATGTTAATTCACGTCATTAATACTATTGGAGACGTATTTCACATTTAACATGCTTAAAGCTACAGTCTGGGATTAAAAAAAACAACAACAAACTGACCACTCTGAACTTTGTTTTGGTTAACAGCTGAGGGATGGGGCTGGAGATATGCAACCACTCTTAAACTCATAGAGTTGGAGTTATGAATGCCAAGACTGACCATCCATGAGTTCAAAATGATAGTTTACCTAGTTTTGAAACTATACAGTGTTTGCATACAATAACGTTAAAACAAGCTTCTATTTGGTGTTCGGATGGGGTAAGACAGTTAAACTAAGCTCATGAGTGTTTATAAGTTACATTCCCGCAAGAATCAATGGCTATCATCAATTTAAAGTCCAAAAATGAATGTACCAATTGCAGACCGTAGCTGGTGCTTTTTGCCTCAGTGTTATGATGTGTATTGTAATGTTGCGTAACTGTCCCTTAGTAATCTACCAGGGCAGACCAGACATCTCATCGACACACTGAGAAACTATGAGGTAAGAACCCCACTAGGTTTCCAACATACTGTATAGGATAAAACCCTGTCATATTCAAACTCGTCTGATAAGAACATATGCTATTTAGACCTTATCACTGAAAAAAGGGTAGCATAGGTGAGTGCAGAACTCAAAAATGACATCAGGTGTTTAGAAGTGTGTACCACTCGATCTCATCAGTGCTCTATGTGGTTATGGAGATTATGGTAGTACTACATTTGGAAATACCATAAACACATGTGAAATTGGTAATAAATACATTTCAATACCAAACCAAAGCTTTGGGGAATCATTATCTTGCCAAAATAAAACAGCTAGACAAACAGACTGGCACCCACCCGGGATTTGATTATGATTACGTTTGAGATCAGCAACTCTCTTTTCAAACCAATGTCTAAGAATTCTTTATTGATTTGAAGAGCAATTTTATTACAGTGGTAAATTAAGTACTGACTGACTACTGTATCCCCTCTTTCATCCCTTTCTTTACCCAGGGCCTGAACTTTGATGCGGACTGGAAGCTACTGACCATTCTCATAGGCATGAACGACATCTGTGATTACTGCAAGGATAAGGTCTGTGTCATTATAATATGCAGGCTATGCAACTTCATGTGCATATCATAAAGAAAGAGCAAAGGTGTTTACTTTGGCGCTTGTTTCAACACTCTCCTTCCCAGGTTCTTTTCTCAGTGGACAATTACATTCACTACATGACGAACTCCTTGGAAATGCTAATGAATGAGGTAACATTGGGAGAGCTCACAAATATTTTCTATTCATATTTTTTTTATAATCCCTTAAAGTGGCAATCCAACGTTTATAAACAAGCTCATTTTTTTGGTTCTGATGGGGTACGACAGTTGAACTAAGCTCATGAGGCATTAATAAGTTATATTCTTCAAGAATAAATGGGTACATATCATTAATTGGACGTAGCAACTGCAGATTGCCCCTTTAAAGTATACTTCTCAATGGGTCTTCCCTGAATAAATAGGGAAAATACATAGAATACTGTTTTATCACATTATAAACTACGATTTACAACACTTAACACTCAGAATGGTAGAGTATAGGTAAGGGATAATCAACGAGGGGCTATGCGTTCTCTGGAAAATAATGAATGACGTGGAAGGTGTGTTCCAAGATGCACTAGCGGAGTGGAACTAACCTTCCACAGAGTTGCATTATTTTCCAGAGAAAGCATTATCCGTTTTATACCATGGCTATAATTTAGCACATGTACGGCTAGAAATGTGTTGATTTGCAGGTAGAAATTTGTTCAACATCCACTGAAGTAGCTGGCAAGTTTACTAGATATCTACATTAGTTGCCTTGTTAGCTAAACAAACAGACTTGCTAGTTTAGCTAACCAAACCATCAGTCCTAGCTTGCTATAAACGCGCAGTGCCTGGATACAGCCCTTAGCCGTGGTATATCAGCCATATACCACAAACCCCCGAGGTGCTATTATAAACTGGTTACCAATGTAATTAGAGCAGTAAAAATAAATGTTTTGTCATTCCCATGGTATACGGTCTGATATACCACAGCTGTCAACCAATCAGCATTCAGGGCTCGAACCACCCAGTTTCTAAAGGGAATTATACAACGGGTGGGTCTAATCCTGAATGCTGATTGGTTAAAACCACATTCTAGTCTGTGTCTATTCCACAAGTTGCCACCGGCTAAATCTATGACGTTAAAATGCCTATTTACACTGTTCCATCTGACTGCGCAGTCCACTGTCTCATCAGCCCAGCCAGGCAAGTTATTAACTTGATCTCCACTATAAAAAGCGTCTAGATGTCATCTCACATTTCTTTTAGACTAACATTTTGTTTTCAACAGTGGAGATTTGCATAAACCTTGCAGTCTGTCACTCCGACATTTGCAACATTGTTACAATATTCTAATTCGATCTCCTGCTGTACCATAGTAATGAATGTGTCGGGAGTCAGGATGAGACAGACAGGCAGGCAGCTTTTCTCAGCCAATCGAAATCATGAATCAGCTGGGATAATTTTTATGAATGCAAAAAATAATTACTTGAAAAAAGGTAAAAACTAAACACAGCTAATTTGCAGTCTTTCCAGCTTCAGTTTGAAGTGATTGTGTTAGTGTGTTGTTGGCTTCTGACGAGTGAGCACATTTTCTGTGCCAGGTAAAATTGTGCCTCATTAGCTCATTGTTATGGATTTATCCAAATAAATGTCACTAGAAAACAGCTTAAACAGCTGCAAATGCAGCTACTTTGCTGTTATTCTGGCTGCACTATTTGACGTGACTGTAAATTAGTCGTAGTTGGTTAGCTAGCAAGCAAGGGATAAGAATATAACATTTTTAATGAAAACATGTCAATCGCTATTTGAATATGTTGGTAAACTGTTGTATAAAAGTGATAACGCCTCCCGAGTGGCGCGGTGGTCTAAGGCACTGCATCGCAGCGCTAGCTGTGCCACTAGAGATCCTGGTTCTAGTCCAGGCTCTGTCGCAGCTGGCCGCGACCAGGAGACCCATGGGGTGGCGCACAATTGGCCCAGCGTTGTCTGGGTTAGGGGAGGGTTTGGCCGGCAGAGATATCCTTATCCCATAGCGCTTTAGCGACTCCTGTGGCAGGCTGGGCGCAATGCACGCTGACGCCAGGTGTACTTTCCTCTGACACATTGGTGCGGAGGATGCACGGCTCTCAACCTTCGCCTCTCCTGAGTCCGTACGGGAGTTGCAGCAATGGGACAAGACTGTAACTACCAATTGGATACCACAAAATTGGGGAGAAAAAGGGATACATTTTTTATTTTTTATTAATAACTGATAATGCCCTCGAAGCTGGTGTTTGGAAGATATATTGGCACTGTTTGCCGGCCCGAGACAAAGCCAATATATCCTCCAAACACTGGCTTCTCGGACATTATCACTTAAATAATTCACGCTTTATAATGCCCTTCAAGCCAATCAGAAACAAGTATTCAACAATGCCATGGTACAATTAAGTGCTAATGCCCTCGAAGCCGGTGTTTGGAGGATATGTTGGCACGGGTGTTGTTAGGCCCAAGACAAAGTCAAGGGCCTGCAAACCATGCCAATATCTCCTCCAAACACCGGCTTCGAGGGCATTATCACTTTTATACAACGGGTTACCAACATATTCAAACAAGGATTGACATATTTTCATTAAATACGTTATTTGGATTAATTTATTCATACTATTTCATCCTTCCACAATAAATTATCCCGACACAAATCTAGGGTTGCTACCCAAGCCGGCTGGTCGTTCGTTCTATTGGTTCGGTTGCCAGAGACGCGACCCAGTCGTTCAGTCTTTTTGTTCTGTAACTGGCTGGAATGTGGTTTTAACCAGCATTCAGCATTCAGGATTAGACCCACCCATTGTGTAATGCATTATAGTGTGTGTTACCATGGCAACATTTGCATTTCTCTTTGTTGCGGTCATAGAAATAGAATGATTCTAATTCTATGGTTGCGGTCTAGGTTCCACGTATGATTGTGAATGTAGTTCAAATCCTGCCCATGGAAACCTTGAGGCAGGTCCAGAGGCCCACCCCAGGCTGCCTGCTCCAACGGTGAGTGACCTGGCTTTGACCTTTGACCTTGCAACCACTACGCACTACGGTGTACATTTTAGGACACCCTCAGCCTATTACGGTGTAAATTTAGGACACCCTCAGCACCCTCAAGCCTCTCGCCTCACCCCTCCTTGAGCCAATTGTCAAATCTCCTTGAAATGTAAACCATAATGAACACAGTCACTCTTCCCTTGCACCTACATCATCTTGAAAATATTTTCTAGGGCAGGGGTATTCAACTCTTTCCCTATTAGGTCTGGAGACTACTGGTTTTCTGTTCTACCTGATAATTAATTGCACCCACCTGGTGTCCCAGGTCTAAATCAGTCCCTGATTAGAGGGCAACAACAAAAATAATGGAGTGGGACTGGCTTCGAGGTCCAGAGTTGAGTTTGAGAGCTCTAGGGGCTCCCCATAAGCATCAAAGGTAGGCTACGCAATATGGCATTGTCATGTTATGGCAGGGCAACTTCTGATGCTATTATTGTCTCTTCCCAATGTTTATGTTCCTCTAAGGAGCGCACAAATTAAGACGAGCCAATAATGGCAATCGTGGCAGATTTTAAATATTGGTGTGATCAACTTGCTCTATTGTGTATGATGATGTCGCTTATGTGGAACCCCACGTTAATATTTTAAAGATCCGTAGGATGCCCTGAATTGTTATGTAACTGAGTTGGATCCTAGGGTCGTCCTCATTAGAACACACCGTAGCAAAATGTTTCACAGCGTTTCTTATTGGTAGAAGTTTAGAAGGTACCACATTTCGGGCTTATTGAACATGACCTTGATTCTTGACCCATAATTTGTTCCAGATCATTCTGTTCCTGCCTGATCAAGCCCGGGGCTGGTTCCCCTGAACTGAAGGAGCTAGTGGAGATCAACCTAGAGTTTCAGGTGGGTGGCCTAGCAGTTAATGCCACCACCTACAGCACACAAACCAATCAGTGTCGGCAGACCTGGGTTTCAAAAACGAAAAAAATCTATTCATGTACTTTATCTGTGCCTGTTTGAACCTGTCTGGCTTAATAAACTAATAGAAAAGACCCAAACCTGCAAAACCCTCCTATCTGGCACTCCAGGCAGACTCGTTAAAAGTATTTTAACAGATTTTTTGAGTATTTGAAACCTACCCCGAGGGCACTGACCGACGTCCATAATTCCACCATCTACAGATGTCTGGGATGGACCAGACTTGATTTGGCCCAAACAGACATCTATAGTTGTTTAAGATTTGGTCCGGACTGGCCTTGATTTGGCCCAAACATAGAAGTCCATAATTGGTTCAGATTTGTTTGGACTGGACTTGATTTTGACCAAACATAAACAAGTTTGGACAGCATAGTACAGGACAGTATTCTATATTACAAAACAGTAGACCACAGCAGAGTACAGGACAGTATTCTATATTACAAAACAGTAGACCACAGCAGAGTACAGGACAGTATTCTATATTACAAAACAGTAGACCACAGCAGAGTACAGGACAGTATTCTATATTACAAAACAGTAGACCACAGCAGAGTACAGGACAGTATTCTATATTACAAAACAGTAGACCACAGCAGAGTACAGGACAGTATTCTATAGTACAAAACAGTAGACCATAGCAGAGTACAGGACAGTATTCTATAATACAAAACAGTAGACCATAGCAGAGTACAGGACAGTATTCTATAATACAAAACAGTAGACCACAGCAGAGTACAGGACAGTAAAGAAAAGTAGTATAGTTCAGTAGAGTATAGTACAGTATAATGTAATGTATAGTACCTGACTATACCCTACTGTACTCTACTGTGCTCTACTGTACTGTGCTATGCTGTCCAAGCTTGTGAAACGTAGACGTCTATGATTGGTTCAGATAAGGTCCGGACTGACCAAATTTGGTCTTGTTTGGAGAGCGGAGCTCATTAAAATAATACCCAGTGTTAATTTTTGCATTTACATTTGTCATTTAGCAGACACTCTTATCCAGAGTG
The DNA here is from genome assembly GCF_901001165.1 of Salmo trutta. Taxonomy (NCBI): domain Eukaryota; kingdom Metazoa; phylum Chordata; class Actinopteri; order Salmoniformes; family Salmonidae; genus Salmo; species Salmo trutta. The sequence goes on from NC_042991.1 coordinate 12,630,041, forward strand.
ACATTCTACTAAGGTAGTTAAACAACCACATATCACAGTCATAAGAAGAAAAATGTTTCTGAAACCGTTACTGAGATTGTTAATGTAGTTGAAGTGTTCTTCTGTTGTTTCTTTCTGTTGGTCTGGAAACTTTAAACATGAACACTGCCAGTTCTTAAGCTTTTGAAAAAGCGAACATAAATACATGTGACAGATGGGAGCAATAATAAATATTCTGTACTTCAATCTTCAGTTGGCTCCATATTCCTATTTAAATTTGAATTAACATTTTGGAATGTGAAATAATGATTTCTTCATTGACATGTAGTTTTATCAATGTCAACTTCCGGAAAATACTTATTTTGAATGTCCGGAAAAAACGTATTTTCAACATCTGGAAAAGGCGTCTTTACAATGTCTGACCTCACAGCAGTGTGCATATTTCTGTTCTAGCCCTACACTAACACACACCTCATTAACTATCCAGAAACGGCTGGAGCAGCTCCTCCACAGCGAAAGCTTCTTCAGGGAGGACTTTGCCGTTGTTCTCCAGCCCTTCATGAAACAAGCAGACCCTCCTCGCCTCCCGGTAAAGTCTCTTGACTTTTACCTGGAATCCTTTTGCTGTTTCAAGCCTGTTTCAATATAGTTTTATTTATGAGCTATACGTGATTATCTCACATAGTTTATATATACAGTACCAGTTAATAGTTTGGACATACCTTCTATTCCAGGGTTTTTCTTTATTTTTACTATTTTCTACATTGTAGAATAATAGTGAAGACATCAAAACTATGAAATAACACATATGGAATCCTTTTGTAACCAAAAAAATGCTAAACATTTCAAAATATATTTTAGATTTTAGATTCTTCAAAGTAGCAACCCTTTGCCTTGATGACAACTTTGCACAATCTTGGCATTCTCTCAACCAGCTTCACCTGGAATGCTTTTCCAACCGTCTTGAAGGAGCTCCCACATATGCTGACCACTTGTGGCTGCTTTTCATTGGCTGCTTTCCCAAACCTCTCAATTGGGTTGAGGTCGGGTGATTGTGGAGGCCAGGTAATCTTATGCAGCACTTCATCACTCTCCTTCTTGGTCAAATAGCCCTTACACTGCCTGGAGGTGTGATAGGTAATTTTCCTGTTGAAAAGAAATGATAGTCCCACTGAGCGCAAACCAAATGGGATGGCGTATCGCTGCAAAATGCTGTGGTAGCCATGCTGGTTAAGTGTGCCTTGAATTCTAAATAAATCACAGACAGTGTCACCAGCAAAACACCACCACATCATCACACCTCCTCCATGCTTCACGGTGGGAACCACACATAAGGAGATCATCCATTCACCTACTCTGCGTCTCACAAAGACACGGCGGTTGGAACCAAAAATGTCACATTTGGACTAACCAGACCAAAGGACAGATTTCCACCAGTCTAATGTCCATTGCTCGTGTTTCTTGGCCCAAGCAAGTCTCTTCTTCTTATTTGTGTCCTTTAGTAGTGGTTTCTTTGCAGCAATTTGACCATGAAGGCCTGATTCATGCAGTCTACTCTGAACAGTTGATGTTGAGTTGTGTCTGTAACTTGAACTCTATGAAGCATTTATTTGGGCTGCAATCTGAGGTGCAGTTAACTCTAATGAACTTATAATCTGCACTCGGTCTTCCTTTCCTGTGTTGGTCCTCATGAGAGCCAGTTTCATCATAGCGCTTGATGGTTTTTGCGACTGCACTTTAAGACATGTTCAAGTTCTTGAAGTTTTCTGCATTGACTGACCTTCATGTCTTAAATAAATTACGGACTGCAATTTCTCTTTGCTTATTTGAGCTGTTCTTGCCATAATATGGACTTGGTATTTTACCAAATAGAGCTATCTTCTGTATACCACCCCTACCTTGTCACAACACAACTAATTTGCTCAAACGCATTAAGGGAAAAAAATCCACAAATTAACTTTTAACAAGGCACACCTGTTAACTGAAATGCATTCCAGGTGACTACCTCATGAAGCTGGTTGAGAGAAAGCCAAGAGTGTGCAAAGCCGTCATCAAGGCAAAGGGTGGCTACTTTGAAGAATCTCAAATATAAAATATTTTGATTTGTTTAACACTTTTTTGGATACTTCCACGTGTTATTTCATAGTTTTGATGTCTTCACTATTATTCTACAATGTAGAAAATAGTAAAAATAAAGAAAAACCCTGGAATGAATAGGTGTGTCCAAACTTTTGACTGATACTGTATATAAGACTATGTGAGATAATCATGCATGGTAACACATTCACAGAGACATTTATGTGTGAATAGTTGGGAATAATTTCGTGACCTGTCACTGTTGTGATGTTTGTGTCTCTCCGCACAGAATGGCAAGATCGACATGACCTTTTTCACCCATGACTGCTTTCACTTCACCATAAAGGGCCATGAGGAGCTAGCTAAGGGGCTGTGGAACAACATGGTGAGCGCTACATAATGCTAACAGGATGCTAACAAGATGCTAATATCTAACTAGCAGGGTCAAAGGTCATGAGCATTGCTAATTCAATTTCTCCATTCAGTCTGCTGCTAATGACTGGTATGTCACTTTGGCTGAGTGAAGGCTGGTTATTAGTCCTACTGCAGATGTTTCACTCCTGGAAAGGTCTAAAAATGAAAGATGCCATGATCCTGTTGTCAAACATACTACTATCCAAAACCATGACACATCAAAAAAGAGGGACAGTAGCAGATTCTGAATTGTGAGCCTTTCTTTTGAAAGGTCAGAATTATCCCAACACCCTTTTATATACATGCTGATTGTAACTCCATACACTGCATATGTGAGGAATGTTGTAATTGTTCATGGAGTATTTGGAAGTGAGCATGACAAGAAATAACAGAAAGGTACAATAGTTTAAACATTAGCGATGTTTCTTATCTAATTTCCCCAGTTCCAGCCAGAGGGAGGGAAGTTTATGGTGTCAAGCTTTTCTGACCCCATCGAGCTCATCTGCCCACCCATGGTAAGTCTTGCGCTGTGACTGAGTGTCCTTTCTTTGTATTTGATACTATTGCATATAAATATAACGGACTATATATTATGATAGGGGAATGGAAGTAGGAATAGGATACAACTCAAATCAAAGTTTATTGGTCACGTACACAGTTTAGCAGATGTTACTAGCTCTTAAAAATGCAGTGAAATGTCAATTACACAAATAATAATGCAAAAAAAAGACAAATTTCAGAATGAATCCAATTATCCAAAATACTGTAGCACTATAACAGTAAGCCAAATGCAATCTATATGTATATACACCGGATTCATTTACACAAGATATATTAAGAATGATATGTACAATAGTAGATATATTAGATTGAGGTATCCAGTATATAAATGAGTACAGTATATACACAAATGCAGTGTAACTGAAATGCAATGTACAGTAGTAGAAATAATATAATGAGCATGTTGAGAATGCAGCATTTAAATACACAGTACAAAACCCCATGGCAAAATGGATAGAATTGTAGGGATTTAGCTTCCAGACCAGAGAATATAAATATACAGTGGCAAGAAAAAGTATGTGAACCCTTTGGAATTACCTGGATTTCTGCATAAATTGGTCATCAAATTTGATCTTCATCTAAGTCACAACAATAGACAAACAAACATGGTGTGCTTAAACTAATAACACACAAAGTATTGTATTTTTCTTGTCTATATTGAATACATCATTTAAACATTCACAATGTCGGTTGGAAAAAGTATGTTAACCCCTAGTGGTCAGCTAACCTGGAGTCCAATCAATGAGACGAGATTAGAGATGTTGGTTAGAGCTGCCTTGCCCTATAAAAAACTCACAAAATTTGTTTGCTATTCACAAGAAGTATTGCCTGACATTTCTCCTGACCGTTGTGCAGGTCTGATTCGCAACTACAGAAAACATTTGGTTGAGGTTATTGCTGCCAAAGGAGGGTCAACCAGTTATTAAATCCAAGGGTTCACATACTTTTCCCACCCTGCACTGTGAATGCTTACACGGTGTGTTCAATAAAGACATGAAAACGTATAATTGTTTGTGCGTTATTAGTTTAAGCAGACTGTGTTTGTTGTGACGTAGATGAAGATCAGACAACATTTTGACCAATTTATGCAGAAATCCAGGTATTTCCAAAGGGTTCACATACATTTTCTTGCCACTGCATATGTATGTGAATGGTGTGCATAGACAGTATGGACAGTATGTGAATAGAAAGGTGTGTACAGTAGTAGTTGCATAGGATGAGCCATGACAAGAATACAGTATATACATACAGTGCATTCAGAAAGTATTCAGACCCCTTGACTTTTCCCACATTGTTACGTTACAGCCTTATTCTAAAATGGATTAAAGAAAACATTTTCCTCATCAATATACACCCAATACCCCATAATTACAAAGCAAAAAAAAAGGGTTTTAGAACTTGACACACCTGTGTTTGGGTAGTTTCTCCCATTTCTTCTCTGCAGATCCTCTCAAACTGTCAGGTTGGATGGGGAGCATCGCAGCACAACTATTTTCAAGTCTCTCCAGAGATGTTCGATGTCCAGGCTCTGGCTGGGCCACTCAAGGACATTCAAAGACTTGCTTAGGGTCGTTGTTCTGTTGGAAGGTGAACTTTCGCCCCCAGTCTGAGGTCCTGACCACTCTGGAGCAGGTTTTCTTCAAAGATCTCCCCGTACTTCACGCCGTTCATCTTTCTCTCGATCCTGACTAGTCTCCCAGTCCCTGCCTCTGAAATCCATCCCCACAGCATGATGCTGCCACCACCATGCTTCACCGAAGGGATGGTGACAGGTTTCCTCCAGACGTGACTCTTGGCATTCAGGTCAAAGAGTTCAATCTTGGTTTCATCAGACAAGAGAATCTTGTTTCTCATGCTCTGAGAGTCTTTAGGTGCCTTTTGGCAAACTTGAAGAGGGCTGTCATGTGCCTTCCACTGAGGAGTGGCTCCGTTTGGCCATTCTACCAGAAATGCCTGATTGGTGGAGTGCTGCAGAGATGTTTGTCCTTCTGGAAGGTTCTCCCATCTCGACAGAGGAACTCTGGAGGTCTGTGCGAGTGCCCATTGGGTTCTTGGTCACCTCCCTGACCAAGGCCCTTCTCCCCGATTATTCCATTGGGCCGGGTGGCCAACTCTAGGATGAGTCTTGGTGGTCCCAAGCTTCTTCCATTTAAGAATGATGAGGCTACTGTGTTCTTGGGGACCTTCAATGCTGCAGACATTTTTTGGTATTCTTCCCCAGATCTGTGCCTTGACACACTCCTGTCTCGGAGATCTACGGACAATTCCTTTGACCTCGTGGCTTGGCTTTTGCTCTGACATGCACTGTCAACTGTGGGACCTTATATAGACAGTTGTGTGCCTTTCCTAATCATGTTCAATCAATTGAATTTACCACAGGTGGACTCCAATCAAGTTGTAGAAACATCTCAAGGATGATCAATGGAAACAGGATGCACCTGAGCTCAATTTCGAGTCTCATAGCAAAGGGTCTGAACACTTATATAAATACGATTTTTATTTTGTATACATTTGCAAAACGTTTGCTTTGTCTTTATGGGGTATTGTGTGTAGAAAAATATACACTACCGTTAACAAAATGGTGGTCACTTAGAAATTTCCTTGTTTTTGAAAGAAAAACATTTTTTTGGTCCATTAAAATAACATCAAATTGATCAGAAATACAGTGTAGACATTGTTAATGTTGTAAATGACTATTGTAGCTGGAAACGGCTGAATTTTTATGGAATATCTACATAGGCGTACAGAGGCCCATTGTCAGCAACCATCACTCCTGTGTTCCAATGGCACATTGTGTTAGCTAATCCAAGTTTATCATTTTAAAAGGCTAATTGATCATTAGAAAGCCTTTTGCAATTATGTTAGCACAGCTGAAAACTGTTGTCCTGATTAAAGAAGCAATAAAACTGGCCTTCTTTAGACTAGTTGAGTATCTGGAGCATCAGCATTTGTGTGTTCGATTACAGGCTCAAAATGGCCAAAAACAAAGGACTTTCTTCTGAAACTCGTCAGTCTATTCTTGTTCTGAGAAATGAAGGCTATTCCATGTGATAAAATTGCCAAGAAACTGAAGATCTCATACAACGCTGTGTACTACTCCCTTCACAGAACAGCGCAAACTGGCTCTAACCAGAATAGAAAGAGGAGTGGGAGGCCCCAGTGCACAACTGAGTAAGAGGACAAGTATATTAGTGTCTAGTTTGAGAAACAGACACCACACAAGTCCTCAACTGGTAGCTTCATTTAATAGTACCCGCAAAACACCAGTCTCAACGTCAACAGTTCCGGGATGCTGGCCTTCTAGGCAGAGTTCCTCTTCCAGCGTCTGTGTTCTTTTGCCCATCTTAATCTTTTATTTTTATTAGCCAGTATGAAATATGGCTTTTTTCTTATCAACTCTTTCAAAAACATGGGAATGTCTAAGTGACCCCAAATTTTTGAACAGTTTTGTATATTTAATACATTTTAGAATACGGCTGTAAGGCAACAAAATGTGGAAAAAGTCAAGGGGTTTGAATACTCTCCGAATGCACTGTATAAAGTGGTTAAAATAACATGTAAAGATTTTTAAAGTGACCAGTGTTCAATGACTATATGTACATAGGGCAGCAGTCTCTAAGGTGCAGAGTTGAGTACCGGGTGGTAGCTGGCTAGTGACAGTGTCTAAGGTTCAGGGCAGGCTACTGGGAGGAGGCCGGCTAGTGATGACTGTTTAACAGTCTGATGGCCTGGAGATAGAAGCTGTTTATCAGTAACCTCAAATTTATTGTTGACCAGTTTCTTTCGTGACTAAAGCTGTTTTGGATGTTTAGGATCACCCCTACATCTACACCCGACCTGCCAAAAGAGGCCAGTCCACCAAACCTGTTGTCCCCAGGTCGGCTATTCCAACGCGGGAAACCCTTCTTCTGTCTCCTCTTGTTGTCCTGGCTGGTATTCTGTCCTGGGCCATCACTGCTTTAGCCTCTCTATAACACTCTCTATAATACTGTAATAAACTTCTATGTGGGGTGAATATAGGCAATATTGTCAAGTATTGAACACAAGAGGGCCCACTGAACCTGGGCCTCTACTAACCCCTGTGTTCTGTGACCATAGAGAATGATAGAGGCCTCTAGTGGCCAAAAGGCCTTATAAGCATGGGCAGCGCCATTGAGGTCTTCTACCATTTTCATGTAGACAACTGGCTGATCCCTCCTGGTGACCCTGTTGGAGTCATGTCCAACCGGGTCATCAGGAGGAATCAGCTAATTGTGAAGAAGAAAATTGACTACTTCAAAATGGAGATGCCCATGCTGTCACAGACACTATAATGGCACAGATACAAATATAAGTTCTCTATCTATCTCTATGGCTGTGACTGAGAAAACAAAAAGACCAACAATTGAAATCGGATCTTGGAGATGGACGCGATATGTCAGTGCAATGTGTGCGTGTTGGTGACGTCCAATACACACAGAATGACACAAGCTGCTTTAGAAATCTATCTATCATTGAGAGGGGGATGGGACTGTCAATAGGCATTGTGCTTTTCCCCTGTGCTGTGGCAGAGCCTGTTCATCGTTCATCTAATTGTGAACCCCTTCTACAATAACAATCCACACCAAACAAAAAGACCAGGTGATGGCTAAATTTAGCTCATCTCATGTTGTTTCAATGGGTTTGCTCTGAGGCGAATTATTTGAGCATTTTCTGGTTCCTTTAGACTAGAATAGCAAGAACCGCATAATAAACATTGAGTTGCATTGAGAGTATAATGAGCTGGCTTTGAAAATAACGTATTTAGGTGAACATGTGAACTGTGAGGTCTTCCATAGACTATAGGCATGAGATAATTGGTTTTTCGACGGGTAACCTGAGAAACACTTTTTGTTCCCCCCCCAAAAAAGCCTTTTACAGAAGGACAGTTTGCAGTCACTGCTTTTGACCGTGCACAGTGAATTTAATTAATGATATTTTTCCTATTTCCTGACTGAGACATATTCATACATATTCAAACTTAACTTTGTGTATCTGTTTTAAAGGACAATAAACAGTTTGGCAATTAAACTCATAGAAAGTGTCTTATTGGTCATTTCTATAACATTAGTATAACAAATACTACATTTAATTTGGTAACATGAATAAAGGTTGATGTATTTCTCATATTTTCCATGATTATTAGGCCTAATAGCCTTCTTTGTAACTGACCTTTTTGACAATTTATCTTGGTTGGTTCTACGTAACTGTCATTGCCATCAGCGTAAGTGTTTCAGTGGATTTAATAATGACTTTGTCATTGCGTTCATTGTAAACCCTGTTTTTGTGCAAACACAACCTTACAATCATTTGATACAGGACAAACACAGGTCCACCTCTGACGCAAAACTGCCTTTATTAGTTCTAAGAAAGCACCCCGATTGAGCTCTCGGAGTGCTGTGCAATAGGAAATTTGAGCCTGCAAATACTGCTGAATGTCCGTACGTCTATTTCTCGCTTCTCATTAAATTGTCCTTCTTTTCTGGTGAAAGAGGTGGAAAGAGTAACAGGATTCACAATCTGAGCACCCAGATCATCAAAGATTTTAGTCATGCAGCAGGAACGGTGAAGAGGTCGAAACAGTGCAAAATATTTGTAATTGATGTATGGACTTGTATACTGTATGTTGGAGGCCTATATAAAATGCACTTCATTATCCCCTTCCCACTCTTAAAAATACTGCCAGTGAGCCCAACCTGGTCTCAGAGCATTTTGTATTATTCTGTATGAAGATCCGAGACACTCCATTTAGTGTGATATGTTACTTTCGTATGGTATGTATTCATTTGCGGATGTCCATCACCTATTTCCTATGATATGTTATGAATTACAATTTGCATTATATGTTACGAACTTGCAAAACATACAATATGTTATGAATTTGCTAAATGTATGATATGTTAGAAATTCTTGATAGGTGGCAAACGTTAGCTAGCTGGCTAACTTTAGCAAGTCTAGGAGTTAGGGTTAGGGTTAAGTTTAGGAGTAAGTTTAAAGTGTTAAGTTTAGGGACAGAGGAAGGGTTAGCTAAAAGGGTTAAGATTAGGGGAAGGGTTAGCTAACATGCTAAGTAGTTGCAATGTAGCTAAAAATAGTAAGTCGTTGAAAAGTTGCTAATTAGCTAAAATTGTGCGTGATGAGATTTGAACTCGCAACCTTTGGGTTGCTATACATTTACGTTATACACCTACCCATCCACCCTGACCAACCAACCTACTTTCAATTTTGCCTTATGTAACCATCTGTCTGTTACCATACCATACCAAACATAACATATTATATTAATTTGAGTGTCCGTATTTATTTTACTATGCTACGTCTAGTCTATGAGACCAGGCTGCTGAGCCAGAAGGGGGCGTTAGCTGAGTTATTTCAAAAATTAGGTAGACCTACTTCCTTCAGAAGATAAAATGCATTACAGGCCTCGGGCTGATGTCCCATGTACAGAAAATAGTTTCCGGTAAAAGCAGATAGTAATACTATCTGTATAGTATTGCACCATAAGTAAAAGCATGGATAAAAAGGTGCGTCTTAAGATCTTTCTTAAAAATGTCTACAGTTACCTAGGCCCTCAGGTCCTCCGGCAGGCTTTTCCAAAGGCCAGGACCACCATCGTGGCTGAATACAGCCTCAAACGTTTTGGTTCTGACCTTTGGAACAACTAAAAGGTCAGTGCCAGAGGATCTGACGGACCGACCAGGCACATATTTAGGTGCAAGTCCAGGAACTGCTTTAAAAATCATTAAAGCAAATTTAAAATCCATTATAAGATTGAAGAAGACAGGAGTGTAAGGGGTGCGTACTGGCGGCAGAGAAGTCAGGCGCAGGAGAGCAAAAACTGTGTTTACAACGGCGCAGTTTAATAATCAAAAACCACAGGAAACAGAACAATCAAACAATGGGAACAAAACCCGTCGCACACCATAACTAACGTGCACAAGCACTTACAACAAACAATTCCGGACAAGGGGGGAACAGAGGGTTAAATACACAACATGTAATGATGGAATTGAAACAAGCTGTGTGGGAAGACAAGACAAAACAAATGGAAAATGAAAAGTGGATTGATGATGGCTAGAAGACCGGCGACGCCAACCACCGAACGCCGCCCGAACAAGGAGAGGAACCAACTTCGGCGGAAGCCGGGACAAGGAGAAAAGTTGTTGTTTCATCAGGTTTGTTCTTCCTCCAAATGATATAGTGTATTGTACCTACCTAACACAGCAGCCACCAACAATACATTAAAATATACATCCATAAAAATGATTGTTCTGAAAATATCTGCTGTCACTTCATAAAGGACTTTTGTCAACTTCCCCTCCCACTGTAATATGAAACATTATTTAAATAATATAATTAAGTGTATCTTTAAGTAAGGAACAAAAATATGATTATACTTACTAAACAGGATGAAAACATAATCATGCATTTATACTCCAGAAGGATGCATCAGATTCTTGAGGATTTACCATGGAGATTGGAGAATGACCTTTGACCTCCTGTTTATTGTTGTAGTAAATCTACTATACTCAGTGTGTTGTATAACAGACTACTGATTGTAAATTGCTCTGGATAAGAGTGTCTGCTACTAATAACCAACATGTAAATGATTGTATATAAATCTTATGACAGTGCCATCTCCTAACACAATGAGATGTCTGTGCAGAAACAGTCGAAATCTAAAGTGTGACGAGCGCTGGATGTACAATCATTTGAAAATAGACACAACTCTCGTGAATCATGTCTCTATGGCTCTATTCAATCTGTAAAGCTGGGATAGAAATAGAAATAGATAGAAATGTAAAGGTAATTTCAGATTGAACCTACATATGCATCGTTTTCTGTGAATGCCGTCTCCGCTAAAGCAGGAACATTACCTTTAAAGCTGCAATATGTAACTCTTTGGGCGACCCCACCAAATTCACATAGAAATGTTATAGATCTGTCATTCTCATTGACAGCAAGTCTAAGAAGCTGTAGATATGTTCTATGTGTGCTATTTCTATGCTTCCCATTCTTAAGTTTTGTTTTTGCATCTTTTACTTTCGGTTTTGTAGGGGAGAACCAGCAGGAAAGTACACTTTGTTTTTTTTACTAATTACTCAGAGATACTGTAGATAGAGCTAGAGACACCATATTTTATGACAAACAACTTATACATGTCCTCTACCATTAGCAAATGTAATTTAATTTCTAGGGTAAATGAGTTGAAATCAAATAGACCGAGAACAGAACTAGCGCAACCTTACTTTTGTACCTGCAGGCAGGGTGGGAGTAACACAGCCTTGGGATGGAAGTAACAGCTGATGAGAAGTGCACAATATCTTATCTCCACGTTTCTGGTTTGTAATGCTCATTACTTTCAACAAATGTACTATCAGCCATCATTTCATGTTTGTGTCGATTTGAAAAATGTATGCTATAGGTTAACAATTTATGAAAATGAACCATGCGTCAACATTGCAATGTTGCACAACCACAATATTTTGCCTTACAATATTAATCTGACTAAATTGGATCACGTAATAGCTGGATTAAAGATGCACTATGCAGAAATCGTTCCGCCATTTCCTGGTTGCTAAAAATCGAATAGTTTGCCTTATTTCAGTTTATGCGACAAAACAAGCAAGTATAGTGTAGAGAATCATTGTACTATCTGAACCGTTGTGAAATATACTTTCCATAACCCAAAATATTTTATTTTCAGCTGGTGTACAAAACGAAAGTAAAAGACATAAAAATGAAACTTAAGAACAGGAAACAGAAATAGTGCACATAGAATACATCTACCACTAGACTTGCGTTCAATGAGAATGACAGATCTATAACACAAATTTCTATATGAATTTGGTCTGGTTGCCCAAAAAGATTACTGATTGCAGATTTAACCATCATTTTCTCATCTCAGTTTAATGAGAATGTCATTTTCAATGACTGTTCATACTTAGCCCTACCAATCAGGTGCGCTCCAGCTGTCCTTGTAATGCCCGCTCCTCGTATCTTGATAGAATAACTTCTTTATTCTCTTTACAAACGACAAACTCATCATGCTTATCACATTTCCATGGCTTGACCTAAGGTAATTGACCACCAGAATCATAAAGATATATTTTTTTACCACTAACCTGTCGATTAAAGCTCAATTGATTAAGAGATAATTCTTATGATGTCATATCCTTTTCTAACATTCAGTCACTTGTTGATATTTTGCTAACATTATAAAAGCAATATGAACTAGAGGAGACAATGGCCTGTGCTTAAATGTTTAAAAAATGTATTCCAGGTCATCAGTTTACATTTTGTTACTTTGGTCCCACCCGTCTCTCCTGTAACTTCTCCCAGGCTAACACCCAAGATTAGCTAGCATGATACTTGAAACCTATGCTCTCATTTAGTCAATAGATAGGTTTAAAAAAATTACATAAGTTTGGAACCTTAAACAACTCAACACAACTTTACAACCAAAAAACACTTCTGGGTCCGTTACTTTACTTACATCGCTCAAAACCTATTTTTGTTGATAACTCGTGAAACTTGGTTAGACTGGGCTGTTGCTTTTGCAATGAGGTCATCCTCCACATTAGGAAAGTGCTGACTTCACTTCGTCTTTCTAGATTCTGTGTTATCTGAGAAAACACCAGCTTCAAACAACTGAAAATTCGACATTTTTGGTTATGAAAAATATATTTCACAGGGGTTTAGATGATACAATGATTCTCTACACAATAACTACTTGCTTTGTCACATAAACTGAAATTAGGCGAACTATTTGAATTTTAGCAACCAGGAAATAGCGGAGTGATTTCTGTGTATTGCACCTTTAAATTTCAATCACACTGTAAAGCTGAACTTCCTTGATGCGGATTGAATAGAGCCCCAAGTCTCATTATGAATGGATATTCTATAACTGTCTAAATCAGTTTGTAATTGTGCAATAGGCCGATTCAACTTTCAATATGAAAGTCAAGGATGAGGTCACAAGGAGGAAGTGAAAGTTGTGATGCTCCATCATTGTGCTTGATCTCTACTTATAGTCATATATTCATTTCATAACATTATCTATTGACGCTCCAGCCACTCTTCATCCTAATATGACTGCAACTTTATTTTTCCCAAGCTCAGGGTAATTCAATTAAGTATTTTTCATATCAATGTAGGGAGGAGACTATCTGGGCCAAGTAAGTCTTATCCATCAGCTGTGTCCATGAAATTAAATCTTAGCTGTGAAACATTGTGACTTTAAAAAGTGTAGTGGTGCATCAGATTACATAATTTATTACCATTTATGTCTTTCTATTAATTTTCTTTTTTACATGACAACTAGTCATTGTCTAAACAAAGACCTTCAGTAACAATGTGATGGTAAATAGCAAAGGCCTACTAAAAGCACCTGCTCATTTGATGGAACACAAACCTTGTAAATAGTCGTAATAATATGCACTGTAATATTTACTCCTATTCTGTGAATGATGGAGATGGAACGCAAATATTTACCTGTCCAACTCAGGATATCCATATATTGTTTGAGTCCCATTCATGGGTTATGAAATGGAAAATATTCCCTTTCAATCTGCCCCTAACCCCCCCCCCCCCCCCCCAATCAGGTCACAAGTTAACAAAATGGATCAAACTTTGTCAAACACTGTCACGGCAAAGATAATTCAGTTTCAGGGACCTATCACCTAGCAACTCATCCAGGTAAATAAGAGATATCTGTTTCAGAGTCCACAAAAGAGGAGATGCAGCTTTATTCTCATTGAACCATAGGCTGGTGGGCATGAATCTGTGCGTTAGAGCATTAGCCTACTGTATGTACTAAAAATGCCAATGATGCAAGAGATTATTAAACTGAATGCCAAATGGTTCCATAATCAAAACAGAGTGTGCTCTTGACTAATCCAATTACTTAAGATTCAGTGGGACAGAATGCCTGAATACAGATAGTGACCCAACTTTTTATTAAAACATTTTTACCAAGGAAATACATCAGATTTAAACTCATAATGGGTTTAGAGTCAGTCTGTGTAGTGGGCAGTAATATTTGACATGTGTATATACAGTATATATGATATTATATATACCTCCCGTGTGACTCGTAATAAGACTAAGCAGTTAGCCTATTAAAATGTTTATCTGACTCCATTAAGATAATAAAAATATACACACAAGCATTAGACAATGAGTTAACATAGACTACCAACATTTTCTCTGAGAATGGTCTATATCAAAGGCCGATATTTAATTAACATTGTACAATTAATGGATTCACATTCAATGCATAAAGCTTCAGATACAAGCATTAACAAGTATTACAAGGCATTATTTCAAGTATATAGATTTCATTTAGAGGACAAAGCATGAACAAAGAGATGCTTACTAGGCCTAAGGCCTAGAAGCCTACGAAATTATAATTGATCATACAACCTTCCTCCATGGACTGGATACAGGATAAGAGAGAGAGCAAAGGCATTTCATTCCATTTATAACAAATTAAGGTATAACCTTTCAAACCAAAACCAACCACCATTGACCAATCAAACAATACCAAGTTTACAGTAACCTAAACTCGCCCAGGCCCAATCTCGACAGGGTGTCACAGCATTTAAATCAGTGGAGGCTGCTGAGGGGAAGATGGCTCATAATAATGGCTGGAACGGAGTATATGGAATGGCATCAAACACATGGAAACCATGTGTTTGATGTATTTGATACCATTCCACCAATTCCGCTCCAGCCATTACTACGAGCCCGTTCTCCCCAATTAAGGTGCCACCAACCTCCTGTGATTGAAATGCTTGTGTGGGGAATGAGACCGAAGTAAATAAGACATAATTCCTGAGAGGACCATAAAACCTTTTAGCATATAGTAATTCAGAGTTCACCCTATACAGACACAAGTAACCACAGAGATCAAATCAAATCAAATTTTATTGGTCACATACACGTGTTTAGCAGATGTTATTGCGGGTGTAGCGAAATACTTGTGTTTCTAGCTCGGACAGTGCAGTAATATCTAACAAGTAATATCTAACAATTTCACAACATATGCCCAATACACACAAAGCTAAGTAAAGGAATGGAATTAAGAATATATAAATACATGTACGAGCAATGTCAGAGTGGCAGATCATACATCCATTTATATATCATCAGAGTTATCCTCAGTGAACTAGTTTCAGATAGATACCAGACATGGATTATATAGTATTATTCTATCACTCATTCTATAGTCCTCTGGATACTATAGCAGAGATACATTTTAGCCCATCAGAGGGGGATGAGCTGACTGGTCCTTTGGCATTGTCTTTTGTTCCTGGACCGTTTCCCATGCAACTGCAGGAGTCAGAGAGCACATAAATTAAATCTGTCTGTCCCTCCTTTTTATTCCCTTTGCTTTTTACCTACCCCTTCTCTCTTCTTCCCTTTCTCTCTCTCACCACTGTCTGGCTAAGACTAGAGGCCTACTTAATTCAAATGCCTCTTTAAGGTGTCCATAAATCAACAACAGGGCCATGGCCTGATACTGCTCTGCTGGACCCTATTCATTCATCACAACCTTTCCCCAGATTATGCAGTTAGTGCAGGGGTGATATAAACACTATTGGACCAAGGCCACCTTCAGGAAACAGTCACTACTCTCTTTTTATTTTGTGGATATATCTGGATTTAACCGATTCATTTTATTTTGTAGGAGACTTTATGGGTGGTGCTACTTTACCAGACTACTGAACATGACCTGGATTGGATGGCTCATGTGTTTAACGGAACATGTGACACAGTGGTACAAGCCACTCTCATGAAATTTGCATTTGAGTCACTTTCATCTTGTCTGATCCTGTCAAAATGCATACCCTCACTTGCTCTCAACAAGCTCCCTTCAGACGAAGGGTACTTGTATTCTCCTGAAGGTGTTTACAGAGCACTAACAATCAGGACAACACGCCTAAAAAACATAGCAGTGCAAACCCGGAACTTTTAATAACCCATGCCCCATATCTTTGCACTCTCTTTCCCTCATGTCCTAGCACTTTACAGACCACTAGATGTACCATGAAGTCTAA
This sequence comes from Salmo trutta, assembly GCF_901001165.1. Classification (NCBI taxonomy): domain Eukaryota; kingdom Metazoa; phylum Chordata; class Actinopteri; order Salmoniformes; family Salmonidae; genus Salmo; species Salmo trutta. Next base: position 12,646,150 of record NC_042991.1, read on the forward strand.
TCAAAATGATACACTTTATTTGTCCTGCTCTATGTGTCCAAGAAAGATTCTTATAACTAACTGAAGATGGCAAAGATGAGCCTTTTACAATGGGAATCACTGTCACACAGTGGGCAGAATAAACAAGGAGGTAGGCAGAGCTAAGCATGACCTAGGTCCTAACAAGAACCTATTGGAGCATGTTTTTGCATATTACTATATTTGGAACGCCTGATTTGATATACTGAACAAAACGCTGCAAACACTGTACCTCTCTGCCATACGCAAATGTGTTTTCTGTTGTTCTTGCTCCACTTGTAGCAGCACAAGGAGAACAACCTGAATCGTCCATTTGGGGCTTCCTCTCATGACCAAATAATGATGAGAGGAAGTCCAGAGGCAAGGTAGAGGGAGCGTCTTAATTAGTCTTTCTGCCAATCATTTCATTTAAAGTTCTCCACAGCTTTATCTTAGTTACAGTTTCGTATTCTTTTTGCTTAGTTTAATCACATAATGTCTCAATTTATAGTAAGTTTGCCAATCAGATGTGCAGCCAGACTTATTAGCCACTCCTTTTGCTTCATCTCTCCACCATGCCCTTTTTCAGTTCTTCATCAATCCATGGAGCCTTAACAGTTCTAACAGTGAGTTTCTTAATAGGTGCATGTTTATCAATAACTGTAAGGAGCAATTTCATAAATGCTTGAAGTGCAGCATCTGGATGCTCCCCAGCACCAATCAATCCAGACCAATCAATCTTCTTTATATCTTCAGCATAAGAATCACTACAAAATGTTTTGCGTGATCTCTTATACACTATTTTAGGTCCAGCCTTTGGGACTTTTCTGGATACAGCTATTATATTGTGGTTACTACATCCAATGGGTGGGATACATCTTTAGAACAAAGTTCTGCAGCATTAGTAAAATTATAATCAATGTATGTGGATGATCTTGTTCCTGTACTGTTTGTAAACACCCTGGTAGCTTGATTAATAACCTGAACCAGATGACAGGCATCGGTTACAGTGAGCAGCTTCTTCTCGAGCAGAAAACTCGATGAAAATCAGTCTATATTTAGGTCACCCAAAAAATAGACCTCTCTGTTAACATCACATACACTATCAAGCATTCAACACATATCATCCAGATACTGACAGTTAGCACTTGGTGGCCGATAGCAGCCCCCCAAAAGAATAGGCTTTAGATGTGGCACGTGAATCTGCAACCACAACACTTCAACAACCTTTGGCATGATATCCTGTAGGAACATATACAGTGATACCTACCCTGTTTCCTACCCTATTTCTTTCTGTCTCTTCTATCGATGTCATACCTCTGATTTGCAACTCCTGTGTTGACAAATTCATTATCTAAGTGAGTGTCAGTGATGGCTAATATTTGAATGTTATCTGAGGTTAGCAAGTTATTGATTTCATTAGCCTTATTTCTGAGACTACATATGGACTATTTTTTGCCATTTCCTAGGTACTGTAGCTTATTAGCGATAGACATAATATGGGAAACGAGGTACTCATGTTAAATCGATTCACAGACAGTGTTGATGTATTTTCTCGTGGACTGACAGTTAGTTGTGATGCAGTCATTTTTCAACTCGTCAAGCTTTCCCTGGGAAAAATACAGACTATTTGTCAAGCCCTGGACCTCTCTGGTCAGATCGTCCATTATTTTGTTGGTTGAATCTACCATATTTGTACAAAGCATTTAAAGCTATTTTCCTGCTGTTGTAACTGCTCCTTGTAGAATTATGATGTTCCTTCATGATTGTCTAATATAATACTGTCACGCCCTGACCTAAGAGAGCTGTTTTTTCTCTGTTTAGTTAGGTCAGGGTGTGATAGGGGGTGGGCATTCTATGTTTGCGTTTCTATGTTTTCAATCAGAGGCAGCTGCCTATCGTTGTCTCTGATTGGAAGCCATACTTAGGCAGCCTTTTCCCACTTGGTTTTGGTGGGTAGTTGTTTTCTGTTTCGTTTGTGTAACCTGACAGAACTGTTGGCTGTGGTTTTGTTTATTTGTCTAAGTGTTCGATTTCATTAAAATACAATATGAGCACTCAACACGCTGCGCCTTTGTCCCCTCTATACGACGCCCGTTACAGAACTACCCACCACGATTGGATCAAGCGGCGTGCCCGGGCAGAGATGGATACCTGGTCGATGGAGGAGTGGATCGAATGGAGAAACTGGACTTGGGGCCAGGTTTTGGACAGGTATCGTAGCCTACCGGGGAAGAATGAGAGGCAGCCCCCAAAGATTTTTTTGGGGGGGCACACGGGTAGTTTGGCTGGGCCAGGGGTGAGACCTGAGCCAACTCCCCGTGCTTATCGCGGGGAGCATGTGTCTGTTCCTCGCACTCTCCCTCCAGTGCGCCTCCATAGCCCAGTATGTCCAGTGCCTGCTCCTCGCACTCTCCGTCCAGTGCGTCTCCATAGCCCAGTACATCCGGTGCTTGCTCCTCGCACTCTCCCTCCAGTGCGCCTCCATAGCCCAGTACGTCCGGTGCCTGCTCTGTGCACCCGGTCCTCAGTGTGTCTCTCCAGTCCGGTGAGACCTGTTCCAGCTCCACGAGAAAAGCCTCCAGTGATAATCTATGGTCCGAATCCTGTAGAGATGATCCATGGCACGAAGCCTCCAGTGATGATCCATGGCCCGGAGCCTGAAGGGATGTTCCATGGCACGAAGCCTCCAAAGGTAATCCATGGCCCGGAGCCTGTAGGGATAATCCATGGCAAGAAGCCTGTAGAGATTATCCATGGTCCGGAGCCTGTAAGGATAATCCATGGCAAGAAGCCTGTAGGGATGATCCATGGCCCGGAGCCTGTAGAGATGATCCATGGTACGAAGCCTCCAGTGATGATCCATGGCGCAGAACCTGTATTGATGATCCATGGCATGGAGCCTGCAGCAACGGTCCCTAGTCCAGAACCTACAACGACGCTCCCCAGTCCGGAGCCTCCGGCGACGCTCCCCAGTCCGGAGCCTCCGGCGACGCTCCCCAGTCCGGAGCCTCTGGCGACGGTCCGCAGTCCGGAGCCTCCGGCGACGATCCGCAGTCCGGAGCCTCCGGCGGCGTTTCAAAGCCTCCGGCGATGATCCACGGTCTGGTTCCTCCGGACACACAGAAGCGGGGGGATCAGCGGGCGGTGGGGGTGCTACGCCCTGAACCAGAGCCGCCGCCAAGTACAGATGCCCACCCGGACCCACCCCTATAGGTTCAAGTTTGCGGCCGGGAGTCCGCACCTTTGGGGGTGGTACTGTCACGCCCTGACCTAAGAGAGCTGTTTTTTCTCTGTTTAGTTAGGTCAGGGTGTGATAGGGTGTGGGCATTCTATGTTTGTGTTTCTATGTTTTGGCCGGGTATGGTTTTCAATCAGAGGCAGCTGTCTATCGTTGTCTCTGATTGGAAGCCATACTTAGGCAGCCTTTTCCCACTTGGTTTTGGTGGGTAGTTGTTTTCTGTTTCGTTTGTGTAACCTGACAGAACTGTTGGCTGTGGTTTTGTTTTGTTTGTCTAAGTGTTTGATTTCATTAAAATACAATATGAGCACTCAACACGCTGCGCCTTGGTCCCCTCTATACGACGCCCATTACAAATACTTATGATATAAAGTTGAATAGCCTAATATTTAGCCAGCCAAAAGGCTGCAATGTATACTTCAAACACATTTTGGCGGAGATTTATTAAGGTAACATCTTAAAAAGTAGTTGTCTAAAAAAGTGTTTTTTTATATCTTTTGGTAAAGGCTTTACCAGAGCATATGTCTTAAACGGGAGCTAAAGCAATGAACTCTGATGGTGACAATATGCTGGGTCTGGGAAGAAACCTCAATGTCAACATTGTTTTTACTAAATGCTTTGCCGCACATGGGAAAGCTTATACTTCTTTTCCATTCACAAACCGAAAGTTAAACTTTTTGAGCTTTGGGGGTTGGTGACCCTTCATTCAGGGCAGATGGGCCAGAGCCCGTCCTGTTTTGAGCCCCACATTTTTAGCAAAACAATTGTCTTTCCTGTTCTGCATGTTATTTTGGCATTAATACGTGTCACATATCAGTTTGAAAACAATGTAAAATATATATATATGATTGAGTTAATAAAGCCGCATACAAACATGGTCTCTTTTTTGTTTTCTCGAGTAAGGCAGCTCCAAAATGTAGGTGTTTCAGTCTAACACAGTGCTTTCTGTGGTGGTGGGGCAAGCCAGCAGAAAATACGGAGCGTTGCACCGTGATTGGCTCAGTGTTCTGTCACTCTAATTAAATCTAGACTTGGTTTGCTCTATCGTAATCGCCCCTCTTTCACCCCAGCTGCCAAACTAACCCTGATTCAGATGACCATCCTACCCACGCTAGATTATGGAGACATATTTATAGATCGAGGGGCTAGATATTCGCTCCCGAGCGGCTAGATGTTCTTTACCATTCGGCCATCAGATTTGCCACCAATGCTCCGTATAGGACACATCATTGCACTCTATCCTCCTCTGTAAACTGGTCATCTCTGTATACCCGTTGCAAGTTGCACTGGTTGATGCTTATTTATAAAACCCTCTTAAGCCTCACTCCCCCCTATCTGAGATATCTACTGCTGCCCTCATCCACCACGTACTTAAAGGTCCCCAAAGCATACACATCCCTGGGTCGCTCGTCTTTTCAGTTCGCTGCAGTTAGCAACTGGAACGAGCTCAATCTCTTCATTCAAAGACTCAATCATGGGCATGCTTACTGACAGTTGTGGCTGCTTTGCGTGATGTATTGTTGTCTCTACCTTCTTGCCCTTTGTGCTGTTGTCTGTGCCCAATAATGTTTGTACTATGTTTGGTGCTGCTACCATGTTGTCCTGCTGCCATGTTGTGTTGCTTCCATGTTGTTGTCATGTTGTGTTGCTACCATGCTGTGTTGTCATGTGTTGCTGCCATGCTATGTTGTTGTCTTAGGTCTCTCTTTATGTAGTGTTGTGGTGTCTCTCTTGTTGTGATGTGTGTTTTGTCCTATATTTAAAAATGTTCATCCCAGGCCCCCGTCCCCGTCCCCCTTTTGGTAGGCCTTTATTGTAAATAAGAATTTGTTCTTAACTGACTTGCCTAGTTAAATAAAGGTTAAATAAAAAAATAAAAAAATATAATACTAGAACTACAAAATTCAAGCCCCCTGGGTCCTGCCATAGAGTTACATTAGAAGTGCCCATCCAAGAAGGCTCAAGGTCATTGGCCACAGATAAAATGATGTCAAATCACATTATATCTACCGTAGCTTTGATTGGACTGTCACATCATACTTTCAAAATCTTAGCTAGCAGTCATCATCATGAATCAAGTCGACAATCTACTGGCAAATCCTTTTTAATCCTTGTCATATGAAGAGAAATTATAGATAAAACGTATCGGTGCTCATCGGCCATTGAACATTACACAACAAGTTGGATATCAACAATGGCTAACTGCAAGCATTGCAAAGCAATCATTAGCCTGCTACTCAGTGGAGTGGATGTGTGGTCCCAAGTCTAAGATTAAGGGTCTCTTTTCCTAGTTTAAAATGATAAACATTCAACATTGGCCATGCTGTGAATGATGCATGATTTGTGCCGCGCTCAAAACAATTGTTAACTCGGAACTGCAAAATATGACTTTAGTGAGTTCAAGACAACTGGGAACTCGGGGAAAACCAGCTAAGACTGGGAAAATACATTTTCCACTTTCATCCAACTCGGAATTCGGAACTCAGGCCTCTTTCTAGAGCTACGACCTGAAGATCACTGACGTCATCATGATTCAACTTTTTATTTTTTTTCGAGTTCCCAGTTGTCTTGAAAGCATCATTAATCCAGAGAATGCCAGACTTTGATGACAAAGTTTGATGATAAAATTTGCCCACGAAGGACCGCCGCACCACCTTCCTGTTCAAGTGAGCACAGCACAACAACGTGAGTCCAAAAATGTATTGTATGCTGCTGCATAAATTATGTAATATGCCAGGGAGATATGTATACTGTAGCTAAGAAAGTAATACTACGTTTATGTTGTGTACTGTAGTAAGCTGTTAGTAGCCAAGTGCCTCACCCAAAGTAAATGATCCGTTTTGGGAATAATGCATCAAATGAATGTCGGCCTGCACTCTCATGTTGTTCTTTTAGATTTTACAGTGGCCAATTTTCCCAATATTCATGCAGCGAGAATTAGAACAGAGCATAGCATTACATGTACATTAATCTGTATTAAGACATTTCTATATGCTTTGATGAGGCCTTGTCTTTTTCTCTTTGTCTTTCAGAGCACCACAGAAGGATTCTGCCATAGTACCACACTATCTACTGTCTAGATTCTACACAATCAAGAGACACTCAGTACAGAGACTGACAATTGCTCAGTCACATTGAAGAACATTATCTTCTAATTTAACAACCAGACCAAGAGAACATGAGTCTAATGCAGAGTAAGGAAGAAAGAGAGAGTAAGTTATATGACTTGCTCAGCAAATATGAACATTTCCCTCATGTGAGAAAAGACACAGCTCTGCAGAAGTTTTCCAGTCAGAGTTCATTGGAGAATCTAAACAAAGACTACAAAAAGAGAGAGCTGGAACGGGGAGAAAATGCTGCAACCTGGCTGAAGGATCTGGGGGAAAAACTTGAAGGATTGTCTGAGGTAGACAATGCAGCAGGCATAGGAATCATGGTTCTCTCTATATTGATAGACATTGTTGTTGCTAATTACAAGACCCCTGAGGATAGCACAGAGGATATGCTGTGCCGTGTGTTTGCCGAGGAGAAAGCGTCCATAGTACGAGACAAAATCGATGCGTATCTCAAGAGGCACCTGATACACATACTGTACGCTATGAGGCTGAGCTTGAGAATGATATCATGCACTTTGAGCGCAACCTGAGCCTAGCACTGATAATGTTAAATAACTAAATGTTGAAGGACGGACAGATGAGCTCGCAGGCTTTTAAGATCCACGTCTAAATGCTGATTCACCTGGCCAGCCTGAAACTGAAAGACAGCGGCCCAGTGAGGACAATCATTAACATCTACCAGAGAAATCTGGAGGAGGTGATACATGAATACAAGAAATACAAAGAAAGCAGTGGAAACACGTTCTCTGGATTGATGAATCACACTTCACCATCTGGCAGTCCTACGGAGGAATCTGGGTTTGGCAGATGCCAGGAGAACGCTACTTGCCCCGAATGCATAGTGCCAACTGTAAATTTTGGTGGAGGAGGAATAATGGTCTGGGGCTGTTTTTCATGGTTCGTGCTGGCCCCTTAGTTCCAGTGAAGGGAAATCTTAACGCTACAGCATACAATGACATTCTAGATGATTCCGTGCTTCCAACTTTGTGGCAACAGTTTGGGCAAGGCTCTTTCTTGCTTAAGCATGACAATGCCCCCTTGCACAAAGCGAGGTCCATGCAGAAATGGTTTGTTGAGATTGGTGTGGAAGAACTTGACTGGCCTGCACTGAGCCCTGACCTCAACCCCATCAAACACCGTTGGAATGAATTGGAACGTTGACTGTGAGCCAGGCCTAATCGCCCAACATCTGTGCCCAACCTTACTAATGCTCGTGGCTGAATGGAAGCAAGTCCCCAATGTTCCAAAATCTAGCGGAAAGCCTTCCCAGAATAGTGGAGACTGTTACAGCAGCAAAGGGGCGACCAACTCCATATTAATGCCCATGATTTTGAAATGAGATGTTCGACGAGCAGGTGTCCACATAGTTTTGGTCATGTAGTGTATGTGATTATGTATTATCTGACCATAATCTCTTATTTATCTCAAATCAGAACAAAATAATTCAACAAAGCCAGTCTGTATAATATGACTTAACCAGAGACGCATACTATGGATATTCATGAAGCTTAATGACGAAAATAAACAATAGTTGTGTCATGAGTTATTTGGTTTAGCAGATTTTAATTGGAAATGGTACCTCAATAAGTGTTTCACATAATTACAAATGATCCTGTTCATTTGTCAAAGCCAATCAAGACAGGATCAATGAAAATAAAAGTGTTTGTTGTAAGTTCAAATAAAGCCATGACTAACTCTGAGCCTATTACAAACATCCCAATCTACACACTCTATTCCAGCATATCCGGTGCAAGTTTATTAAAACAAGGGAACTGATCAATGTTTTAAATAAAGGAACAGTCCTTCATCAGCCTTTTAGGCACTTTTCTGCTATAACTTTGTAAAAAAATACTCTTTCGTGTTTTTCTACCTTCTAAACAAACATTAAACTAAATAAATACACTTTCTGAATGGAGAGTTTAATTTAAAGTAATTTCTCTTTAATGATTCACAGGTAAAAAAGTTTAGAATTTATCCAGACATTTCTCAAAGGTGGACATCAAATCAATTTGTATTGGTCACATACACGTGTTTAGCAGGTGTTATTGCGGGTGTGTAGCAAAATGCTTGGGTTTCTAGCTCCAACTGTGCAGTAATATCTAATAAGTAATATCTAATAATTTCACAACATACACACAATACACAGAAGTCTGAGTAAAGGAATGGAATTAAGAATATATAAATATATGGATGAGCAATGTCAGAGCAGCATAGACTAAGATACAGTAGAATAGAATACAGTATATACATATGAGATGAGTAATGCAAAATATGTAAACATTATTAAAGTGACTAGTGTTCCATTTATTAAAGTGGCGGTGAAACCCTGTATATTTTGGTAGTATATCATCCTCCCCTCTAATGGACCTTCATTTTAAGAAATGTGACCCAACTTTCAAACCAATTCCAATGATTTTGGCCCATCCCGGAATCATTAGAGCAGTAGTTCCAATGTCATTCAGAGCTTTCTTAAATTTTGAGGGCTTAGCCTTTTCCACTTCCTCCTGCTCACGCCTGAGGTCATTTATCTGTGCCTCCATTTGTTTTGCTTTGGAATGAAACCCTTCCTTGAGGAGGTTTTCCTTCTCCTGAAATGACCAACATTGCTTAAATTACTTAAAGCATTTTACAACTGTATTGAGCTGTATTCTTGTCTGAATGAATGAATAGGCCCAACTACCAATGAAGAATGTCACTCACAACTGAAAAAAAATACTTTGCTACTGTAGTATGCAATACATGTATATTAATGCTGTATATCTTGACAATACGGTAAACACAAATCAAGTCTATCAAAAGTACCAAGCAGTTACTACAACAAAAATAAGTTGCTGTGTCATAGTTAGGATGTGAGGCTAACGAAATCTTACAAAAACGTTGAAATATGTAAAAAATTTCTAGGTGCAAACGTTGACTAAAATTATGACAAAAACAGTAAACAAAACTGTCTTAATGAATCGACTGTTTTGGAAAATCATGTTAGGGTGTATTTTGAGGAGACTATCCCTTAACCCACAATCAATATACTGCCTGCTGGTCTCCATTATTACAGTTCCTACCGTGAGTTTGGCCTCCAGAACGCTCCTGTACTCTACTTTAGCATTTTCCTTGTCAGCCTCCATCTTCTCCAACAGCTGTTTCTTATGCTCTTCATATGTTCTCTTCTGATCGTCCATCAGCAATTCCTGGACTCTGATCTGCTCTTCCATGGTTCGTTTCTCTTGCTCAGATGCCTCCCTTTTCGCTTTCTCCTCTAAAGAGAGAGAGAGAAACCAAGAAAATGTATTTCATTTATATAATTTTGGGCAACACAATGGGTTACATTTTCCTCATCTGTTGGTTAATTATTTTAGGCAAACCATAGTAGATCAGATTTGAAAAACCTGCCATTCTGAAATGGCCAGTAGGGGGTAGTGTCTAGAAGAAAACGTGTTGAAACGGGAGATACTATCTGCAAAACTGTGCACTACTGTATTTTTATTAAAGGTAAGGTTGCAAAGAATGTTGTTTGCCACTCGCATTTACTGGATGGATAATTCCAACAAAGGTCCTCACCTTCGGCCCTCAACTCAGCTTCAGTTAGAGACTGGTCTGCTGACAGGATGGCCTGACCAGTGCTTTCCTTGTCATTCAGGTACTCCTTCAGTACCTCTTCAGCCTAGAACCACACACATGTATGTACGCACACACACGCGATAAGAGACAATAAGAACAGAACCTCAACCTCCAATACACACGGCACCAGTCTTCCATTTTGACCAATCAGTGAGGTTGCATTAGATGCAAGTCCATCATACCTTCACTCCTTTGCCTCCTGCTGATCTGTATTCGCTGGTCATCATTTTGAGGTCAGCACAGTAGTGTTTGTATCCTCCAGGGGTCATGTAGGAACCATCCTTAAGTTGGGCCTTTAGGGGAGCAAATATGTGTTCGATGATGCGCTTGCATGCCCTCTGGGATTCCTCTATGTTTTTCTCACAGATTGTCGAATACACTTCTTGAAGCGCTTTCTAAAAAAAACCATGGTTGGGTTGGTTAGAGAAAAGAGGTCAGGTCCAAATATGCATTTGAACTCCACTGTGATGTTTATGACATACTTTGGCCTAACAAAATTAAAATAATGTTATGATTTAAAATCATATTGTATTGGTCGCATACACATTTTTCGCAGATGTTATTGCAGGTGTAGCAAAACGCTTGTGTTCCTAGCTCCAACAGTGCAGTAGTATCTAACAATTCACAGCAATACACACAAATCTAAAAGTAAAATAATGGAATTAAGAAATATATTAATATTAGGACGAGCAATGTCGGTTCACCCAAATTGCAAAAACATATTGGTTTCCTTGTCCTGTCAGCAGTCTATGTACAAGATAAGACAACAATCAGCATGTTGTCTTGGTTTACCTTTGTTTCCAAATGCTAACGTTTTAGCTTTTTTTGTCCAAAAACAAATGCAAGTTGATATATCTGATATTAGCATTTTACGTGTTTCATGCTCCAATAATCTTAATCTAACTTTTTTATGCTAATACATTTTGGATACTTTGGGATATTTGGGTATATTTGTGTGATGTGAACTATCCCTTTAATTTATAAATGATTGCATGAGTATTGATCGATTCATTAATTGGTTCAAGATCCAATCCAATGATTTATGACCGTCCATTAAGAGTGCAGCAGATATAAAATCCAATTTCCATATACGTTAATAAACGCAAATGTGTTGCATGAGGGGAGACATATGTTTTGGCTATTTTGCAAAGTGCAAACTGTCCAGTTAACTGTCTCGAGAGCATGGGACTTTGTTTCCTAAGACGCACCAAAATAAAAACGAACGTAGTATACTATCCCCTTTCATCCTCCCAAATGAGTACAGACTGTAATCATGGATTGCACCTCCATCACTCGGTCGCACCATGCCATTGTTATGAACATTCTAAAGACGTCTCAGCCACAGTGACTCCCAAAAGTCGAGTGGTGCTCAGTCATTCTTAACGGCTTTTGATTGTTTCATCTAAATTACACTACAGTTGCTTGGAAATACAATGGCATTGCTAATGTAGCCAATTATTAGTAAGAAACAACTTTGTCATCATTATGATGTCATCAAATTTACTTTAGACTGATGGCAATGTTACCATTAGCTAGCAAAGTTAGTCAAAAATAGTTAGTAATGCTAATGTTAGCTAGCTTGAACCCGGTGCTCTCCCCTCACTCTTAGCTAGCTAGCTAACATTACACAACATCTAAAGTCAATCTGATGACATCACAGTGATGACAAAAGGTTTTCCTACTAATTATTAGCCTCCCATTGAAATGTCATCGCGTTTCCAAGCCACTATAATGCAAGTCAGACAAAACCTTCATCAGCGCCAATTGAGAATGAATTGAGTAGAACGTTCATTCCACCAGAGTGGTGTACTACGACGCGAGACAGAAGAGTAAGCTATTTAACTTTGGTCAACTCTGAGTTCAACTCTGGATAACTGGTGACACGAAAGTGGCTCAACTTTTAGACAGGTACATTTATATGGCTACGGATCCTTCACAACTAACCTGCTCTGGGTCTGTGTAACGCAGGACTAACTCATAGAGACAGAAAGTGGACTCTAATGCCCAAAAGTTTTGCATGGGCATCGTCCATTAAAGACTTTCAAAATGTTGATGTAGTCAACTGGATGGGACTTCCGTTGGGTTAAGGAAGGATGACATGATTCCATCTGGGTCACCAGGAGGGATCGGCCAATGAATTATACTCGTGAGCAAACAGTCCATAACTGCAGGTGGCAGTAAATCGCAAACCTTGGCTTTATACCTGTTCAAACAACACACTCTAGGTGCCAGTATGCCCCCTTTTAGAAGTTAGAGAAGAAGACAATTGACTACTTAAAAATGGAGATGGCCTCACAGATGCCATAATGGGACAGATACAATAATGCAATTTCTATCTAAGTCTATGGGCTATGGGTCTGTTGCGAGATGAGGACCAATGAAATCAGATTCCCTCCCTCTCAAAAAGATTGTGTCATCATCCTCTTCAGTTGAGGAAGATGGCTGATCAAATATTGTATTAATCAATGTATTATTGTGTTAAAAATAATATTAAAATGCCTATCACATTACACATACAGTTGAAGTCGGAAGTTTACATACACTTAGGTTGGAGTCATTAAAACTCGTTTTTCAACCACTCAACAAATTTCTTAACAAACTATAGTTTTGGCAAGTCGGTTAGGACATCTACTTTGTGCATGACACAAGTACATTTTCCAACAATTGTTTACAGACAGATTATTTCACTTATAATTCACTGTATCACAATTCCAGTGGACCAGAAGTTGACATACACTAAGTTGACTGTGTCTTGGGAAATTATGTCATGGCTTTAGAAGCTTCTGTTAGGCTAATTGACATCATTTGAGTCAATTGGAGGTGTACCTGTGGATGTATTTCAAGGCTTCAAACTCAGTGCCTCTTTGCTTGACATCATGGGAAAATCAAAAGAAATCAGCCAAGACCTCAGAAAAAAAATTGTAGACCTCCACAGGTCTGGTTCATCCTAGGGAGCAATTTCCAAATGACTGAAGGTACCATGTTCATCTGTACAAACAATATTACGCAAGTATAAACACCATAGGACCACACAGCCGTCATACCGCTCAGAAAGGAGACACGTTCTGTCTCCTACTTTGGTGCGAAAAGTGCAAATCAATCCCAGAAGAACAGCAAAGGACCTTGTGAAGATGCTGAAGGAAACAGGTACAAAAGTATCTATATCCACAGTAAAACGAGTCCTATATCAACATAACATGAAAGGCCGCTCAGCAAGGAAGAAGCCACTGCTCCAAAACCGCCATAAAAAAGCAAGACTACAGTTTGCAACTGCTCATGGGGACAAAGATCGTACTTTTTGGAGAAATGTCCTCTGGTCTGATGAAACAAAAATAGAACTGTTTGGCCATAATGACCATCGTTATGCTTGGAGGAAAAAGGGGGAGGCTTGCAAGCCGAAGAACACCATCCCAACCATGAAGCACGGGGGTGGCAGCATCATGTTGTGTGGGTGCTTTGCTGCAGGAGGGACTGGTGCACTTCACAAAATAGATGGCATCAGGAGGATGGAAATTATGTGGATATATTAAAGCAACATCTCAAGACATCAGTCAGGAAGTTTAAGCTTGATCGCAAATGGGTCTTCCAAATGGACAATGACCCCAAGCATACTTCCAAAGTGGTAAGTCAAAATGGCTTAAAGACAACAAAGTCAAGTTATTGGAGTGGCCATCACAATGCCCTGACCTCAATTCTATAGAAAATTTGTGGGCAGAACTGAAAAAGCATGTGCGAGCAAGGAGGCCTACAAACCTGACTCAGTTACACCAGCTCTGTCAGGAGGAATGGGCCAAAATTCACCCAACTTATTGTGGGAGGCTTGTGGAAGGCTACCCAAAATGTTTGACCCAAGTTAAACAATATAAAGGCAATGCTACCAAATACTAATTGAGTGTATGTAAACTTCTGACCCACTGGGAATGTGATGAAAGAAATACAAGCTGAAATAAATAATTCTCTCTACTATTATTCTGACATTTCACATTCTTAAAATAAAGTGGTGATCCTAACTGACCTAAGACAGGGAATTTTTATTAGGATTAAATGTCAGGAATTGTGAAAAACTGAGTTTTTAGTTGTATTTGACTAAGATGTATGTAAACTTCCAACTTCAACTGTACATTTCAGTAATAACTGGATGCATTTGCAACTTCACACAGAAGAGATTTCAGCCAAAATGTAAATGTACACTGACTCGCCCATGGATTGATGTTGCCACGTGCGACATGAACACGCGCTAACAAGCCTGGAACATGGATGAAGTTTGAGCTGGAATGTGAAGCTCACTGAAGCTAGCTAACTTTAGAAAATCCTGAGTACATCTAGATAGATTCGTGGTACACCACTCAGTTCTGAAGAGAACCTTAATGACAATATTGTGACGCAATGTGCAACCCATGAATATATTCCCATACCATGAGCTCCTTCTGGTACTTCTGGTCTTCATCCTTGAATGAACTATTCATGAAGATGGCCACTGCCTCCCTCTCCATGGAAGCATGAGCCATAGACAGCTGCTGCTGGGTCTCAGTGGGAAAGACCACCAGTTTTGCCATGCTCTGCTGGTAGTGGGCCTTGGCCTTTTCTTTGGCACTGGAATTCTCAATCTGGGCCAACGCCACCACAGCACTGTCCAGGCAGGGTACCTGCCCACTCCGTATCATGTCCACGTACATCTCTGTCAGGTTCCCGAGCACTGCATAGGAAAGATCGGGCTCAGCACATCTGGCAGTAGTAGTTGTAGTAGTAGTGATGGTGGATATAGTAGTTTAAGTAGTGATGGTGGTAGTGGTTGTAGTAGTAATAATGGTAGTAGCAGTAGTAGTAGGGATGTTGGAAGTGGTTTTAGTATTAATGATGGTGGTTATTGTTGTAGTAGTAGTAGTAGTAATAGTACCAGTGATGTTGGTAATAATTTTAGCAGTAATTGATGGTGGTAGTGGTTGTAGTAGTAGTGACGATGGTGGTGGTAGTAGTAGTAGTAGTAGTAGATGGTGTTAGTGGAAGTAGTGATGATGAAAGGTAGTGGTAGTAGTTGTGGTTGTGATTTTAGTGGTGGATTGTTGTTGTATTACACTGAGTGTACAAAACATTAAGAACACCTTCCTAATATTGAGTTGCCCTCAGAACAGCCTCAATTCGCCGGGGCATGGACTCTACAAGGTGTCAAAAGCATTCGATAGGAATAATGGCCCATGTTGACTCCAATGCTTCCCACAGTTGTCAAGTTGGCTGTATGTCCTTTCGGTGTTGGACCATTCTTGAAACACACGGGAAACTGTTGAGAGTGAAAAATTCTGCAGCATTGCAGTCCTTGACACAAACCGGTGCGCCCTGGCAACTACTACCATACCCTGTTTAAAGGCACTTAAATATTGTGTCTTGCCCATTCACCCTCTGAATGGTACATATACACAATCCATGTCTCAATTTTCTCAAGGCTTAAAAATCGTTTTTTTAACCAGTTTCCTCCCCTTCATCTACACTGATTGAAGTGGATTTAACAAGTTACATCAATCACAGCTTTCACCTGGATTCACCTGGTCATTCTATGTCATGGAAAGAGCAGGTTTTCTTCATGTTTCGTATACTCAGTGTATGGTAGTAGAAATAGAGGTTGTAGTAATAAAGAGGTAAAAGTAGACATGGTAGTTGTGGTAGCAGCAGCACAATTGGAAAAAGTAGTTGTAATGGAATATTTTTTAATTATACCCAATAGACACACACTATATTTTCTCACCCCTATATAAATGTTTGAACACTCACTTTTACCAGTGACTTTCAGGCCACCTATCATGGTCTTAGTCTTGCCTTCTTTAAATATGTGGTCACAGAAGTCTTTGGACTGCTTCACAAAGGATGGTTCCAAGTCAGCATCTGTCAACTCCTCCATGCGTTTCATTTTCTCAGAGTTGGCAGGTCGTTCAAAGACAAAACACCAGCGGGGGGAAAAGAATTGCCGTAGACAATCACGAGGCAGGTTGTATTGAACAATCTTCTTGCTAGTACCTTTGAAAAACATAACATAAAGAAAGAGATAGAACTTAAAGGAACAGTTCACGCAAATTTCCTTACCCTGTAAGTGCTATATGAACAAGGAAAGACAGCAATCCATGTTGTTGTTTTGTTTAGCTGGCCACTGTCTCCAAATGCTAATTGTCCAAATCATCTTAAAGTAACTTAATTGAGCTGCACAATCAATTGAAGACACTTTAGGATGATTTGGACATGAAATGTGAAAAATGCTAATATCAGGACCATTGATATTAACACATTAGCATTTGGAAATAGTAGCCAGGTAAACTAAACCAAAGCATGGATTGCTGTCTTACCTTGGCAATAGACTGCTTGCAAGGTAAGGAAACTAAAATGTAATTTCGTAATTTGGATGAACTGTCCTTTTAAGTAGAACTTTAAGTAGCACTTATTTATATTCAGTATCATTAATCCATCTGTAGTATTTTCACCTTGTTTCAGTTTAAGAGCATTCTCTAGGTACTGATATGCTGTGATGGGTTTTTCATCAAGCTTCAATTCCAGTTCAAAATCTCTGACTGCCCACACAAAAGTGGGAAAGAAACGAACATAGTCTGCAGATTCATCAACGTCTCCTTCGACCGACTTCACCCTAATGAGCTCTGTCAGTTCTGTCACATAGCTTTAGGGAGCGGTATTGAGGACATTAACACAGACATATCCACATCACAGACTTAGTTAGATGACACATTTTTGTGTCTATCCCAATATGGCGTCTGTGCAAGAGCATGGGCAACACCATTGATGACATCACCATTTTGAAGTAGTACATTTTCTTCCACTACTACTTCTATGAGATGGTAAATAAACTGAAAGGGTACATACTGCCACCTGGAGTGTGTTGTTTGAAAAGGTATAAAGCCAAAGTTGTTGAGTTACTGTCACCTGCAGTTATGGAATGTTTGCTCATAAGTATAATTAATTTGCTGACCCTTCCTGATGACCTGGATGGAATTGTCTGATCCTTTCTTAACCCATAGGAAGCCACACCCAGTTGTCTGCTTTAAAATGGTGGAAGTCCTCAATGGCAATGTACATGCAAAAACAGGTTATGTAGGGATCTCTATCTGTCTCTATGATCCCAACACTGAGGTTGTGACCAAATTCTACAGGGTACTGCTATTTAGTTCCTAATTTGGTAACACTTTACATTAAGTTGGCCTCATTACTATATAACTAACACATTAATACTAACACAGGAGTCTTTTTTACTTTTACCCCTTTTTCTCCCCAATTTTGTGATATCCAATTGGTAGTTACAGTCTTGTCCCATCGCTGGCAAAGGTCGAGAGCCATGCATCCATCGAAACATGACTCTGCCAAGCCGCACTGCTTCTTGACACACTGCTTGCTTAAGCTGGAAGCCAGCCGCACCAATGTGTTAGAGGAAACATTGTCCTGCTGGCAACCGAGGTCAGCTTGCAGGCGCCCAGCCCACCACAAGGAGTCGCTAGAGTGCGATGGGACAAGGAAATCCCAGCCGGCCAAACCGTCCCCTAACCCAGACGACACTGGGCCAATTGTGCTTCCCAGTCATAGGTCTCTCGGTCACGGCTGACTGTGACACAGCCTGGGATTGAACCCGGATCTGTAGTGATGCCTCAAGCACTGAGATGCAGTGCCTTAGACCGCTGGCCACTCGGAGGTCAGTAACACTGTAGTTACATATGTTTTTAGCATGTAATTACATGGTAATAGGTTTGTTGTGGACTCAGTTATTACACAATTGGAGCAAGGAATGTGTAATTCCACATTATTCCACATGTGTAACTACTGTGTCCACGTGTTATTCCACTATCTTGTTCCACTATATAACTAAGGTTTTGTAATTACACATTTGAAAGTCACCTGTGAATTACCATGTTAATGACTCAAAACTAAATCTGATCTTATTACAAGGCGCCACAACCACCGAATCCACATGTAATACGAGGGTTAATAAATAGGCTAGGTAACAACGATTGTAACAAGGCACACGCTGTTATTAACTACTGGTCATTTTCAATTAGTTTATTTCTGTGTTATGACCTGGCTCAAAGGCTATACCAAATCAAGTGTAATGTAAGAACAATGTAGTTACATAGGATATACTTGTAATGATCATGTATCTACCAAGGAGCAAGCAACTTAATGTAAAGTGAACCCCAGTAGGGTATAACCTTTATTATTACTATGTAGTAACAATGGAACAATCTTTGCAGACAATAGGCTATCCAGGAGAAATTGAGACAGGAGAACGTTAGGTATAACACGTTTACTTACATTGTACATTGTACAATCTTTATCAGCCAACTCTGTAATTAAAATGTTGGGATGTATTTACAATGTATTTATCCAGGAGAACAGTTGGTATAACCATTTGAATTAAGAGACAGAAATAGCACAAGAGTTTCTAAATCCAGAGGCGCAACATCACAAAACCTCTGGGAACGCTTGCGAAGCAGAACAAGCAGACCAGGCTAGGGTTTGGGTTTTGAGAAGTCAATGAGAGAATTTAAAAATTCTTTAGAGAAGTGAAATTCATTAGTTGTTCATTTTCTCGGAATCTAAAGGCACAACCTAGATTGGAGCCAATGTCTTAAGTAGTTGAACATGTTATTACTCCAACCTTGTGAAAGTGACAAACTGACACATTTTCATCAAAAACACATTTATATCAAAGGAATGCCTTTGATTTGACAGCCTACACATGGCAGTTTGGCATGAGACGACCATTAGACCCAATGACGTTTTTTCTATCAATGAGCTTAGCCAAAGATTTGTATAACTAACCCAAGATAGACCACAGCCTGTTGTTTCCTATGTGAGCAAATGAATCATAGTAAGCAGAACAACAGAGAGGTGGGCAGAGACAAGCACGAGCTAGCGAGAGCCTATTGGCGTGTTCTACCATGTATTTGCATATTTCCGTTAGGGAACGCCTACTCTGTGAAGTGCACGTGTGCAATAACTCAATTTGCTCTTGCACTCCTTCTAAGCAACGCACATTTTTAAAACTTGGCAAAGGGTAAAGTCTACAAACATTTTGTCCACTCTGTTTATAACAGATTCTAGTTTTGGAAACAGAAAAGTGTATAGAGATTAGGTCTTGTCCCCGTCTAAAAAAGCTGTCCGAGAGTCGTCTGTTCTTTCGACTAATCGATTGTTAGACATTTTTAAATGTGTATTTTTCCATATAGACACATCCTATGTGTTTTAATAAAATCA
Source organism: Salmo trutta (assembly GCF_901001165.1). Classification (NCBI taxonomy): domain Eukaryota; kingdom Metazoa; phylum Chordata; class Actinopteri; order Salmoniformes; family Salmonidae; genus Salmo; species Salmo trutta. The sequence continues at coordinate 12,665,362 of NC_042991.1, forward strand.
ACTATATGCACTGAGCTTGTCTGATTTGATTGTGCCGGGCTCAGACTTGCGTTGTGTAAAAAAAAATGACAGCGAGTGACTGTGTGACTAGCACCCGTTGTCTCGCTCTCCTCCCTGCTGTATCAACCTCCTCAGAATATTAACAGTGTTTATCGCGCTGTCCGTGTTGCTGAAGCTGCAACATAATTACAGCCATTTCTGACTGAAATCTTTCGTTACCAAAATCCCTACTTTGTTTCAGAATAATATGTCCTATTCCCTCAACACTTGCTCTCTTTACATGACACGTGTATGCATCGCGTGCATGTGACCAATAGGGCCTGACCTATAGCATATCATAATCACATCAATAAATTGGTTATAACAAACTCTGAACACAGTAACACATGTGACAGCAAAATGGATGCAGAGGATGTGACAAATAAACTTCAAACAGGGTAATGTTCACTGGTTACTCAGGAGGTAAAGGGTAAGTCAGATGTGTGGAATAAATTTGACTACTTGTGGAAAATACTGGAGACCAAGAAAAATAAGGTAAGGAGTGTCGTGGAAAATTACATAATTAGTCATGCTACCCCGTGTTTTACTGCTTAAAGAATAGTCTCTTGTTATATGCTAGTGTTTTTTCTAACCTTGTCACACCCTGATCTGTTTCACCTGTCTTTGTGCTTGTCTCCACCCCCCTCCAGGTGTTGCTCATCTTCCCCATTACCCCCTGTGTATTTATACCTGTGTTCTCTGTTTGTCTGTTGCCAGTTAATTCTTTTTCGTGAAACCTACCAGTGTTTGTTCCCTTGCTCCTGTCTGTTCTTTCTCCTGTTTTCTAGTCCGTTCTGCCTGCCCTGACCCTGAGCCTGTCTGCCGTTCTATACCTTTCCCCACCTCACTGGATTATTGACCTCTGCCTGCCCTGACCCTGAGACTGCCTGCCGTTCTGGACCTTTTGCACCCTCTCTGGATTACTGACCTCTGCCTGCCTTTGACCTGTCGTTTGCCTGTCCCTGTACTAGAAATAAACTTTTGTTTCTTCAACACTGTCTGCATCTGGGTCATACCTGAAACCTGATAAACCTGATACAAACCTGTCATTGTGTGACTTAGTCATAAGACTGGGCGTATAGCTAAGATCTGTTTAGGCGCGACTGCAGCACGTGAGACATCCCTTGGGTGTACTATCTGCAGGAAGTCAGCTGTATGGAACCTTGCAGGAAGGAGCACATTCTAGTGTGAACTGTTATATGGTTGAGCCCTCGTGCTATCAACCTCGGGCTGTCTTAATCTGCACAGATAAACCAATCACCTTTTACACTATGTTCCGCCCCTGTTTCCTCACATCTGCTAAACTGCCACGTAGACAAAAGAGGTGGTACTTTTTCTAGAAAAGCTGAGACCTAACTATGTTCGTTGAGCTTTCAACTCTGAACTATTCTTAGTAGTGGTTGATTGCTTTTTTTTCAAATCTTATAATAAAGTTGTTGTTAGAAGAGTGTTAGAAATATAAAATATATTTTGATTTGTTTAAAACCGTTTTTGGTTACTACATGATTCCATATGTGTTATTTGATGTCTTCACTATTCTACAATGTAGAAAATGGTAAAAATAAAGAAAAACCCTGGAATGAGTAAGTGTGTCAAAACTTTTGACTGGTACTGTATGTATGGATCATTTATAAAGCCAGGCACATTTAACAGTTAGATGGATACCATATTGGAGTGATCCAATAGCTTGCATAACCGTAGTTGCATATGTAACAATTTTGTAGAAGTGAGAGTTTACCAGGAAGTGATGTCATACTGACCTCTCACATTCACAGTCTCATCTGCAGCCAAAATGGAAGCCACATGTTATTTCTCTTTTTATAATGGTTTGTAATGTGCAAAAGTGCAATGTAAATCTCAAAACAGTGAAATAATAAATGTTTCATAAGTTTAATGACGATTTTGTAATGTTTATTGACCAAGTTGGAAAGCGCTTTGGCATTGTGCCAGTGCTTAGCTTGCTAGCTAACAACATTAATTTGGAATATTCTAGCTAGCTAGCTTTACCACCCTGTGTTATTAGGTTTTACTAACTAGTTAGTAAGTTTTACTAATAGTTCTTGCTTTGAGTCTGAAATGGGGAATTGAATTTGAATGGTTTGAATATGAATCTTTGTCAAATCAATTAAAGAAAAGTCCAAATGTTCTCCTGTCTCCTTATTTCTCCTGGTTAGCTTATTGTCTGCAAAGATTGTTACATTGTAACTACAAAGTCATAAACCATTTGACTTCACTTTATAATAAAGCGTTCCTATGTAACTTAGTGGGCGACCCAACCAAATTCACATAGAAATATAAGATACAGATATGTAATTCTTATTGAAAGCAAGTCTAAGAAGTGGTATATCTATTTCTATGCTTCCCGTTCTTAAGTATCGGTTTAGATGGTACAATGATTGTCTATACATTGCTTGTGTTATCACATAAACTGAAATTAGGCAAACTATTTGAGTTTTAGCAACCAGGAAATGGCTGAGCGTTTCGTCCATATTGCACCTTTAAGTTTCTTGCTCCTGGATAAATACTTTGTAAATACATCCCAACATTTTAATTACAGAGTTGGCTGATAAAGATTGTACAATGTACAATGTAAGTAAACGTGTTATACCTAACGTTCTCCTGTCTCAATTTCTCCTGGTTAGCCTATTGTCTGCAAAGATTGTTCCATTGTTACTACATAGTAATAATAAAGGTTATACCCTACTGGGGTTCACTTTACATTAAGTTGCTTGCTCCTTGGTAGATACATGATCATTACAAGTATATCCTATGTAACTACATTGTTCTTACATTACACTTGATTTGGTATAGCCTTTGAGCCAGGTCATAACACAGAAATAAACTAATTGAAAATGACCAGTAGTTAATAACAGGGTGTGCCTTGTTACAATTGTTGTTACCTAGCCTATTTATTAACCCTCGTATTACATGTGGATTCAATGGTAGCGGCACCTTATAGTTACATGTAACTAGGTCAGATTTCAGTTTGAGTCATTAACATGGTAATTCACGGGTGACTTTCAAATGTGTAAATACAAAACATTAGTTACATAGTGTAATAACACATGTGGAACACAGTAGTTACACTTGTGGAATAAGCTTCCAATTGTGTAATAACTGATTCCGCAACAACCTTGTTACAGTACCAAGTAATTACATGGTAAAAACTTTTGTAACTACCATGTTGTTAACACAGTTATTACTGTGTTAGTTACATAGTAATAGGGACAACTTAATGTAAAGTGTTACCCTTGATTTTTTTTGTAGAAAGGTATGCAGTGAGCTACAAAAACAAACATATTTGCTGTTTACATGGGGTGAGACATGAGCTTTCACAGATTCTATTGAATAGTATAATGCCACCAGGTGGCAAAATACATAATATCTCATTTGAGGGTGTAGCCTGTAACCCTTTAACGATTCTGCAAAGTCAAGTCTCCAAAGCTAAGTCTCCCAAAGTCACCCAAACCTTACCACAGCTACTGCTATTTTTTATTACAGTGGCAGAAAAGTAATAGCCTGGTTCCAGATCTGTTCATGCTGTCTTGCCAACTCCTAACTCTATTGTTATGCATGACGGCACAAACACATCTGGGACCAGGCTAGAAAACAACCCTTTGCTTTGGGCATTATCTCCCCTTCCCCATCTCTGCTGAAGGATACTGCAGTTTCTCCAGGGCGTAGTTGTCGATGGTGCCCTTGCTGTTGTACACCAGGGTGCTGCTCAGAAGAACAGCCAGGGAAAAGATCCAGTTGTCATTACTATCATCACCCTGTCAACACAGAAAGACGAGTTAGGTGTTACTGGAGTGATGAGTGAAATAAAGTCAGGGAGTAGTTCAAAGTTCAAGGAGAAAAAGTTTAAAGTTTGTATAATTTCTAAAATTAGTCTTTACTCTGCTGTATGTTTTATATGTACTGTATGTATTTTCATTGCGTACAATATTTAGACAACGAAGAGCCTCTTTTAAATTATTACAGTAGGAGCCTTGCATGTAAATGTGTTAAATGTATAACTTTGATCCCCCCACCTTCTCCACATCCCCCAGCCCCTCTGTATCCAGCAGCACCAAGGTGTGGTCTGATTTTATTGGGTGGGGCACACACCACATCCAGATGCCCTTAGTCTGGGACTGAATTGTGGCTCCAAGGGCAAAACCTTGAGGAATGAGGGTAATAGAACAACATTTTTAGTACATTTACTTTTACTCTAGAGGCAGCTGAATGAAGTGTAATAATTTGCCTTTTTTTTGTATAGCGCTTTCAATTTATAGGCAAAAAGCAAAGCTCTTTAAGTGCAAAAAACAAGTGCAAAAAGAGCATTACAAAGGTAATGTGCTAAACACAAAATAGGCCAGTACAAACATGCAGACAACAGACATGGGCGACCAGGTGGATGGTTGTGCAATGGTCCTTACCATAAACATAATTCTCCTGCCCCTATACATGGACTTATTCGAAATGTCTTTTCAGTGTTCAGATTTACCAGACCAGGCCCACCTCAACTCAGCCCAGTTCTACACAGCACCAACCACTACCCTGGGGTCTGGCAAAACTCTGATGAGAGTAGTGCAAAACATGATGCAGTCCACACCATGCATCATTCACATCATCAGCCTACAAATGCGGAGACTTTGCAACTTCGCCAGCCACACTGCGCTCCAAACCAAGTGGTTGTCTGGGCTCTGACTGGGCCACTCAAGGACATTCACTCTGAGCACTCTGGAGCAGGTTTTCATCAAGGATCTCTCTGTACTTTGCTCCATTCATCTTTCCTTCGATCCTGATTAGCCTCCCAGTCCATGCCACTGAAAAACATCCCCATTGCATAATGCTGCCACCACCATGCTTCACCGTAGGGATGGTGCCGCTTGGCATTCAGGCCAAAGAGTTCAATCTTGGTTTCATCTTGTTTCTCATGGTCTGAGAGTCCTTTAGGTGCCTTTCAGCAAACTCCAAGCAGGCTGTCATGTGCCTTATACTGAGGAGTGGCTTCCGTCTGGCCACCACCATAAAGGCCTGATTGGCCTGATTGGTGGATCTCCATAGAGGAACTCTGGAGCTCAGTCAGAGTGACAATCAGGTTTTCTGTCACCTCCCTGACCAAGGCCCTTCTCCCCCGATTGCTCAGTTTGGCCAGGCGGCCAGCTCTAGGAAGATTCTTGATGGTAACAAAATTCTTCCATTTAAGAATGATGGAGGCCACTGTGGTTTTGGAGACCTTCAATGCTGCAGGCATTCTTTGGTACCCTTCCCCAGTGTCCCTCGACACAATCCTGTCTCTGAGCTTTACGAACAATTCGTTCAACCTAATGGCTTGGCTTTTGCTCTGACATGCACTGTCAACAGTGGGACCTTACATAGACAGGTGTGTACCTTTCCAAACCATGTCCAATCAATTGAATTTACAACAGGTGGACTCCAATCAAATTGTAGAAACATCTCAATGATGATCAATGGAAACAGGATGCACCTTAATACAAATTTTGATCAGATTGTGCAAACTGTGCAAACAGATCCGCAAAGAAGATGGATTGTTTTAAATATGCTATTGGACCAAAAACAGATCTGGATATAAGGGCCAAGTAATGATGATCTACATTTCTTCTAAAAAATAAACATAATAATCTATTGAGCTCACAAGCAACGAATGAGTCTATTATTATGGTGGGAGATTATAATACGGTTTTAAGTACCTCAATGGATCATAAATCACTGTAAAAACTATCATCCTCAAGCACTAAAGGAGATCACGAAGATCATGGATACATTAGAACTAGTGGATATATGGAGGCTGAAAAACCCTGACCTAGTGAGATATACAATTGAAGTCAGAAGTTTATATACACCTTAGCCAAATAAATTTAAACTCAGTTTTTCACAATTCCTGACATTTAATCCTAGGAAACATTCCCTGTCTTAGGTCAGTTAGGATCACCACTTTATTTTAAGAATGTGAAATGTCAGAATAATAGTCGAGAGAATGATTTATTTCAGCTTTTATTTCTTTCATCACATTCCCAGTGGGTTAGAAGTTTACATACACTCAATTGGTATTTGGTAGCTTTGCTTTAAATTGTTTAACTTGGGTTAAACATTTTGGCTAGCCTTCCACAAGCTTCCCACAATAAGTTGGGTGAATTTTGGCCCATTCCTCCTGACAGAGCTGGTGTAACTGAGTCAGGTTTGTAAGCCTCCTTGGTCGCACACACTTTTTCAGTTCTGTCCTCAAATTTTCTATAGGATTGAGGTCAGGGCATTGTGATGGCCACTCCAATACCTTGACTTTGTTGTCCTTAAGCCATTTTGCCACAACTGTGGAAGTATGCTTGGGGTAATTGTCCATTTGGAAGACCCATTTGCGACCAAGCTTTAACTTCCTGACTGATGTCTTCAGATGTTGCTTGAATATATCCACATAATTTCCATCCTCATGATGCCATCTATTTTGTGAAGTGCACCAGTCCCTCCTGCAGCAAAGCAACACCACAACATGATGCTGCCACCACCGTGCTTCACGGTTGGGATGGTGTTCTTCGGCTTGCAAGCCTCCCCCTTTTTCCTCCAAACATAACGATGGTAATTATGGCCAAACAGTTCTATTTTTGTTTCATTAGACCAGAGGACATTTCTCCAAAAAGTTTGATCTTTGTCCCCATGTGCAGCTGCAAACCATAGCTTTAGAGCAGTGGCTTCTTCCTTGCAGAGGTCTTTTGCTGTTGTTCTGGGATTGATTTGCACTTTTCACACCAAAGTATGTTCATCTCTAGGAGACAGAATGCGTCTTTTTCCTGAGCGGTATGACGGCTGCGTGGTCCCATGGTGTTTATATGTGCGTACTTATGTTTGTACAGGTGAACGTGGTACCTTCAGGCATTTGGAAATTTCTCCCAAGGATGAAACAGACTTGTGGAGGTCTACAATGTTTTTTCTGAGGTCTTGGCTGATTTCTTTTGAGTTTCCCATGATGCCAAGCAAAGAGTCACTGAGTTTGAAGGTAGGTCTTGAAATACATCCACAGGTACACCTCCAATTGACTCAAATTATGTAAATTAGCCTATCAGAAGATTCTAAAGCCATGACCTCATTTTCTGGAATTTTCCAAGCTGTTTAAAGGCACAGTCAATTTAGTTTATGTAAACTTCTGACCCACTGGAATTGTAATACACTGAATTATAATTGAAATAATCTGTCTGTAAACAATTGTTGGAAAAATTACTTGACTCGACTTCAACTGTACATGGAGGAGGATTAATCAAGCTAGCCGTTTTGATTACTTCCTAGTCTCATTCTTGCTGCCATCAAACGTTTAAAAAAAAGTATTAATAGGACCACTATATAATTGGCCTTCATAATACACTTACAGAATTTCCACATGGATAGGGATATTGGAAATGTAATCAAAGCCTATTGGATGACAATTTGTTCTTAACTAAGATAAAATAATTAATAATTGACATTTTTTTGCAATTTTTTTTGCAATTTTTTTTGCACCCTGGTACAAAAAAAGACCACTAGATTCAACACTTAGTGTTTTTCAATTTAAATGATTATACACAATTCTTGCCACCAACAGAATGCTATGAGTTATACAAAAATCTCAGCTCTGTAGATTTTGCTGTGAAGAGACAGAATCAATAGATCGTTTATTGTGGTTTGGTCCCTATGTAGCTTGTTTCTGGTCACAGTTTCAGGAATGGTTAAAAAAAATCACAACATGAACTTAAATTAACCTAACAAATAGCAGTGTTTGGGGATTTGGAAAGCCATAGTCAGTCAATAAATAATATAATAATACTCGTAGGAAAGGTTTTCATCTTTAGCTCACAATATGTGGATGCTACACGATTAGAAAGATAAAAAAATTATGTAAAACATCACAGCACAATTAAAAAATATATGGCACATGGAAACCAAACGAGGGTGGTCTATGGTGATAGGTGGGATGGGCTGAGAGTGGCTGAGGGTTGGGATTAAAGAGCTTATGTTTGGTAATGTATTATTGTTATATGATTGCTTTATATAAAAGTACCATGTATGTAAAATGTGTATGCAAAATGTGTATGTAAAATGTATATGTAAAATGCAGAAAAGAGGGGGAGTTAATGATACTTATTTTAAAAATATTTTTAACAGGATGCACCTGAGCTCAATTTGAAGTCTCATAGCAAAAGGTCTGAATACTTATGTAAATAAGATATTTCTGTTTTTTATTTATAATAAATTAGCATAAAATCTAAACTGTTTTCGCTTTGTCATTATGGGGTATTGTGTGTGGATTGATGAGGATTTAAAAAAAATCAATTTTTTGAATAAGGCTGTAACATAACAAAATGTGGAAAAGGAAAGGGGTCTGAATACTTTCCGAATGTACTGTATGTGGTGTTCAATGCAGGCTTACATTGCATGAGACTTTGAAAAAAGGGTTTTACATTATGAAGGGCTTGACATGAATTAATGATTTTTTACTTGGTCTGTAACACCATGGGATAAATACATGACTGTAAATTGCATTGTATTGTGTTGTATGATGCAAGAAATCACTTTACAAACTAAAATGAATTATTATTCCCATAAAGAGAATTAGACATTGTTGGCATATTCAAGCCTGTCTAAAAATACAACACTGCTCCTTTAATTAAGACATAAGCGTTTTACCTGACTGGCTTTTAAAAGACATTGAAATGGAGCCTACACGTTTTGAGCTCTTCTAGGAAGCAGTAACTCCCCATTGCGGACCTATACGTATCTATAACTGGGCTAGTAACTCGCTAACTAACAATGAAATATAAACAAATGTGCAGTTTGATCTGAACAGATCTGAAAAGTAATTAACTTGCGGGTGATTGAAAGTCCGCTCGTGTGTTAACCCTGACAATATAATTAAACTCCGTTGCACTCAGGCAATGCCTACAACAAAATCGCGGACTCAATCTTGCAAAGTTAGTTTAGTTTTGGTTTGTTGCATTGAAAAGGCGCTAATATAATGTTGATCCGATCACAGAAAAAGGGATGGCTAACTCTAGAAATTCCTTTGGTCTCTACTTGCACCTTATTTGTGGTATTTTCAGTGATTTAGAGGCCATCTGTAAAAAAGACCTTGGTCTCAGTATGACTCCATGATGAAGGTTAAATAAATAAGGATTTTAAAATGAACTTTTAAAACTTTAATAAACTTATTTTCTCCTTTAATCTACTTCAGTTGTGATTTGCTTTGCTGTCTGGTTGTATATTAGCTTAAAAGACTGGAAGTGAAAATGTGCGATAATCGAGTGTCACAGTTTAACTATAAAAATATTTCTGGTTGTATAATATGAGAGAAAGAGAAACTGTAGCATCCACATGGAATAACAGGGTGCATTGGTTCAATCATTTAGTGAAAGAAAGAATGCATGAAGTACAATGTGGTCACAGCAGGACTAATCTTGCAAAGCCAGGTGTGTGTGTCTGCTAATACTGCAAACTCAGACAAACCGTCTGGTTTGACTACCGTTTGCATACACAGTACACTGTAGTTATCTAGCACACAAGATTAGAACAGGACAAATCTGAGGCCGTTGGTTTAGGCAGTTTTTGTGGCTGAATACAGGTAGTCTGGAACATCATTTTTTGTGTGCAAGTATTATGTTTGCTGCGGAAATCTCAAAGTCATATAATGCATGGAAAACCTAGAGAATATCAGTAGCTAATGTATGTGTTGTATCTAATACCCATAACGTTTTCACAGCCTTATTAATACGGTGTCGGATTTGACATTGTTGTCAGAAAAACAAAATCAATGTCGATTTTAGAAAGCATGTCGAGCCACCTATTCCAACTGTAGAGCAGCTGTAGAGTTTCAAATTCCTGTGCGTAAGTCACAAGCAGAGCATCTACTTTCTGAGGCATATATAATTATTACTCAGGCCCACTAACAGCGAAAAATAATATATTTTATTATTATCATGTTGCCACCTTTGTTGGTTCCAGCCAGCTTGTTCATGAGGTAGGACTTTCCGGTGCGGTACAGGCCGACCACTGCCACCACTACCACATGCTGTTCAATCTGCATCAGGGTTTCCAGTGCGCTGCGGACCACACACAGTTTCCCATCACTTTCGTTCTCGATGAGACACACCGGCCCCTTCATGGACACTGTTTGGCCTGCCATGACTTTGTCCTATAGAAACACACTGGCAAAGACATAAACAAATAACAATATAAACAGAACAAATAAATGATGTTTATTTTGTTTGGGTTCAGACAAATGCACCATTCTTCCAGTGGAGTAATACTTGACATGTGAATTATTATGCTGGTAGGCCTTATCATACTGGTACAGTGCCTTCAGAAAGTATTCACACCCCTTGACTTTTTCCACATTTTGTTGTGTTACAGCCTGAATTTAAAATGGATTAAATTGAGATTTCTTTTGTAACTGGCCTACACACAATACCCCATAATGTCAAAGTGGAATGATGCTTTTTACATTTATTTTTACAAACTACTAAAAAAAAAGTTTAAGTCAATAAGTATCCAACCCCTTTAGTATGGCAAGTTTAAATAAATTCAGCGTTAAACTTTGCTTAACAAGTCACAAAGTTGCATGGACTCTGTGTGCAAAAATAGTGCTAGGGACAGACGTTCCGTTAGCGGAACACCTCACCAATATCCAATGGTAGAGCGTGGCGCGAAATACAAATACCTTAAAAATGCTATAACTTCAATATCTCAAACATATGACTATTTTACACCATTTTAAAGACAAGACTCTCATTAATCTAACCACATTGTCCGATTTCAAAAAGGCTTTACAGTGAAAGCAAAACATTAGATTATGTCATGAGAGTACCCTGCCAAAAATAATCACACAGCCATTTTCAAAGCAAGCATATATATGTCACAAAAACCAAAATCACAGCTAAATGCAGCACTAACCTTTGATGATCTTCATCAGATGACACTCCTAGGACATTATGTTATACAATACATGCATGTTTTGTTCAATCAAGTTCATATTTATATCAAAAAACAGCTTTTTACAATAGCATGTGATGTTCAGAACTAGCATACCCACCGCAAACTTCCGGTGAATTTACTAAATTACTCACGATAAACTTTCACAAAAAACATAACAATTATTTTAAGAATTATAGATACAGATCTCCTTTATGCAATCGCGGTGTCAGATTTTAAAATACCTTTTCAGCAAAAGCACATTTTGCAATATTCTGAGTATATAGCTCGGCCATCACAGGCTAGCTAATTTGACACCCACCAAGTTTGGTGCTCACTAAACTCAGAATTACTATAAGAAAAATTGGATTACCTTTGCTGTTCTTCGTCAGAATGCACTCCCAGGACTTCTACTTCAACAACAAATGTTGTTTTGGTTCGAAATAATCCATAGTTATATTGAAATAGCTCCGTTTTGTTCGTGTGTTGAGGTCACTATCTGAAGGGTGACACGCCAGCGCATTTCGTGACAAAAATGTCAAAATATTCCATTACCGTACTTCGAAGCATGTCAAACGCTGTTTAAAATCAATTTTTATGCTATTTTTCTCGTAAAATAGTGATAATATTCCAACCGGGCGACGTTGTATTCATTCAAAGGCTGAAAGAAAAAAATGGAGTAGTCTCGTGGACGCGCATCTCCAGTGTCACTGTTCCCAGCCTGACCAGTAACAAACAGAGCTGCTGTACTTAGCACAGAGACTGCAGACATCTCATTCCACTTTCTGGCGCCTTCTGAGAGCCAATGGAAGCCTTAGAAAATGTCACGTTACAGCACAGATGCTGTATTTTCGATAGAGATGCTACAGAAGGACAATAAATTGTCAGACAGGGCACTTCCTGTATGGAATCTTCTCAGGTTTTGACCTGCCATATGAGTTCTGTTATACTCACAGACACCATTCAAACAGTTTTAGAAACTTTAGTGTTTTCTATCCAAATCTACTAATTATATGCATATTGTAGTTTCTGGCCAGGAGTAGTAACCAGATTAAATCGGGTACGTTTTTTATCCGGCCGTGAAAATACTGCCCCCTATCCCAAACAGGTTAACTTCAATTCAAGAGACTCCTGAGTGGTGCAGTGGTCTAAGGCATCGCAGTGCAAGAGGTTTCACTACAGACCCTGTTATCGATTTCAGGATGTATCACAACCGGCCGGGATTGTGAGGCCCATAGGGCGGCGCACAATTGGCCCAGCGTCCTCTGGCTTTGGCCGGGGTAGGCCATCATTCTAAATAAGAATTTGTTCTTTACTGACTTGCCTAGTTAAATAAAAATAAAAATGTATATGCTTTTTGAATGACTTTCTCATCTATGCACCCCACATATACAATTATCTGTAAGGTCCCTCAGTCAAGAAGTACATTTCAAAAACAGGTTCAACTACAAATAACAGGGAGGTTTTCCAATGCCTCGCAAAGAAGGAAACGTATTGGTAGATGAGTATATAAAAAAGCAGATGTTGAAAATCCCTTTGAGAATGGTGAAGTTATTAATTACATTTTGGCCTGTACAGAATAAAAAATATTCCAAAACAAGCATCCATTCAATTTGTTTTTTCACTTTGACGTTACAGAGTTTTTTGTGTAGCTCGTTGACCATAAATTACAATTAAATCCATTTTAATCCCATTTTGTAACACAACAAAATGTGGAAAAAGTCAAGGTCTGTGAATACTTTCTGAAGGCACTGTAAATGCAATTGTGAGTTGAAGTATCTGGAACTTGCAATATTATGAACTTGAAATATGATGGTTATTTTGCTAACTCTGGACATACTTATGCTCACACAAAATGTCACCTTGAAGTTAGAACCTGAGCAGAGATGAAGAACTGACATGTTGCAGTAATAAATAAAATCACTACACAGTACATATTATCACTGATGCATTTTACATGACCTAACATGAGGTAATATATAGAATCTAATATTAAGATAACTAATTACAAATAAATGAAGAAGATCTTACCTGTAGACCAGAGCTTAGCTTCTGCTGTGCAGTATGCTTGTTGTTCAGAGTTCTAATGAGCTATTGGCTACAATACAAAGTTTGTTCTAATATTGAAACAGAATGGTTTTCTGATGTTTCCAAGAAAGCAGGTCAAGTGGTTGGTTTCCTGGCACACAGTAAGGGACTAACGTCTGTTCAGGAAACCTCCCCTTAATTGTTACGTGTGAGAACATGCATCTTGTTATTGCATAGTGGGTGCTACAGTTTCTTTCAGTTTTACAAGATAAAGTCCAACCAGGTAGCAGAGTACATCATAAAATATCAAATTTTTTCATATAAACACTGCAAATCAATTTAGAAGTGCTTACCAGTGGAACAAACCTTAGTTTATACTGTGCAAGTAACTTTCTGTTCGTGTGAAGGAGAAGCGTTTACGGTAATTTGGTTGACTTAATTGTATTTTGTGTTTGTGAAAGATAATCCAGGTACCCTACAGAACAACCAGTTGAACAACATTGTGATACGCTGTGCTGCACAAGTTTTGCGATTGGTCCCACCCATATTGATGAGGCCACCCCACAGTACTTAGTGTAGAATTTTTTGGTAATGTCACGCCCTGACTAGGTGAACTCGGGTATTTTGGTCAGGGTGTGTCATGTTGGGTATTTTTCCTTGGTTTGTTTTCTATGTTTGCGTTATAGCCTTGTGTTAGCTCTATGTGGGTTATTTCTATGTTGGGTTCTGTCGATTCCCAATCAGAGACAGCTGTCGCTAGTTGTCTCTGATTGGGATCACATTTAAGTTTCTTTTTCCCCCACGCTGTTTGTGGGGTGTTGCCTCTTTGTGTTTGAGCAGTTAACGTATCGGCATTTTTCTTGGTTTTGTGTACGTGTTTATTTCAGTGTGAAGAATAAACATGTGTTCGCTCCCAGCTGCGCTTTGGTCCGCTTCCTCATCACCCGACGACGATCGTTACAGGTAAACTGTAGAATACAGTACTATACACTGTAGTATCCCTCGATCAAGTGTAGTACTTACTATAGAATTGTGTAGTATACTGTAGAATACTATAGTACACACCAGAGGTGGGATCAAGTCCTTGTTTTACAAGCCACAAGTCTCAAGTCTTAGCACTCAAGTCCCAAGTCAAGTCCCAAGTCAAGACAGGCAAGTCCAAGACAAGTCTCAAGTCAAGACCGACAAGTATCAAGTCAAGTCTCAAGTCCTAAACTTTGAGTTTCGAGTCCTAAACAAGTCATAATGTGCTCTTCACCAAATGTAATACCATTTCATATTTTTAACAAGAGTAATAGTTAGTATATTACATTTACACAAATCATGAATGCTTTTAATTTTATTACTTTACAAATAAACTTTATATTTCCATGGAAATACATGGGTAGCCATAAGCAAGACCCCCCCCCCCAATAGCGATCGACTATCGAGGATCGCTATGGGGTGCAATCGTGCGATGTAGGCTTGTACACAATCGCCCAACCTTAACACACACACACACACACTCTCTCTGTGTGGTTACAGTAGGCTAACGTATGTCAATGGTTTTAGGAACAGCAGTAACGTCAGGCAGGATTTAGGCTACCAACTGCCTAGCCAGTTGTAGCTCAGTCTTGGGTACAATGATCACGTTCCCGCACTGACTGACTGTGTGGAGGCTCATTGATTTAACGTTACGTTAGCCAACATGGTACACTGGCAAAGTTATGATTGATATAGCTGTCGGCTATATTAGCCACGACTTACCGTTCTTTGTGCAGCTTCAAATGTCGAACAAAGTTGGAAGTTGTTGTGCCTCCGTTTGTCATTTTCTTCCCGGATGTTTTGCAAGTTGCAATCCGTTTTTTGTTGATACAGCGTAGTCTTTATATCCGAAAATAATAATTTTGGGTATCATCTTTCCAAGGGCTCCATCTGAATTCACTCGCTGACGTTCCTCTGTACTGCCACACGCAACTTTTTCTCAGCTGGCACAATTTGATTGGCTGCTGTCCGATTCAAACTGTAATCCGTTAAATTAAGAGTTGATGCGCTGCACACTTTTTTTAATAGCATAATTTTTTATATTTGGGCTTGGGGAGGGTATCAAGTCAGTTTGAGTCAAAAGGCTCAAGTCCAAGTTAAGTCATGAGTCATTGGTGTTAAAGTCAAAGTCGAGTTGCAAGTCATTATATTTGTGACTCGAGTCCAAGTCATGTGACTCGAGTCCACACCTCTGGTAACCACTGTAGTATCCTTCGATCAAGTTTAGTACTTACTGTAGAATTCTATAGTAAACTGTAGCATACCATACTACAAACTGTAGTATCCCTCAATCATGTGAAGTACTTAATATAGAATTTTGCAGTATACTCTAGTAAACTGTAGAATATTATTGTCAGATCTTAGGATAAGACCCAGATGCAGACAGTTCGAAATCCATAAAACTCTCATCGGCCCCAGAGTCGATGAGTACCCGGAGAGATTTCAATGGATTCCCCCGCAGCAGGGTGGCATGGAGAGGGGTGCGAGTAAGGAGAGGAAAAGTTCTCCGTATTGCCCACCAGAATACTCACCCCTACCGGTGAGCCTGGTCTTTTAGTGGACACGGGGACACGAAATGACCAATAGTCCCGCAATACAGGCAACTGTTTGTGTTAAACCTTTGTAAATGTTCGGCTGGAGACAACCTAGCTGCCTAGTTGCATCGGCTCAGGAAGAGTTGAATCGCTAGACTTTGGAGGCTCTCGGGGGAACTCAGGTAGCCTCGGATTTGCTTGGAAATGTAGACATCGGGGACTTCCAGGATGTCTCGTAGGTGAGGTGGAATCAGACCTCCTCTCCTTCCTAGCTTCCCGTAGCCGCCCATCAATCCGGATGGTCAAGGCGATGAGTGAGTCAAGATCTGTCGGTAGTTCCCGGGCTACTAGCTCGTCATTAACTTCCTCCGATAACCTGTGCAGGTACGTGTCGAACAGAGATTTCGGGTTCCAGGCACTCTCAGCCGCCAATGTGCAGAAATCCACCGCATAGTCTGCCACACTGCGGGAGTCTTGCTGAAGCTGGAGTAACTTCCGGGCAGCCTCTCTCCCAGACAACTGAGAATCAAAAACTTTTTTACGTCAGCCATGAACTCCTCCAGGCTGAAGCATACGGCAGACTGTTGTTCCCACGCTGCCGTAGCCCAGGCGAGAGCCCTCCCGAACATCAGCGTGATGAGGTATCCTATCTTCAAGCAGTCTGAGGGGAAGGAGGAGGGCTGCAGGTCAAAGATGAGGAAACACTGAGCCCGACTGGTTCCCGATTCTCCAACAAAGCATTCCGAAGGAGGTAAGCGGGGTTCTCGGGAAGCCGGGGTGGACGGGAGAGATGCACTGCTGACAGCCAGGTTACTGAGGGGCTGGGAGATTATGGTCGTGGTAGGCGGCCTAACAGACAACTCGCGGAATTGCTCCAGTAATGTATCCAATGCGCACTCACTGCGTTTGGCCAAGGTCTGGAAACCTTCCATAAGACCACGAAGCAACTCCTTGTGCCTTCCAAGGGTGGCTCCTTGGGAGGAGATGACGTTGCGGAGTTGGTCCGAGTCTGCTGGGTCAGTCATGGCCAGTTCGTACTATCAGACCTCAGGATAATACCCAGATGATGACAGATCGAAATAACAAATGTTTATTTATGAGACGGGGCAGGCAAACGGCAGGTCAAGGGCAGGCAGAGGTCAATAATCCAGGTCAGAGTCCATAAGGTACAGAACGGCAGGCAGGCTCAGGGTCAGGGCAGGCAGGGGTCAGTAATCCAGGGCAGTGTCAAGAGGTACAGAACAGCAGGTAGGCTCAGGGTCAGGGCAGGCAGAATGGTCAAAAACCGGGAGAACTAGAAAACAGGAACTAACAAAAAACAGGAGTACAGGAAAAACCGCTGGTACGCTTGACAAGACAAGACGAACTGGCCACAGACAAACAGAGAACTAGGTATAAATGCACCGGGGATAATGGGGAAGATGGTCAACACCTGGAGGGGGGTGGAGATAAACACAAAGACAGGTGAAACAGATCAGGGTGTGACAATTATACTACACACTGTAGTATACCTCAATCATGTGTATTACCTACTAGTGATCAAAGTGATTGAAAGTCCACTCGTCCCGCACAATTTAACTCTACTCCAATTGCACTCTGGCTCTTCCTACAACAAAATCACAGACTCAAACTTGCAAAGATAGATTTGCTTTGGTTTGTTGCATTGAAAAAGGGCTGATATAATGTTGATTCGATCACAGAAAAAAATTTGATCTATATAGTTAGTGCAAACTAATGGGGTGAAATCAGTGAAGCTCAATCTCTTGAGTCTCTGCCTGACATTACATTTCTTCTGCATGGCAGTCCTGGAGGAGGTGTGCGGTTTAGAGGGAACATTGCGCACTAAGATTTATTACGCTGACAATTTTAGTACTCGTCACTGCATTCTCTACTAGATAGTTGGTTGGCCCTCTTTGATGTCATATAGGTTGATACATTGCTATGTTTTCATTTATAAAGCCCTTTGCAAAAAGTCCCATTGTACCTAACATCATTACCAAACTTTAGACATACAAGTCACCACACCCAGTTTCAGGGATGGGTAACTGGAAATTCCTTTGGTCTCTGAGTTAGGTAAATTTTGTTTCACCTTATTTGTGGTATTTTCTGTAATTTATGTAATTCAGGTCTCATCTTTAAAAGACACTCTGGTCTTAGTATGACTTTTGATCAAATAAAGGTTAAATAGGTATTTTAAAATTAACTTTTAAAACTTTGATTACTTCTTTACTCCTTTTATCAGCTTCAGTTGTAATTTGCTTTGCTGTCTGGTTGTATATTAGCGAAAAGACTGAAAGTGAAACTGTAGCCAGAGCAATAACCGAGTGGAACATCATTTTTTGTGTGCAAGTATTCGGTTTGCTTCAGAAATCTCACAAAGTCATGGAACTACTGTAGCTACTTTATGTGTTGTCTTTGGGGAACCTAATACCCCTACAATTCTTACAGCCTTAATATGGTGTCGGATTTGACATTGTTGTCAAGGCTCTGGACGCTCCTCAGTCCAGAGCCTCCAGCGACCCTCCTCAGTCCGGAGCCTCCAGCGACGATCCTCAGTCTGGAGCCTCCAGCAACGTTCACCAGTCCGGAGCCTCCAGCGACGCTCACCAGTCCGGAGCCTCCAGCAACGCTCACCAGTCCGGAGCCTCCACCGACGCTCACCAGTCCGGAGCCTCCAGCGGCGCTCCCCAGTATGGAGCCTTCAGCGGCGGTCCGCAGCCCGGAGCCTTCAGCGGCGGTCCGCAGCCCGGAGCCTTCAGCGGCGGTACGCAGCCCGGAGCCTTCAGCGGCGGTACGCAGCCCGGAGCCTTCAGCGGCGGTACGCAGCCCGGAGTCTTCAGCGGCGGTCCGCAGCCCGGAGTCTTCAGCGGCGGTCCGCAGCCCGGAGTCTTCAGCTGCGGTCCGCAGCCCAGAGCCTTCAGCGGAGGTCCGCAGCCGAGAGCCTTCAGCGGTGGCCTTTATCCTAGTGTCTTCAGCGGCGGTTGGCGGTACAAAGCCGATGATCCACGGTCTGGTTCCTCCGGACATACAGAAGCGGGGGGATCAGCGGGCGGTGGCGGTGCTATGCCCCGAACCAGAGCCGCCGCCAAGTACAGATGCCCACCCGGACCCTCCCCTATAGGTTCAGGTTTGCGGCCAGGAGTCCGCACCTTTGGGGGGGGGGGGGGGGTTACTGTCTCGCTCTGACCTATGAGAGCTGTTTTTTCTCTGGTTAGTTAGGTCAGGGTGTGATATGGGTGGGCAGTCTATGTTTTTTGTTTCTATGTTTTGTTTTTCTATTTCTAGGTTGTGTTTTGGGATGATCTCCAATTAGAGCCAGCTGGTTCGTGTTGTCTCTAATTGGAGATCATATTTAAGTTGGTTTTTCTATGGTGTTTTGTGCATAGTTGTTTTCCGTTTTGTAATTGTTGCCTGACGGAACTGTTTGCTGTCGTTTTTGTTTCATTGTAAAGGGTTTCATTTTTTTCATTAAATAAGAATCATGAGCACTCAACACGCCGCGCCTTGGTCCCCTCTATATGACGCACGTTACACAAAAGCCTCACATACAGTATATCGTTTGGTCATTATGCTGCCACAGAATGTATTGTGAGCAAGGCCTCATAAAAGCTTTATATACCAGATCTGTGAGAAAAGTTCTATATGTTATTGAAACAATGTTGCGATTGTTTGTGTGAATGCCAACAGGTGTGGTTCCCATGGGGGAAAGATTCTATTGGGGAAAGGTTCCTGTGGGGGTTGCCATGGAAGCCAAGAAGGGGAATAAGATGTGTGTGGGTGTGTGGGTGTGTGTGTGTGTGTGTGTGCTCAAACACACATGCATGTGGGGTTCTGGGAGAGGGTGTGTCCATCTGATGAATGGGCATGTGCCTGACCTCAATTTTATACACTAATTGTAGTCTCAACCTGTCACGCTCTGACCTAGGAGAGCTGTGTTTTCTCTGTTTAGTTAGGTCAGGGTGTGATAGGTGGGTGGGCATTCTATGTTTTGTTTTCTATGTTTTGGCCGGGTATGGTTTCCAATCAGAGGCAGCTGTCTATCGTTGTCTCTGATTGGAAGCCATACTTAGGCAACCCGTTTTTCCCTTTGTTTTTGTGGGTAGTTGCTTTCTGTTTAGTTTGTAAACCTGACGGAACTGTTGGCTGTCATTTTGTTATTTTGTCTAGTGTTCGTTTCCATTAAAATATATAATGATGAGCACTCTACACGCTGCGCCTTGGTCTCCTCCATACGACGCCCGTAACACACCCATTCATTTCTGATAACCGGTCATTTTTGACCAGGAACACCACAGGTGTACGAAAGTTAAATAAAAATTGAATGAAATTCATCAAAATGTATTTTGTGTGTTCAGATGCCCTGTGTGGACGAAGTCATGGAACCTTATGACAATCAGATTAAATGAACTACATTTTTCAGAGACAAAACTTGTAAATTGGTCCAATTCGACCAGAATACAGCAGGAGGGTTAAAAATGTAATGTGTAGTAAAACTGCATAAACCTAATTTCAAGTTAAAGTGTGTTGTTAGCTAGCTAACGTTAGCTGGCTGGCTCGCTAGCTAAAGTTATGTGTATGTGCTCCACTTTCTGTAGGACCGAGTTTTGAAATCAGTGGAATTCGAGTATGATAGCTAAGGAGATCGATAAAACACCAATCTGGATTACATCGTGCATGGCTTCAGACAGGAGACGCGTCCAACCGTGATGTACACTAGTAAGATAGTCTAGCTAGCTACATTTTCAGATATTACACGTTTCTAATTTTGACAGAAAGTGGTTTCATTTCAAGTGTACCGTTAGCTAGCTAACGTTAGCTGGTTGGGTCGCTAGCTAATGTTATGTGTATGATCTTTTTCTTCATGTCTTAGACACATTTGCTTGACTAGTTATAACCATAGAACCTGGTTGGTTAGCTACCTGCAGATTCATGCAGGGCAGTAATGTCATGAGTTGTGATTATGGTCCATTCTTTAGCTAGCTAGCTACATGTCTTAACAAAAGACTCCCAGCTGGCTGGGTCGCTAGCTAATGTTATGTGTATGATCTTTTTCTTCATGTCTCAGACACATTTGCTTGACTAGTTATAACCATAGAACCTGATTGGTTAGCTACCTGCAGATTCATGCAGGGCAGTAATGTCATGAGTTGTGATTATGGTCCATTCTTTAGCTAGCTAGCTAGCTACATGTCTTAACAAAAGACTCCACTCTAATTTTGACAAAGTATTTTCATTTCAAGTTAGTGTACTGTTAGCTAGCTAACGTTAGCTGGCTGGCTCGCTCGCTAACTAACGTTACGTCATGCGTTGAGATTCATTGTTTACCTAGCTAGCTATCTAGCTACATTTCTTAACAAAAGACTCTCGTCTTAGTGTGCCAGAGCGCAGAATAACTGTTTAATTTTTGAACCCTCAACACCCGTTGAATATGTCCAGTGTCAGTAAACGTCAGTAAACGTCAGCAACAAAGCATAATTCAATTGTTGCCACAGCACTGTTACAGTCACCAACGCTCTGGATGACATGAACATTTTCCTACCAGCTCTGCTAGGGGGAGTAAAATGGTCAGAGTGGGGTGTTCTCTCATTATGTGTCTGGAAGTAGCTAGCCAATGTTAGCCAGTTAGCTTGGGTGCTTGACTGCCGTTGGGAGGTCAGAACTTTCGGAACAACCCTACTTATTGGCTAGAGCATTAAGTGTGTGCTCTGAACGCGAAACACTATGAATTTACAAACGGACAATCTGACAGCACAGTTGCAGTCAACAATGCTCTGGATAACATACTGTAACAGCCTAACCAGCTCTGCTATGGCAAGTCATGTTCAGTGAGCTGTTAACTCTCTCTCATATCTGGAAGCAGCTGGCAAGTTGGTACAGAACGCACAGATCAACCCTTAAATAGATGGGTGTGGCTAAGGATTAAGAGGGTGTGAACAATGCTGAATGGGTATAGACAAAGAAGTGTTCTCCAATAGTAGTACCAAAACATTGAAAGACGGTTTTCTCAAAAGTGACTTTACAAGTTGATCAACTTTCAAAGAATAATTACTTTCCCATTGTTTCCTCAAACGCAGTGTATGCTATTCCACTTTGTAGCTCTGAGTCTCTGCTTTTATCCAATGTGAAAAACAGAAATTCAAATGTTGCTACATAAAACTGAATCCAGGTGATGAGTCACATATTAGCTAAAGGCCAGTCTGCTACTATCAATACAGATAGCAGATTTGCCTTTGGTGTGGTACATGATTTTGGTACTCTGTGGAAACAGTGCGGTTTTCTGACCTCCTCCGGTAAGACAATCTCTCATTCAAAACTTGTTGATAACTTACTATTTTGCTCCCTTCTGAAGTTGCTGTTTGTAAGTGCCTCGCTCATACTAACTCTTCTAACCATGTCTCCAAAGGTAATGCTATGGCTGACTTGGCAGCTAAAGCCGCTTCCTGCTCATAACCTTTTCTCTTCCACTGATATCTCTGACTTACAGTGGGGGGAAAAGTATTTGATCCCCTGCTGATTTTGTACGTTTGCCCACTGATAAAGAAAGGATCAGTCTATAATTTTAATGGTAGGTTTATTTGAACAGTGAGAGACAGAATAACAACAAAAATATCCAGAAAAACGCATGTCAAAAATGTTATAAATTGATTTGCATTTTAATGTGGGAAATAAGTATTTGACCCCCTCTCAATCAGAAAGATTTCTGGCTCCCAGGTGTCTTTTATACAGGTAACGAGCTGAGATTAGGAGCACACTCTTAAAGGTGGTGCTCCTAACCACAGCTTGTTACCTGTAAAAAAGACACATTTCCACAGAAGCAATCAATCAATCAGATTCCAAACTCTCCACCATGGCAAAGACCAAAGAGCTCTCCAAGGATGTCAGGGACAAGATTGTAGACCTACACAAGGCTGGAATGGGCTACAAGACCATCGCCAAGCAGCTTGGTGAGAAGGTGACAACAGTTGGTGCGATTATTCGCAAATGGAAGAAACACAAAAGAACTGTCAATCTACCTCGGCCTGGGGCTCCATGCAAGATCTCACCTCGTGGGGTTGCAATGATCATGACAATGGTGAGGATTCAGCCCAGAACTACACGGGAGGATCTTGTCAATGATCTCAAGGCAGCTGGGACCATTGTCACCAAGAAAACAATTGGTAACACACTACGCCGTGAAGGACTGAAATCCTGCAGCGCCCGCAAGGTCCCCCTGCTCAAGAATACATATACATGCCCGTCTGAAGTTTGCCAATGAACTTCTGAATGATTCAGAGGATAACTGGTGAAAGTGTTGTGCTTAGATGAGACCAAAATGGAGCACTTTGGAATCAACTCAACTCGTCGTGTTTGGAGGAGGAGGAATGCTGCCTATGACCCCAAGAACACCATCTCCACCGTCAAACATGGAGGTGGAAACATTATGCTTTGGGGGTATTTTTCTGCTAAGGGGACAGGACAACTTCACCGCATCATTTGACGGGGCCATATACTGTCAAATCTTGGGTGAGAACCTCCTTCCCTCAGCCAGGGCATTGAAAATGGGTCGTGGATTGTTATTCCAGCATGACAATGACCCAAAACACACAGCCAAGGCAACAAAGGAGTAGCTCAAGGAGAAGCACATTCAGGTCCTGGAGTGGCCTAGCCAGTCTCCAGACCTTAATGCCATAGAACATCTGTGGAGGGAGCTGAAGGTTCGAGTTGCCAAACGTCAGCCTCGAAACCTTAATGACTTGGAGAAGATCTGCAAAGAGGAGTGGGACAAAATCCCTCCTGAGATGTGTGCAAACCTGGTGGCTAACTACAAGAAATGTCTGACCTCTGATTGCCAACAAGGGTTTTGCCACCAAGTACTAAGTCATGTTTTGCAGAGGGGTCAAATACTTATTTCCCTCATTAAAATGGAAATCATTTTATAACATTTTTTATATGCGTTTTTCTGGATTTTTTTGTTGTTATTCTGTCTCTCACTGTTCATATAAACCTTCCATTAAAATTATAGACTGATAATGTCTTTGTAAGTGGGCAAACGTACAAAATCAGCAGGGGATTAAGTACTTTTTTCCCCCTCTGTACTATCCTCTGTAAATCCTGTTGAGTTGAGGAAGTGGAAATGACTATGTACATATGAACACTTGGAGAAACTCTGGCTGGGCCTGGCTGGGCTAACAGTCCTACCACGTTCTTGTTTCCCCTACATAGCTAAGTTGTCACATGGTGAGGATCATGTGTCAAAGGGGGGAGTGGTTGATTTTGTAAATACATTTTGGTTTGCACCTGGGTTTTCGGTGTTGGCTGAACAATTTTGTGCAAAATGTGTGCTTTGTATGACCAACAACATGGGAAGAGGGATTCCCATGCCTTTGTTGGCTCATCCGACCTCTGAAGAAGCATTTGAACACATAATGATTGATTTCATTGAACTCTCCCCTTGCCAGGGGAGAATATTGTCTGGTGATAGTGGATGCCTTCTCCAAGTGGGTAGAGGCTTTCCCCTGTCGACATTCCACTGCTATGGCAGTGGCCAAGAATCCCACCTTTGGATCACCCAAAGGTGGGGTTGCCATCCAAATTAACCAGCAACAATGGCTCCCGCTTTGTGAACCTGGTGATACAGAACTTGTCTGAGAGTCTGCAAATAGACCTCAGGACCCATTGTAGCTATTGGCTGTAATCGGGGGGCTTAGTTGAACGTGCTAATCAGACCCTAAAATCTAAGAGGGTGAAGCTTATGGCAGGGAAAGGGCTTCCCTGGGTAACTGTGATGCCCCTGGCTCTGATGTACATGCGAGGGCAGTCCCACAGAACCACTGGATTGGCTCCTCATGAGGTTCTGACAGGTAGACCAATGAGAATGATCAATTCCCCTTTCCCACAGAACATGTTGACACTGATGGGTTGTGACGATGACATGGGACGTTATTGTACTGCTCTAAACACTGTCCTGAAGGCGATTTTCCCCAGGGTGAAAGCAGCTCTGCCCCAGCCTCTGGTGGGTATCCTGCACAAACTGCAACCAGGTGACTGGGTGGTGGTGAAAGACCTTGGACGAAAGCATTGGAACCAGCAGAGGTGGACTGGACCATACCAGGTGTTGCTGATTACCCCCACTATCGTTCATGTAGCTGAGAGGTCTACTTGGATCCACGCCAGCCACTGCAGGAAGGTGCCGTACTGCCCACCAGACCCTGAGGATGGAGGACCCGAGATGTCGGAAGTCACCGACTAAATGGCCATGGGAGAATCTGGCATAGACTCTACGCATCATGTTTTTTTGCTTTTGTCTCGAGCCTTCTCATTACAGTTGCCATATGAACAGTGACTCAAGGACAACCTGTCCTGGAAGAAAAACAAAATGGTACGGACTCGACTGATGACTGCTCAGTCCCATGGCAGGACTTAAATAAGAGCCACCACTACCCCCCTGGGGTGAAGCCACGAGAAATGATTTCATCATTACCCCTATCAATGTGCTTTTTATCAGAGAGATGACTGTCCTATCTGTTGTGATGAGGCCTGTGTTTAGACACTGGTTCTCCCGTAACTTAGGGAGCATTTCTATTTTCTGTTTATTATTTCTGTATTTTCCTCAACAATGTATTATTCTGTATGATTAATTCCCAAACGGAGGAAGCTTACATGGAAATAAGGTATTCTGATGTAAAACCGATTCTCAGTTTTACATTTTTTTTATAATTTATATACTCTGCAACAAATGTTAGTAAGATTTGCCATGCTACTGTTCATAATGTTTCCTGGAAGGAACGTAGTCCCCTGAGAGGGGAATGTGTGGGGGGATTAGTATTAGCGTTACTTTAAATGATAGGTATGTACAATCCTGTTACTCTGGTTGTGTAAGATTCTGTTGTCACCTAACTGTATCTAAATCCACCACGGCTGTGCACATCTCGTGTTCTTACCCCCATCCCCTGTAAGTATGAAACTTGCGTGTTCGGAACGAGGTATCTCTGTTGCGAACAAATCTCTCCTTATCCTCTATTCTAAGAACAAACACTTCTTAGTACGAGAACACAGAAGACTATGGATTGGTTTGACAAAAAAAAAAGTTGGAATGTATCAGGCATCCCCAACTCAGAATCATTGAGTGCTCACTCTATTCACTCTGTGTGCATGTAGTGACCTTGCTCCCTTATTAATAAGTGAATAAAATGTTATGATTAAGTATAACTCGGACTTGTGTGATAAGTTTGTCTCTCCGGATTTGATAATACAGAAATAATCACCACACAAGGCCTCTACTGTCACGTCCTGACCAGTAAAAGGGGTTATTTGTCATTGTAGTTTGGTCAGGGCGTGGCAGGGGGTGTTTGTTTTGTGTGTTTCGGTGTTTTTGGGTTTAGGTTCTATGTTCTCTATTTCTATGTTTATATGTAGTTTTCTATTTCTATGTTGGGTTTTTGGCAATGACCTCCAATTAGAGCCAGCTGGTTGTCGTTGTATCTAATTGGAGGCCATATTTAGTTGTGTTTGTTTCACTTGTGTTTTGTGGGTGGTTATTTTCTGTATAGCCTGGGAGCCTTATGGAACTGTTTTCGTCGTTTGTTTATTTTGTTTAAGAGTGTTGCAACAGCTACTCTTCCTGGGGTCCACACAAAACATAATACAGAATGACATAATACAGATCATCAATAGACAAGAACAGCTCAAGGACAGATAGTGGCAAGTCTTACACCACTGGCTTTGTGCTCACAGTGCTTATGATAATTCATACAGGGGAGAAATCATATTGTTTGTGTCATGTATTTCTAATAATGCTATAGGGAATGAGGAGCATTTAATAGTCAACATAGAATACACATTGAGAAGAAACCGTATTGCAATGACTGTTAAATGCTTCAAAACAATGCAAGGCCTGAGAGAATACATGGAGTGAAAACCGTGTGTGTGTGTGTGTGTGTGTGTGTGTGTGTGTGTGTGTGTGTGTGTGTGTGTGTGTGTGTGTGTTTGAATCACAGATGTTCATTAACAAAACGGGGCAGGCAGACGACAGGTCAAGGGCAGGCAGAGGTCAGTAATCCAGGGCAGAGTCAGTAAGGTACAGAAAAGCAGGCAGGCACAGGGTCAGGGTAGTCAAAACCGGAAAAGCAAGAAAAACAGGGGCAAGGGAGGAACATGAGTACGGGAAAAACACACTGGTATGCTTGATGAGACAAGACAAACTGGCAACAGACAAACAGAAAACACAGGTAGAAATGCATAGGGGATAATGGACAACACCTGGAGGGGGTGGAGACAAGCACAAGACAGGTGAAACAGATCAGGGTGTAACAATACCCCCCCTCTAGGGACGCCACCGGGCACATACCTTGTTGACTGGGGTGTTGGCGGTGGAATTCAACAATGAGGGCTGGGTCCAGGATGCTCCTAGCTGGGACCCAGCACCTCTCCTCTGGACCATAACCCGCCCAGTCAACCAAGTACTGGAATCCCCTGCCCCGAGGTCGAACACTCAGGAGACGCCTCACTGTGTATGCCGGATGGCCGTCGATGAGACATTAAAAGTGAGATGTACACGGAGGGTGTGGGGCAACAGAAGACAAACAGCAGAGGGGCTAAGGATCTTAGAGATGGGGAAATGGCCGATAAGATGGGGGGAAAGTTTGCGGGACTCAACCCGGAAGGGCTGATCCCGAGTGGACAGCCATACCCTCTGCCCGAGACGATAAAGGGGAACCAGGGTCCGGTGGCGATTCGCCTGTCGTCGATACCTGGAGATGGTCTTGAGAAGAGCAGACCGGGCTCTCTTCCAGGTATGGCGACAGCGGCGGACGAACATCTGGGCCAAGGGTATGTTGACCTCTTCCTCAGGGAAGAGCGGTGGCTGAAAACCCATCGAACAATCGAAAGGCGATAGGCCAGTGGCTGAGCAGAGGAGGGTGGCTCCAAGTAGTGGGGTAGGCGGAGACAAGGCAACGAAGAGTCGTCTCCAGGTCCTGATTGGCTCGCTCCTACTAGCAATTAGACTGGGGGTGAAACCCGGAGGACAGAATGGCCGATGACCCAATGAGCGTGCCGAACGCCTTCCAGAACTGGGACGAGAACTGAGGACCAGGGTCGGCGACCATGTCCACCGGAAGTCCATGGATCCGGACGGCACCATGAGCGGGGCCGTTTCCATGGCAGAGGGTAGCTTGGGGAGGGGAGAGAAAAGGGCGGGTTTGGAAAACCTGTCCACCACCGTGAGGATAGTGTGGTGTTGCAATCAGACGGAGGCAAACCAGTGACAAAGTCCAGGGAAATACAGTTGAAGTCGGAAGTTTACATACACCTTAGCCAAATACATTTAAACTCAGTTTTTCACAATTCCTGACATTTAATCTTAGTACAAATTCCCTGTCTTAGGTCAGTTAGGATCACCACTTTATTTTAAGAATGTGAAATGTTAGAATAATAATAGAGAGAATTATTTATTTCAGCTTTATTTTCATTCATCACATTCCCAGTGGGTCAGAAGTTTACATACACTCAATTAGTACTTGGTAGCATTGCATTTTTTACATTTTAGTCATTTAGCAGACGCTCTTATCCAGAGCAACTTACAGAAGTGAATTCATACAATGCATTTTTTTTTTGTACTGGCCCCCCGTGGGAATCAAACCCACAACCCTGGCGTTGCACACACCATGCTCTACCAACTGAGCCACAGGGAAGACCATTGCCTTTAAATTGTTTAACTTGGGTTAAACATTTTGGGTAGCCTTCCACAAGCTTCCTACAGTAAGTTGGGTGAATTTTGGCCCATTCCTCCTGACAGAGCTGGTGTAACTGAGTCAGGTTTGTAGGCCTCCTTGGTCGCGCACGGTTTTTCAGTTCTGGCCACAAATGTTCTATGGGAATGAAGTCAGGGCTTTATGATGGCCACTCCAATACCTTGCCTTTGTTGTCCCCAAGCATGTTGTCCCCAAGCATACTTCACGGTTGGGATAGTGTTCTTCGGCTTGCAAGCCTCCCCCTTTTTCCTCCAAATATAACGATGGTCATTATGGCCAAACAGTTCTATTTTTGTTACATCAGACCAGAGGACATTTCTCCAAAAAGTACGATCTTTATCCCCATGAGCAGTTGCAAACTGTAGTCTGGCTTTTTTATGGAGGTTTTGGAGCAGTGGCTTCTTCCTTGCTGAGCGGCGTTTCAGGTTATGACGATATTGGACTCATTTTACTGTGGATATAGACACTTTTGTACCTGTTTCCTCCAGCATCTTCACAAGGTCCTTTGCTGTTGTTCTGGGATTGATTTGCACTTTTCGCACCAAAGTACATTCATCTCCAAGAGACAGAACGCGTCTCCTTCCTGAGCGGTATGACAGCTGCGTGGTCCCATGGTGTTTTTACTTGCGTACTATTGTTTGTACAGATGAACATCGTACCTTCAGGCATTTGGAAATTGCTCCCCAGGATGAACCAGACTGGTGGAGGTCTACAATGTTTTTTCTGAGCTCTTGGCTGATTTCTTTTGATTTTCCCATGATGTCAAGCAAAGAGGCACTGAGTTTGAAAGTAGGCCTTGAAATACATCCACAGGTACACCACCAATTGACTCAAATGATGTCAATTAGCCTATCAGAAGCTTCTAAAGCCATGACATCATTTCCTGGATTTTTCCAAGCTGATTAAAGGCACAGTCAATTTAGTGTATGTAAACTTCTGACCCACTGGAATTGTGATACAGTGAATTATAAGTGAAATAATCTGTCTGTAAACAATTGTTGGAAAAATTACTTGTCATGCACAAAGTAGATGTCCTAACCGACTTGCGAAAACTATAGTTTGTTAACAAGAAATTTGTGGAGTGGTTGAAAAACGAGTTTTAATGACTCCAACCTAAGTGTATGTAAACTTCTGACTTCAACTGTATGTGACCAGGGACGGTGAGGGACAGGAAGAGGTTGAAGGAGGCCAGCCGGAGCTTGCCGGGGAGACTTATTCTGAGCACAGACAATACAGGCAGCGACAAATGCGGAGATGTCAAGGACCATGAAGTCAGGGAACGCTGCACCTCACGGACCTGGTTCTCTATTCCCCAGATGAGTGTAGCCACCAGAGACAAGGTAGGAAGGATGGTCTCGGGGTCCAAGGGTGTAGCAGTGGGTCTATAGCGACATGAAAACTCATCCGGCTTACAATTTTGGACCCTGGGTGGTAGGAGATGGTAAAGTTGAACCGGATGAACAGCAGGGCCCACCTAGCTTGCCTGGAGTTGAGACGCTTGGCGGTGCGGAGATATTCCAGGTTCTTGTGAGCTGTCCACACAATTAATGGATGTTCTGCCCCCTCTAACCAGTGCCTCCATTCCTCCAATGCCATCTTCACCGCGAGTAGTTCTCGATTCCCCACATCATAATTCCTCTCCACGGCATTAAGATGATGGGAGAAGAAGGCACAGGTACACAGCTTAAGGTCTAGGGCAGAACGCTGGGACAGGACTGCCCCCACTTCGACATCGATCCGAATGGTCAAGGCGATGAGAGAGTCGAGATCCGTAGGCAGCTCTCGAGCTCCAAGCTCTTCTTTAACCTCCTCGGATAATCCATGAAGGAACGTGTCGAACAGGGATTCCGGGTTCTAGGCACTCTCTGTAACCAATGTGCGGAAATCAACCGCATAGTACGGCACACTGCGGGAGTCTTGACAAAGCTGGAGTAACTTCCAGGCAGCCTCTCTCCCAGACAATGTAGAATCAAAAACCTTTTTCACCTCAGCCACGAACTTCTCCGGACTGAAGCACACGGCAGATTGTTGGTCACCCACCGCCGTAGCCCAGGCGAGAGCCCTCCCGTACATCAGCGTTATGAGATACGTCATCTTCGAGCATTCCGAGGGGAAGGGCTGCAGCTCGAAGATGAGGGAACACTGGGAGAGAAACGCCCGGCAGGTTTCTGACTCTCCAGCGAAGCGTTCCGGGGGAGGTAAGCGGGGTTCTCAGGAAGCAGCTGTGGCCTGGAGAGACGCGCTGCTGACAGCGGGGTTACTGAGGGGCTGGGAGGTTACTGCCGTGGCCTGCTGCCTAACAGATAATCCGCGGAATTGCTACAGCAATGTATTCAAGGCACGGTCGTGGCATTCTGCCTAGGTCTGGAATCCTTCCATAAGACCTCGAAGTAACTCCTCGTGCCTCCCAATGGTGGCTTCTTGGGAGGAGACAGCGTTGCGGAGCTAGTCCGAGTCTGCTGGGTCAGTTCGTACTATCAGAACTCAGGATAAGACCCAGATGCAGACAGTTCGAAATAACAAATGTTTATTTATGAAACAGGGGGCAGGCAAATGACAGGTCAAGGGCAGGGAGAGGTCAGTAATCTAGGGCAGCGTCAGACAGGTACAGAACGGCAGGCAGGCTCAGGGCAGGCAGAGTAGTCAAAACCAGAAAAACAGGGGCAATAGAAAAACAAGAGTACCGGGGAAAAACACGCTGGTAGGCTTGACGAGACAAGACAAAATGGCAACATACAAACAGAAAACACAGGTATAAATGCACAGGGGGAAATGGGCGACACCTGGAGGCGGGTGGAGACAAGCACAAGACAGGTGAAATAGATCACGGTGTGGCAGAGTAGGGGAAGGTCGTCAGACAGAAGATTGAGAGGCAGATTATTTAACTTTGTGGAGACATGTTTCTTGGGTGAATAAGATATGAGTCAATTAATGCACTTGAACTAGTAGAATGTTTTAAGAAGCCCACATCGCTGTCTAACAGACTGCAATTAGTGGATTTCTGAGCGACAGGAGTCTCTGCTCATTGGTTTGACACACAGGACATTTGAGTTGCTGTCCTCAGTATGTTGTTGATGAGAGCTTTGTCTTGTAGTTTAAATATATGAGATGTGTTTTAAGATTGATATCAATAAACTTAAACATATATTTTTAAATCATGTTGATTGACATTTAATATGATATAGGGCTAGCATTGAACATGAACTGTGTTAATTCATTTGAAAGAGCAACTTTTAACCTATTTAAGCTAAAATTTTCTCATGTGTGACAAACTGAAGTCAAACTATAACCTTTGAGCACTCAGATGGCAGTCTTGTATCAAACAAATCTGATTTAGGCCTTGATCCAATCCGGCCCGCAGAAGATCCATGCCTCGTACGCAGACACTGCATTCACAGTAAATGTTGCATATGTCGGCTCAATCCGTTATAACGCTGATCTTCCTTGGTTCAGATTGAATCTAGCCCCAAGAGTGGCTAAAATGTGTGATGTCATTGTAAATGAGACATTTCATGTGAATTTGGTCCAAATCTTATCATGACGTTTTGGATCTTCCTGAAATGTAATCCAAGGAAAGGTACTTTGAAGGAGGCATATATATTTTACATTTGTATTTAAAATCATTAAGAGTATTATTGATTAACTTTGGTCATCGAAGTTTGGATATTTGTGACATTTTGACTTTACTACCCAGATCTCCTATAAGACACTACAACCCTTAGTCCGTAGATCTAAGCAAGACTTGCTGTAATTTCAAACTTTACCATGTGCTCTGAAATATGAGTATTGTTTAGATGTTTAGATGTTGATACTTACCTACTGAAAAATATAAACATTCATATTTAAAAATGGTGTTTTACACAATTTACTCCACAATCACATTAAAATGCCCAGAGTGGCGTTTCTGTTTTTTTCTTAATTACGATCCATTATTATCCATTTTTAACGAACCAGCACAGTGAAAATTAACTCCCTCTGCTGGTGATTGCTGGATGTACTTTTGAAATTATATTGATGTTTTTCAGTAATCATAAATCAATGGAAGAAAATTGTGATCAAAATATAATAACTAGGCTAGTCATATTTCAGAGCACATTGTAAGGTTTCTAATGACACACTTGCTTTGTAGCATGTCTCAGGTGTAACAATGGGAAGTTGAATATGTTGAAGAAATACCAGCGGATGGGATTTTTTTTGTATCAATATCAACATGGGTTTTGAAAAGCTACATTCTGCTGATCTTTCTGGATGTTTGAACATTTGAATGCTGTTTTTAAAAAAAAAAATTTTTTGGACTTTTTGATTACTTTCTCATTAAAAGTATTAGGCCTACATTCAATCAGATCAAGCTTTAACCTGGCAAAGCCGACACCCCCATAGCTGATGTTTTGGCGGTGTCTGGAGGTGTAACTGCGTTGGAGCTGTCAAATCGGTTGTGCATGGTTATTGTCATGAATAAGCCACACTGCCCCACTCACGTTAGAAGTTCAGAAAGAGAATGTGTAGGCTATATAGAAATAATTACGTTCACATTTAAAATCATTAAACGAAATAATAAGGACTTCGATCAGCATAATCGATGTGAAGATTACATCTCAAATTCAAGTGTCCAAACATGAAGAAATGTCTCTTAATGCGACTCCGTGCAGCCAATGGCAATATCTGCTTTAGGTATAATGCAAGGAGCCGCTTGTAAATTCGACAGCTCTAACTCGTTCCACCTCCAACATGCTTGCTAAAAATGCAGCTTTTTGACATCCTCCGTCAGTCAACTCGGTGTCACTTCGAGGAAGATTTCAACCCACTCTATCCAAACATTTCTCCAAGTTCACCATCATGGTAAATCTCTAATTATTTTGTTGCTTGGACAAAGTCCTTTTTGAAGTTTTATTATTTATTTCATGTGATTAGTGATTCATTTGTCCCTCATTTTAAAGGGATACTTCCGGATTTTGACAATGAAGCCCTTTATTTACTTCCCCAGAGGCAGCTAGCATGCTAGCAGATACCAAAGACTTCCAGCCACTGCGATAACGCTAGTTACCGTTGGCTTGCGAAACCATCTCTAACTTACTTCATCCTGTATGCAGAGACATACAAATGTTATCCATGTGTTCATCTGACTCTGGGGAGGTAGATAAAGGACTTTCGTTTCCAAAATCCCGAACTATCCATGTAAAGGTTAACCCTGTTACTTGAACTGAACTATATATGGTGAAGCTATTCCTTTTCAAATATTTTTTTTTTCAAAAGAAAACATTAAACATCTAATAGTCAAATCATAGTGTAAAAGCAGGTGACTGGTTTTACTCTTTTAGGCAATTTTCTGGTGCATTGTAGTGGGAAACTGACCAGGTTGAGCATAACATGTCAACCATGTTACTCATACTGTAGATAGACAGGCTATACATTTTTTAGCAATTACATTTTTTGGTGTGAAGCTTGCATTCAATTGTCACTCCCTGTTGCACAAGCTTCCATTCAACGTTCAAAGCATTCTGCATACACCTGACTTGTGATTGTATTTTAATTCCACCCTGGTCAAATGCCTAGGAGTCCTCAGAATTGCCCAATTAACAGCTGCTTTCACAAAACAAATATCCCGGGACCCCCCTGTAGCACCCAGTCTTGAACTGCTCCCCACCTCTGTTCGCCTTAAATATCAACAAAGGTGTGTTGGTTGAAAGGTGTAGGCTAAACATTTATTTTCCTAGCGGTGATGTCATTTCCTCCTCAGCAAGCTCCATATAAAAATGCAGGTGCAGTTGCAGCAAGTTGTTCGTGGTACATTAAGGCTTGAGCGAGGTAGACCCCTGATACTGAAAAACGCAGCTCGCCAGAAATAACCAGGGCGGTCAAGTTGCACATAGAATGAACCCATAATTGATCGACTCTTTCCACACACAATCGAAGGGGAGCTACCATTCTGAATAAGCTTTTGACGTTTGCTATTCCTGCCCGTTTTATTGCAACGATGATCGCGAGAGGATACCTCATTTTGACAATATTGGTTAATCGCGGTAAGAGAAATTGTATTATGTTGGGATTGACTCATATTTCTTCGAGTTATAGCTGTGATTCCACTAAAGTTAGCGGGTTGTGTAGCTGCGTAAATGTCTGAAGTTGTCATTTGGTCTAGCACCAAGGACAGCGGCAAGCGCTCCCGAATCCTTTTCGGATGGGCGCTATGGGCGATCTGAACATATAGGCCTATCCGCTTGGCGACAGAAGTGCAGAAGTCGATATTTTTCATGAGAAATATGTTTGCCCTCGTCCCAACTGTAGGCTATATAATTGACCATATATTTAGCTGAAAATGTTTAGGAATAACGTATCCTAAACTAAAGACGACAATGTACCTATTGATTGGTAGAGCTCAACCTAATAACTATGGGTGGCTGCGAGACATGACGTTTTCGCTAATCATATTTTTCTTTCCCCACGTAGTTCTCTCATTGCCCGTGACTCCAACTTACCTTGAGAAAGAGGATGTCGAGGTAAGAATCGTTTTCAAGGAATAGCTTAATGATATTGTCAGCTTTATGTTACATTTTGTGTATGGGGTTTGTAATCAGGGCCAGACTGGCAGCCATCTGGCATTTTTTGGGGCAAATGCCAGATGGGCTGGTCATTTTTTTGCCCAGTGGGCCTGTCTAACCTGTTTTTTTTTCTGCTTAAAATGATCATTATCTACCTAATAATGGGGCCTCAAGGAATAAAATGGTCCAGTGTGTGGGCCTTGAAGAAAAAAATGGTCCGGTGGGTTAGAAATGGCAGAGCTGATTTCTGGTCTCAGTCCACACCTGTTTGTATCAAAAACACTTTGTTTGGTATGTTTCAGGACTAGAGTTGCAAAGGGAGGGTATATTTCTCATAACTTTCAAAGTTTACCAGTAAACTACCAGAATTTTGGTAACTTTCAATTTTTTTGTTGTTCTTTATCACATGTAAAATAGATAAAATAATAAAATAAGATGATTTTAAAATTAAAAATAGATATCCTAAAATTAAAAATAGATATCCTAAATATAAACCATCAACTTAGCGAATACCATTTAGGTTTAATATGCATGAAATTTCCTTTATTTGTAAATATTTTTTTACACTCTTTTATTTTACTGTGTCAATATGTCTTTGTTGTTAATGTTTTGGTGCCAAACTGGTGGCAGTTGTGAAAAAAGTTAATTGAAAATAATGTCACTGGTCATTAGATGTTTTCTTTATTAATTAGGCTATTTTCATTTTAACCATATAGTCTATCCACTAAAAACTCATGGTCAATATGGTCACAGATATAAAAAAAAATCTAAAATACTATATATGAATATATATATATATATATATATATATATATTTTAAGTTATTCAAGTATAAAGTTACCATAGATTACCTGTTAAAGGGATAGTTCACCTAAATAACATATTGGTTTCCTTACCCTGTAAGCAGTCTATGGACAAGGTTTGACAACAATCCAAGTTTTTGTATAGTTTCACTGCCACTGTTTCCAAATGCGAACGTTTTAGCATTTGTGGCACAAATCCCATCCAAGTCCTGGTACCGATATTAGCACTCTTCGCGCATCATGACCAAATAATACAAAGTATAAAAAAATATATATTTGGAAGCTCAACAAAGCCACTTATTTGAACACGATGTGCGAAAAATGTGAATATCAGTTCCATACCTTGAATGGGATTTGTGCAGATATCATTTTTCACGCATCACCAAACACAAAAATCTGTGAAGCTACAGTCTCTCATGCAACACAATGATAATATGTCAGGGTGCTATCTTCATGTACGATCATCTATTTACATATTGTACTTACATATCTTATTCACGTATTGTAAATGTACAATAACACAGCGACACTGCTATTGCCACGACAGTGAGCAATCAAAACAGAATAATGCATATACATGTCTCTTTATTTTGTCTACTTTGCAACTGGAATAAAGCTACTGCAGCCTTCTCTCCCTGGCAATACTTTAATGAGCGCATTTGACGTCTGGAGGCTAACACCATGACGGGAGGTCTGGTTGTCTCTCCATCGCTGCTGTGGCATCCAGTCTTTCCCATAGTTTATTTTACAGGTGGGGCGACAAGGTTCAAAGCCAACATTGTTAATAGAATCCATTAAATAGAAGATCATTTTTGTAGGCGGATGGTCCTGGCCCGCCTATACGGGGAAGGGGAAAACACTGATGCCATGTTTATCCGTTGACCGTGTGTCCGCTCTGCCCCCCTCAGGTGATGAAATGCATCGTGGAGGTTCTCGCTGATGTGCTCTCGAGGCCACACCGTTTGGCTGTCAGTCAGGAGTGCCTGAACATACTAAGGACAGGTAAACCACTCCCAATCCCTCCCAGGGACCTCTGCTCCAGATATACGCTTTTAGGTACAGATCTAGGATCAGCTCACACTCCCTAACTTAATCACCACAACTCCATTAACAGAGAAAAATGCAAAAATCACCTTAGATCAGTGTCTAGAGACATATCTTTTCTGGTATCTCTGACCTAATGCAAGTTAATATTTGCTTTCATTTTCACCATGGATGCACACAACTCAGGAAAGTCTGAAATGGAACCTTATCCCTACA
Organism: Salmo trutta; assembly: GCF_901001165.1. Lineage (NCBI taxonomy): Eukaryota > Metazoa > Chordata > Actinopteri > Salmoniformes > Salmonidae > Salmo > Salmo trutta. The sequence goes on from NC_042991.1 coordinate 12,702,255, forward strand.
TATTGAGTAGTGCACTACATTTGACCAGGGCCCATAGGGCTCTGGTCAAAAGTAAGGCACGATATAAGGAATAGAGTGCCATTTGCGACACAGGTCTGAGCTCTCCATATGTGCACTCGGCAGAGCAGTCGGGGCCGGGGCTATTCAATTACAGCCATTGTGTTACCTTGACGCTGTCCTTGTTGAGAAAAATCTTTCAGGGCATTACTCATTACTGGCTATTGTTACCAGGATGGGGCTGCGGTTGGGAAATGAAACCCCTCAGTAGGAAAAATAGACTGAGCAGATGTGAGAGAGAGAGAGAGATAGGGGGTGACAAAGAGAGGGGGGGAGATTGGAGGGGATTTGGTTAGAGGCAAATCAAATTAAATCAAATTGTATTTTTCACATGCTCCGAATACAACAGGTGTAGTAGACCTTACAGTGAAATGCTTACTAACAAGCCCTTAACCAACAATGCAGTTTTAAGAAAACACTTTAAAAAAAAGTATGAAATAAAAATAACAAATAAATAAAGAGCAGCAGTAAAATAACAATAGCGAGGCTATATACAGTGGGTACCGGTACAGAGTCAATGTGCGGGGGCACCGGTTAGTCGAGGTAATTGAGGTAATATGTACAGAGGAGAGGGAAAATAAAAATAAGGGGCACTAAAAAGAGAGAACAAAGCAGGAGACATACAGTATAGACGGGCAGGGAGGGAAATACAAGGGAGAAAGGATTACCTAGTAGTAAGATCAGACAGAGAAGAGAAACAGCAAGAGAAATGTGTTTACCATAAAGAGATGGATTTTAGAGATGGAGGAAGGGGAAGACCAAGAGAGAGAGAAGCAGGGAGAGAAAGAAAGAACGAACGAAAGAAAGTGACCCTGAAGAAAGACAGAGTAAGCAGTAGTTCTCTTGAATGCCTGCCTCATTCTGTACACTCTTTCTGGGTTAGCAGAAAGGGAAAAGCTCTGATGCTGTAATTCACTGGAAACCACTCTTTGGGCCAAAATGATTCATTTGGATTTCTGCTTTGGAGGCAGTACATTTCAGGGTAATTAATTTTTTAGAGATGGGAGCAAATGTGCTGAGTTGTCACGAACATCCAAAGGGGAGAAATATACCTGTACATTTGCCCAGGGACATTGCTGGCTTGCTTGGACAATTAAAGTATTTATGCGTTGCTGAATGGCCAGGTCTCCCTAGTAAAATAGGTTTTCTGACCTCAATGGAATTTTTGTTGATAAATAAAGGTTAAGAAATATGGTTTCCTTTGCAGATGAAAGGCTTGTGTCAATCCTCCGCCACCGCAACTTCCTCAAGGAGCTGCAGGACATTGCCGTTGAAGGTGAGGTATTGACTGACTTTTCACTGTGGTGGGTGATACAAGGCAACCCTATCAGGAAGTGGCATCATCTTTGAGTGATGTCACACAACTGTTGTGATGTAATCAGAATTTCACTTCGTTGTGTTCATCTTAGATTTGATTGGGTTTCTTGTTCCCTTTCACATAAATGGTTTTCAGCATGAAGTAAATCGTTTTTAGTGTTTGAAATATAATTCTCTTGATTGTTGTTTAATTTTGTTTGTCAATCATGTAAACAGCCACAATAATAATATAGCTATTTCTAAAACCCAAAGACACTTTACAATAAGCAATCATAAGTGTATTTTAGGAGATGTATTGTAAGTATATGTCAAATAAATTAGTCTAAATATTTGCAGTCACAACTCCACTCATCTCCCCTCCAAATGACAGGAGCCAATGAGAGAGCTCAGCAGCATGTTGACATCACGGCAGATCATGTGACTAAGAAACCACAGGGTCCTCAGGGTATAGATGAGGCTGCAGGTGAGTCCCACTAGCACACATTCTCAGTGAAATTTCCATATGACAGCATTGCCTCATGATGACTGAAAATCCAAATCCCTGTCAAGTTTGCCAATTTACAGTCAAGTTGTGATATTGTGACAGTCTCTATGTGCAGGGCTGGCCCTAACCTTTTGGGGGATCTATAAAGTGGAATTTAGCTGCCCCCCCCACCTCGCAGAAAGTAGTGGCCCCCCTCTTGACTGAGAAGTGGAAAAAATGTAAGGTTTAGGGTTCATTTCCTGCAATTGTACAGATTTTGCCATGGGGCAGAGAGAAAAATCTGCAATTTTACAGATAATTTCCTGCAATTCTACACATTTTGCCATAGGGTGGAGAGATTTTTTTTTTAGCAGTTTTGAAGCAAATTTCATGACTAATTATGATATGAGTGACTAACAAAATCAGGTCCCCTGGGCACGTGCCCTGCATGCCAGTCGGTAATTCCACCATGAATACTATAAGTTTAGATGGCTAATTTACCAATCAAAAAAATGTTAGCTGATAAGGGATAATTGAGTGACTGTCAGTGACTGACATAAGAGAAAAACTGCTGATGCACAAATTGCACCGTGTGTATTCTACTATTCTAACTCTCAACAGTAAGTTGAGACCCGGACTGAGTTCCTAAAACAAAAATTGGGGATCAGGGGCCCCATGGCCGCCTCTTAGCAGTCTCTTATGTCCCTTATGCTTAGGGCCAGCCCAGTGTGTGTGTGTGTGTGTGTGTGTGTGTGTGTGTGTGTGTGAGAGAGATACAGACCCTGTTTATAGACAAAGATGCAGTTCAATTCTGGACAAGCGAAAAGGCACACTATGAAATCGATAAATCCCTTCGTTTTTGCTGTGTAATGTTCTGGGACGTTGTGTCAGCTAAGCAGGTCTGACCCCAGTGCTGTGTGGAGTAGATGGCATCTGGGAGAAGGGAGCTGTTGGTACACACACAGGCTCTGAAGGTTCTGATAGACAGAATTGGGACAGGGAGCATGAGACAGGGAGCATCTCTTTCTCTCTCTCGCTATCTCTCTCTGCCCATGTCTTTTCCAATGGCTGTCAGTTACCCTCTGTGTCTCTCTGTCTCTCTCGTTCTCTGGGTGCCAGTTCCACAGGTGTAAACCCCATAGACTTAAAAGGGATTGTTCAGCAAGACAAAGTTCACAAACGTTGGCTAACTTTAATCAAATTGTTTAACTTTAGCACTTACTAGGTAACATGTTTGTGATAAGATTTCATCCATCAAACTTTCCAGATGGTTGGAATATGTATGTACAGTCTTGGTGGGAACAATGTCGTCAATGCACTTATTAATGAAGCCGGTGACTGAGGTTGTATACTCCTCAATGCCAATGGAGGAATCCCGGAAACATATTTCAGTCTGTACTAGCAAAACAGTCCTGTAGCTTAGCATCATCTGACCACTTCCATATTGAGCAAGTCAATGGTACTTCCTGCTTTAGTTTTAGCTTGTAAGCAGGAATCAGGAGGATAGAATTATGGTCAGATTTGCAAAAGGAGGGTGAGGGAGAGCTTTGTATACATCTCTGTGTGTGGAGTAAAGGTGGTCTAGAGTTGTTTTTCTTCTGGTTTCACATGTGACATGCTGGTAGAAATGAGGTAAAACAGGATTTAAGTTTGCCTGCATTAAAGTCCCCGGCCACAAGGAGCGCCACTTCTGGATGAGCATTTTCTTGTTTTCTTATGACCTTATACAGCTCGTTGAGTGCGGTCTTAGTGCCAGCATTGGTTTGTGGTGGTTAATAGACGTCTACGAATAATATAGATGAGAACTCTCTTGGTAGATAGTGTGGTCTACAGCTTATTATAAGGTACTCTACCTCAGGCGAGCAATACCTTGAGACTTCTTTAATATTAGACATTGCGCACCAGCTGTTATTGACAAATAGACACACACCCCCACCCCTCGTCTTACCAGACGTAGCTGCTCTGTCCTGCCGATGCACGGAAAACCCAGCCAGCTCTATATTATCCGTGTCGTTGTTCAGCCACGATTCGATGAAACATAAGATATTACCGTTTTTCATGTCCTGTTGGAAAGATAGTCTTGATCGTAGATCATCCAGTTTATTTTCCAATGATTGCACGTTGGCCAATAGGACGGATGGTAGTGGCATTTGCTTCAAAAGTAGTTATTCAATCAAATATATTTATAAATCCATTTTTACATCAGCAGATGTCACAAAGTGCTTATACGGAAACCCAGCCTAAAACCCCAAAGAGCAAGCAATGCCGATATAGAAGGATGGTGGCTAGTACAAACTCCCTAGAAAAGGCAGAAACCTAGGAAGAAACCTAGAGAGAAACAAGGCTCTGAGAGGTGGCCAGTCCTCTTCTGGCTGTGCCGGGTGGAGATTATAAGAGTACATGACCATTAAGGTCAGATCGTTCTTCAAGATGTTCAAATGTTCATAGATGACCAGCAGGGTCAAATAATAATTACAGTGGTTGTAGAGTGTGCAACATGTTCAGCACCTCAGGAGTAAATGTCAGTTGGCTTTTCATAGCTGAGCATTCAGAGGTCGAGACAGCAGGTGCGGTAGAGAGGGGGAGAGAGAGAGATACAGACCCTGTTTATAGACAAAGATGCAGTTCAATTCTGGACAAGCCAAAAGGCACACTATGAAATTGATACATCCCTTATTTTTGCTGTGCAATGTTCTGGGACATTGTGTCAGCTAAGCAGGTCTGACCACAGTGCTGTGTGGAGTAGATGGCATCTGGGAGAAGGGAGCTGTTGGTACACACACAGGCTCCAAAGGTTCTGATAGACAGAATTGGGACAGGGCGTCTCTGTCTCTCTCTCTCTCTTCTCTAAACCCCATAGAATTAAAAAGGATTGTTCAGCCAGACAAAGTTCACAAACGTTGGCTAACTTTAGTCAAATTGTTTAACTTTAGCAGGTACTAGGTAACATGTTTGTGATAAGATTTCATCCATCAAATTTTCCAGATGGTACATCCAACATGGCCCACTGCCCACACACACGAGAGGTTTGTTAATCTACAGGCACATTTAAGCATGAACACTGCCTAACAACTAAGCTCAGCAACCCAGAACTACTAGGTCTGTCTACGAGAGATTACCTAACAACACAAAAGTCAGGATATGATTAATCATCATGCAGATTTTTTTTTCTTCTTGTGGGAATAGAAAGTTCTTTGATCCTGCCTAATATGGTATTCTAGCACATCCTTGTGGAGGTCTTATCGTAGAGATACAATATACTGTGTTCTGTTTAATTCTGTGGGCCTTATGCGCCACATGGTAAGTAAGCTTAGGGGACTTGAAATGATCTGAACCCGTATTTACAAAAGCTCTGAACTAGGATCAGGTCCCCCATGTCCATACAATCTTAATCATTATGATCTAAAAGGGAAAACTGATCCTAGATCAGCACTCCAACTCTGAGACACTTTATGAAAACGGGCCTTGATGCACAATGTCATGACAGCACTAGGACTTATTTATGGCTCGTTGCCATAGGTTGCATTAAGGTAAGTGACAAGGTTTACTCATTATTCAATTTGCATTTCCAATTTAATTTCGGCAGCTCCCGTAGTATATTCACCGTCAGTTTTAGTTCTGCTGATGTCAGGATAAGTAAGTACACAGGGGATTCGCCTCTTGGCCATCAGTCAAAGAGCACATTTACATTTTGATTGGCCGCTGCTTTAAAGCCGGCCACTTGTGCATGCTGTCTGATCGTACGTCAGGGGATGTAAAGGCAAAAGTGATTGCCAAATGCCACCCTATCCCATAGTCAAAAATACATACTTCGTACTAGATATGAAAAGCACCCTATTTTGCACTACATATGAAATAGGGTTCCATTTGGGACATAGGGCTGTGTCTGAAGCCATTTGCCACACGTGACCGTCATCCTTTGCGTCTTTCTGTTGTTGCTATGACATATTTCTAAATATGTCATAGCAACATGTCAAAATGTCAATATAATATTTCTAAATATGTCATATCTAAACTATGAAAGAGAAAATATCTGCACATTCTGTGACATCAGAGGATGTGGCCACCCTCTCCTTTTCACATTTCAGATTAATCATGACTATTCAGATCGAAATATAGTGTATAGAACAGATGTGATTGTTGGTTAGGTAGGATAGGGAATTGTGTCCGCTCTATTCATAAAACATCTATATGCAACATTCAGAACGGTTCACCTCACACCCTTGTGGCGCATTGCTAACTGCACTGCCTGCTGGGAAGTGTAGTCAATCTATTGTCCTTCTAAATGTAGTCCATCTGTTGGATGGATGTTTGGGCAGTGCAATGGATCATTGCTCCCAGTTTCATAATTGAAAGGCAGGCAGGGAGGTCCGTGTGCTCTGCTTTTAATTCCTTGTCCTTGACAGTGGCTATTCACACTCTTAACACTAGGGCCGGGATTCAATACGAGGCGCGTTGTAGCACACAGTATACTATAACACAAAGGCCACAAAGGACAAAGGTTTTTGTATCAACATTTTAGCTTTTTATAATAAACAAATGTCTTTACAGGGTTAAATATTAGTTTCTAGAACACAACATGTGCTTCAGAAGTAGCTATCAATCATTCAACATCAACAGATGTTACAAAGTGCTTATACAGAAACCCAGCCTAAAACCACAAAGAGCAAGCAATGTAGATGTAGAAGCACAGTGGCTAAAAAAATGATTATACTGTCTGTTATTTGGATTGTAGTTTGGATTCTTTCTGATATTTGTTTTTTCTTTAGTTATTTTTACTATTACTAATGTTTGACATTCTACTTCAATTTTAAGGAGCTGGCAACTAAAGCATTTCACTGCACCCGTTATAACATCTGCTAAACTGTGTTTTCAACCAATAAAAGTCGATTTGATTTACAACTTCATTGAATGTCTTTTTGCTGCCTTGACAAAATCATTTAGAGAAATGGTATCTCTCTATGTTTCATCTCCTTCGTAGATCGATCGATGTTGGCTGCTCTGGGGGGACCCGGCGAGAGGTCTATCCTGTCCCAGAAGAGGCGGACCGGAGGAGAGGGAGAAGGGGAGGCTGAAGGAGAGGCGGAGAACAGTGCGGAGAGGGACGGAGAGTCATCCCGTGAGAGGAACGAGATCATCAGAAAAGGCGAAGAGAAGAAGCGAGAAAAGGACGAGACCCCTGACAACCGTATCTCAGATGCCATGAACAAGGAGGGGAAAGAGGAAGGAAAGGATGTGGATGTGATTGAAAAGAAAGAAGAAGAAGAAGAAGAAGAAGAGGGGGATGAGGAGAAGCGTGCGAGCTCAAGAGAAGACGGCGAGGAGGCTAAAACGGAGGGAGGAAACGTGACTCTGGATAAGAAAGGTAAGAACTGCTGTACAAGCGCATTGACGGTGACATTATAGACGCAGGTCTTCAGGCCTTCACATATTGAGTACATGGACATCTCTTGACTACACCACATCTGTAGAATTGAGTGGAGTAGGGTAAAGTTGACCCTAAAAGCTGATCTTGGGTCAGTTTTGCATTTTAACCCACTACTGGTAAAGGTTAAGATTGGCGGTTGGGGTGGTGGGAGTTGATCTGTACCTAGGGGAAAATTCACCGCGGAGCGAATTGAATACTTGCGCTGTAATGAACCATATGATTGGCCAATTAGACATATATATTGAATGTCCTACATGGCTATTGTTCACAGTTGAACCCAAGAAAAAAAAGGGAGGCAAAGACTCTTCTAAAAACCCAGACATCGCTAGTCTACCCGCTTCTCACTAGCTACCTTAATGGGTATCTGGTAGCTATGCAGGCTGCGGGCAGGTACCATCATCTTGTAAGTGCACTTGCAAGCTTTGAAGTGAGCATGAACGTGGCTGCAGTTAGCTTCCCTCTCGACTACACTTCACTAGTACACTACACCCGGAGGAGGATTAACTATGATGATGAGGTGTCATAAAGATTAAATAGTGGACCGCTCTAGCTAAGTGCCAAATCAATCCATTAGATAAACACTGTTCTCTGGGGTACTGAGGTCAGTCAGGCAGAGAAAGCAGGATCAGGAGGGAGGCATTGTTTGTGTGTGTGTGTGTGTACGAGAAAGAGAAAATGAATCAAATATAAGAGAATAGAACGAGAGACGCACTGCAGTGAGAGAAAGAATGCAGGGAGGGAGGGAAAAGAAAAAGAGGTGGAGACTGATGGTGAGACTGTGACCATGCACTGCGGGAGCAGATGATGGATAGGAGCGGCTCCATCTATCTGATGAGTTTGAGTGCTCCCCGCACAGCGGCCCGGTTTGATTAGATAATGGATACTGGAACATTACCAACAAGACAGAGCACTTGGACTGCAGGGTTGCCTCCCAAAGGACACCATGTTCCCTATTCCCTATATAGTGCACTACTTTTGACCAGGATCTATAGGGCTCTGGTCAAAAGTAGTGCACTATATAGGGAATGGGTGCCATTTGGAATACATTCCATGGCTACGGATTGACTGCACGCCCCTGGAATTAAAATCTAAAGGCTAGATTTAGGCAAAGGAAAGAAATGAAAATATAATCATAAGCGATGAGCAAGCATGTGAACTAGGCCATATGTTATTTTTGTATACTTTATTTCTAGATTTTTAGGACAGAGAGACATCCCCAGTCCTTCAACCGCCCACCCGCCAACTGGCTATTTCTAAGGTTGAGGCCAGGATAAGGTTCTAGCATGACCAGCAAGTCCTAGTGACTATTCAACTGAGCATAAGGGAACATTTGGACAAAGGTCACTCCAAGGGCCGGTACAATATGATCTCTGTACCTCCATAGGTTGTATGCAGGGAAGGAGGCTCCCTAAGGGCTGTAACCAAATGCAGAGGTGTCATGCCCATACGGGACACGGGCACGTGTCCCCTAACCCTAATCCCTACCCTAACCTTAACCATAAACCTTAACCATAACTAGAAACCTTAACCATTTTAATAGGGGGTAGGGACGTCCCACGGATCCCAGAAAGCACAGACCCTTTCAGATGTGTCATGTTTAAAAAACTAAATATAGATTTATCTTTTACATTTTTGTTGTTTCTCTGTATACTACCAGACACTTAGCCACTTTATGAAGTTTGCTTTAGCTAGTCCAGATAGGTTCCTAATCTCCCAAACTCATAACTAGCTACCAATAAGCCATTTCAGGCAATCAAGTTAGAGTAGCTAGCTTGGTAGATTTTAGAAAAGCAAGCAATTACTAATGTACTGAATAAGATTCACATTCCTTTCAATCTTTTACCCGGATTGAGGCAGAGATGCAGAAAATCATATTTATTTTCTTTAAAAAAAAGATCCACCCTACTGGAGGATACAGACAACTCAAGAAGTATGCTTGGATATAATGAAATGTATTTATGACATAGAATTAAGCATAATGTTTATGGCTCTAGATTGCAGGAAAAAAGCTGTTTCGGGTGTTTGAAAAATACTTTGTGCCCCCTCAGGTTTTTGCGGGAATGATGCCCTTGACCACGTGTCCATAATTTAGAATGTAAAAGGCAGAGATCTGCTCAGCCAACTGGCAGCAGAAGATTTTATCAAGAAACAATGAAATGTCCATGCAAATGGATGAATAAAGATACACTACATGACCAAAAGTATGTGAACACCTGCTCATCGAACATCTCATTCCAAAATCATGGGCATTAATATGGAGTTGGTCCCCCTTTGCTGCTATAACAGCCTCCACTCTTCTGGGAAGGCTTTTCACTAGATGTTGGAACATTGCTGTGGGGACTTACTTCGATTCAGCCACAAGAGCATTAGTGAGGTCAGGCACTGATGTTGGGTGATTAGGCCTGGCGCGCAATCAGCGTTTCAATTCATCCTAAAGGTTTTTGATGAGTTTGAGGTCAGGGCTCTGTGCAGGCCAGTTAAGTTCATCCACACATCTCAACATACCATTTCTGTATGGACCTCACTTTGTGCATGGGGCATTGTCATGGCGAAACAGGAAAGGGCCTTCCCCAAACTGTTGCCACAAAGTTGGAAGCACAGAATCGTCTAGAATGTCATTGTATGCTGCAGTGTTAAGATTTCCCTTGGAACTAAGGAGCCTAGCCTGAACCATGAACAGCCCCAGACCCTTCTTCCTCCTCCACCAAACTTTATAGTTGGCACTATGTATTCGGGCAGGCAACGTTCTCCTGGCATCTGCCAAACCCAGATTTGTCAGTCGGACTGCCAGATGGTGAAGCGTGATTCATCACTCCAGAGAACGCGTTTCCACTGCTCCAGAGTCCAATGGCGGCGAGCTCCAGTCGACACTTGGCATTGCGCATGGTGATCTTAGGCTTGTGTTCAGCTGCTCAGTCATGGAAACCCATTTCATGAAGCTCCCAACGAACAGTTCTTGTGCTGACGTTGCTTTCAGAGGCAGTTGGAAACGTGGCATCCTATGACGGTGCCACGTTGATAGTCATTGAGCTCTTTAGTTCTTTAGCCATTCTACTGCCAATGTTTGTCTATGGAGATTTCATGGCTGTTTGCTCGATTTTATACACCTGTCAGCAACGAATGTGGCTGAAATAGCCAAATCCACTAATTTGAAGGGTTGTCCACATACTTTTGTATATATAGTGTATATTCTATTATTTTTATTTACACAGGGGCAGAGTCTGGTGAGGTTACGGATGCACCAGAAGAGAAATCTGAGGAGAAGAAATCTGCAGAGGAAAATGAAGAGGAGGTAGAGGAGAAGAGGTCTGCGTTGCCTCTGCAAGACAGTGCCGAGGCAAAGAAGGAGTGGGAGGAGGAGGAGGAGGAGGATGATGAGGGGGAGGTGAAACGCGAGGTCGCCAGTGTGAATCACTGGAGCAGAATGAATGAGCTAGCCCGGAGTTTGCAAACAAAGAAGAGAGCGGGAGAGGAAGAAAAGTTGCAGGAAGTGAAGAAACTGGAGGTCGGAGGTCAACGTGAAGTGCCCCATCACTCCAAGGAGGTGGTGGAAGAGGAAGTGGAGGAGAGGAGGAAGGTGGGAGAGGCACGGAAGAGCCCCGAAGTGAAGGCGCTCCAGATGATGGCACGCAGGGAACTGCAGGAGAGGAGAATGGGAGAGGAGGAAGAAGGGAGCACCAGCAGGAAGACTGAGGTACATTCCCCCCCAATTATTAAAATTGGATGAACTATCCCCAAATCCAATGAAATGCAATGGTACCTGGCTATATTAGCATTCTCGCTCAATCCCCTATCAGGAACCACCTCGAGAGGTGCACATTTTTGTTCTTGCCCTGCACTGTTGATTCAACTCGTCAACAAATCAACTAATCACCATGCGATGGATTAGTTGAATCAGGAGCCGTATGTATCAAGCGTGTCAAGAGTAGGAGTGCTGATTGAGGATCAGGTCCCCCATGTCCATGTAATCTTAATAATTGGGATCTAAAAGGCAACATTCTATAACATCACTCCTACTCTTAGACGCATAATACATAAGGCCCCTGATGGGTAACTGCTGGGCTACACTGAGAATGCATCGAGAAGAAACGCTGAACTAAACAAAAAACACAACACTCTGTGCTCTGAGAGCCTACCCACTGTGCACACACGGGTTGAATCAACGTTGTTTCCACGTCATTTCAATGAAAGGACTTTGAACCAACGTGTAATAGACGTTGAATTGACGTCTGTGCCCAGTGGGTATGTTCACTACCCACCTCGCATCTAATGCTGTATTCTCTTCGGTCTACTGTAGTCCACTTTCATGACACATCACAGTGCATCACTTGAACAGGCTAACAACACAGCTGACATTTGTCTGTTCTTTTTGTCACGGTACGCTAGGCTGTCGTTGTCCACTTCCTTAAACTCATCCTGTAGAGGAGCCGCTCGGTAGAACGCTGTGTAATGTGTTGGCCCCTGAGGCTTTTTCACACCTTCTTGGCCGATTCAACTTGGTTGTATTAATATTAGTGCACATCGTAGCAAAACCTTTTGCAACCAAAATAAAAAATGTATTGTTTCTTATTGGACAAGTTAAGGTAGTCCCTCCCCATTTTGTCTGTTTACTTCTTAGTGAATATGACTGTGACATACAGCAGTGCAACACCAATTAGAGTCCCTCACTTGTCTAAAAGTAGGAAAAGTGTGCTGGTTCCACCTCAGGAGCCTCTACTACTAACTAGAGCAATCGGACCACGCTGGATGGATGGTTCATCCACAGGGCTTTCACCGCCTGTGGGCTCTCATATGGGAACACACATATGCACACACACACGCCTATGCAGGTAAGTTTTGGCACAGATACTGACATACAGAAATGCCTTAGTTGGCATGCGCACATACACTCATGCGCACACACTTGTTGTCCACACAAATATAGCCTGTTAGAGAACGACACATGGCACTCTGGGTAGAGTTGTTTAAGTGCACTCAGAAGAAGGTAACATTGGGTAATATTGAGTAATGACCTCCTCCCTTCACTCCCTCCTTTCCCTTTCTTATCATCGCCCTTTGTCCTTTCCTCTCCCTCTCTTCTGACCTCTACTTCTCTCTCATCTCGCTCTTTCACCTCCCTCTTTTCTGTCTGTCTCGTTTTTATCTTCCACTGTTTACCCATGTTAATCTTTCTTTTCCTCTATTTATCCATTTCTCTGTCTCCCTCCATTTCTTTATTTCCATTCTATTATTCCCCCTCCTTGTTTTTGACTGATTATTTT